>NW_027315945.1:5670638-6045638 GCF_026437365.1 Eucyclogobius newberryi | reverse complement strand
TTCGACCGCCTCAACCATGATGTGTGTCAGAAGGTGGACATGTTAGGAGCCAGCCGATGCAACCTGCTCTCCCACCTGCTCACCACCTATCAGGTACTCCCCGCATGTCAGGTACTCCCCGCATGTCAGGTACTCCCTGCATGTCAGGTACTCCCTGCATGCCAGGTACTCCCTGCATGTCAGGTACTACCACAGAGTGGTTGTGGACCTGATTGTAGGTCACAATATCGTTACAGAAGTGATGTCACTTCCTGGTGGAACATACACATTCAGCAGAGTAAAAATATTTCCGTTAATAGTTCCTTTAACAGCCTTTCTTTATCTTTACATTCAGAGCATTGCAATATAAACAAATGTGTGACTTTACAAAAAACTCAACAAACAAAATACATGTATTTAGTTTGTAATCTATAAAATACCTTGGTTGACCTTACAAAGCTCAGTATCTGGTTATTGTGTTCCTGTGTCAGAACACTCTGCTTCACTTCTGGGAGAAGACGTCCCGCACTTTGGCCGCCGTCCACGAGAGCAGCCACCTGTACGAGCCCAAGGTGAGAATGTCCTGCACATCATCTCCAAATGTGCAGATTATTCATATTATTAAGGATCAATTCTTTGGATTTGTTGGGTTCATCAGGAGCTTAAGGACAGGACGGGGAGGAGACGAGTGAAGACAAAGAGGACAGAGAAACAGGGCGGGCTCAGTGAGAGCAGTGAGACGTCCCATCAACGGTATGTTAGATATGTTATATATGTATATATATATATATATATATATATATATTTTCATATATATAGAAAAAGGGGGACAAATAGAGACCGTACATTACATATTATGTCATGAGTTATTCAGTTGAAGTAGAAGAAAAAACGTGCAACAAATCATAACTTTTGTATGATTATAAGATGTATATTTTGTTTTACAGACTTATTTCACTTGAAAATGAAAACCTCCACAACCCAAGAGAAGGTGAAATAATATCCACACATTCAGAACACTTTTGACAACATAAGTCACATTGTGGCGTTTGTGTTGTTGCAGAGCAGGGCCAGAGTCCAGAGGCGGACGGCGAGGACGTGGACACTATGTCGCTCCTGCACGAGATCCTGGGGCCTCTCAGTTTAGATGGAGGGGATTGGACAGAACAGGGGCCCACAGCGCAGGGGTCAGTGGAGGCAGAGGAGAGAGAGGAGTTCTTTTTACCTTCACAGCTGCTGGACCAGAGCCTGTCCACACTCCACTCTGCAGGTTTGTGAGCACCACACAGTATTTACAGCAGCAGTGCACAGGACGTGGAGTTACAGTCATTATAATCATCATTTGTCAGCTCAGAGAACCTGTTTGTAAAGAATAAGAAATAAGTTATAATAGAATAGCATCTATTCAATTAGGTTCAAATTTGTGTTTTGGATCCAAGCCGATAGCAGGAGTTAAAAAGTAAACTAAAGGTAAAATAACTCTAAAATAAAAGTATTGAAGTACATATTGTCCATTTAATGTATTTTGGAGATATTGAAAACGAATGTGATCATTTTGATGAAGAAATGTGACTTGACTTTTCCACCGCTGGTGTGTATGCTCAAAACAACAGTGAGGCCTGTAAAAGATCTTCATGTTCAGAGCACATGGCTCATGTTAGCGCTGCTCCACACTTTTATTCAAGCTCGCGTCTCCTGAGCTTCGGACGAAGCGCGTCAGGAGCGTCAGACGCTGTAAAGTTGGACTAAGTTGAACTTTTTCTCTAGTGACATTTCACTGCCCGAAAAAAGGACCAAAACAAACGGCGTCCTGTCTAAGGCGTCCTGTCCAAGGCGTCCTGTCTAAGGCGTCCTGTCTAAGGCGTCCTGTCCAAGGCGTCCTGTCTAAGGCGTCCTGTCTAAGGCGTCCTGTCCAAGGCGTCCTGTCTAAGGCGTCCTGTCTAAGGCGTCCTGTCTAAGGCGTCCTGTCTAAGGCGTCCTGTCCAAGGCGTCCTGTCTAAGGCGTCCTGTCTAAGGCGTCCTGTCCAAGGCGTCCTGTCTAAGGCGTCCTGTCTAAGGCGTCCTGTCCAAGGCGTCCTGTCTAAGGCGTCCTGTCCAAGGCGTCCTGTCCAAGGCGTCCTGTCCAAGGCGTCCTGTTCGTCCAAGGCGTCCTGTCCAAGGCGTCCTGTCCAAGGCGTCCTGTTCGTCCAAGGCGTCCTGTTCGTCCAAGGCGTCCTGTCCAAGGCGTCCTGTCCAAGGCGTCCTGTCCAAGGCGTCCTGTTCGTCCAAGGCGTCCTGTCCAAGGCGTCCTGTCCAAGGCGTCCTGTTCGTCCAAGGCGTCCTGTTCGTCCAAGGCGTCCTGTCCAAGGCGTCCTGTCCAAGGCGTCCTGTTCGTCCAAGGCGTCCTGTTCGTCCAAGGCGTCCTGTCCAAGGCGTCCTGTCCAAGGCGTCCTGTCCAAGGCGTCCTGTCTAAGGCGTCCTGTCTAAGGCGTCCTGTCCAAGGCGTCCTGTCTAAGGCGTCCTGTCTAAGGCGTCCTGTCCAAGGCGTCCTGTCTAAGGCGTCCTGTCCAAGGCGTCCTGTCCAAGGCGTCCTGTCCAAGGCGTCCTGTTCGTCCAAGGCGTCCTGTCCAAGGCGTCCTGTTCGTCCAAGGCGTCCTGTTCGTCCAAGGCGTCCTGTCCAAGGCGTCCTGTCCAAGGCGTCCTGTCCAAGGCGTTCTGTTCGTCCAAGGCGTCCTGTCCAAGGCGTCCTGTCCAAGGCGTCCTGTTCGTCCAAGGCGTCCTGTTCGTCCAAGGCGTCCTGTCCAAGGCGTCCTGTCCAAGGCGTCCTGTTCGTCCAAGGCGTCCTGTTCGTCCAAGGCGTCCTGTCCAAGGCGTCCTGTCCAAGGCGTCCTGTCCAAGGCGTCCTGTCCAAGGCGTCCTGTCCAAGGCGTCCTGTCTAAGGCGTCCTGTCCAAGGCGTCTGGCCTTCAAATCTACAGGCGTCCAACTTGGGCATAGCCAAAAGTGTCCATCTTAAAAAAGCAGATAATGTGACGTACTGCAGTCTATTTTTAACAGAAATACTCACTATTTTATCTTAAAGAATAATGTACTTCCAAGCACTTTGAGCATTTGTGAAGGGAAAGGTGTCTTTTCTCGAGTTTGTTTTGCTGTTTGTGACGCTTGAACCAATCAGTGTGATGTTCTTTTTGAAATGTTATATTCCCAATTCCAAGTGAGAGCATTTGAAGGTTGATAATGTGTAAAACTCACTCCACACACAGATCAATAACTAACCCTAACCCTAACTAGCCTGAGCCAGGTTAAACATTAACATATAAACCAGGGGTGGGCACTTATTTTCCTCCGAGGGCCATATTCGAATCCGGCCCGCGATCATTGGTGTGAATTTAAAAAAAAAAAGATTAAATATCAAATAAAATATCACTTTTCTGTCAAATATAGGCTATTAAATCTATTATTTAATTTATTTCACGTCATCTTCATTAAGGACACAAGTGCAGACAGATGCCTAAGGGTAAAAAAATTAAATAAAATATATATTTTTTATTTTCTTTTTAAATATTACTTTGCATGTTTGGCGGGCCGGATTATAAAGACAAACGGGCAGTATGTGGCCTGCGGGCCGTAGTTTACCTTATAGGAGTCTATAAGGTCAACCACATGTCCTTGTGTCCTACCACTCAGGGCTCTGCTGGAGCTCGCTCGTTGTTACAGTATATTACATATTACGCACTATTAACATTTATGATCCTTTATAGACTGGAACAGTAACCCACAGTGTGATGAGGAGACAGGACTGTCACATGAAGGAGGAGTGAATAGGAATCCATCTACACCAGCACAAAGAGGTACTGTCAGTACTTTTACTACGCAGTCAATGGTTTGTTTAAATACTCAAAACATAAGTTCATACTCTAACTTCTTGTTGGTTTCAGATTCCAGTGGTCGGCCCAAACAGCTGTCCGGGTGGTTGAACCTGTTTGCCGACCTGGACCCTCTGTCCAACCCAGACGCCATCGGCAACACGGGCTCTGAACACCAAGCTCACAACGCGTAGCCACAACAACACATGGTCCGGTCCACACGTACTCGCGTCTACACGTACTCGCGTCTACACGTACTCGCGTCTACACGTACTCGCGTCTACACGTACTCGCGTCTACACGTACTCGCGTCTACACGTACTCGGGTCTACACGTACTCGCGTCTACACGTACTCGCGTCTACACGTACTCGCGTCTACACGTACTCGCGTCTACACGTACTCGGGTCCACACGTACTCGCGTCTACACGTACTCGCGACTACACGTACTCGCGTCTACACGTACTCGCGTCCACACGTACTCGCGACTACACGTACTCGCGTCTACACGTACTCGCGTCCACACGTACTCGCGTCCACACGTACTCGCGTCTACACGTACTCGCGTCTACACGTACTCGCGTCTACACGTACTCGCGTCTACACGTACTCGCGTCTACACGTACTCGCGTCTACACGTACTCGCGTCTACACGTACTCGCGTCTACACGTACTCGCGTCTACACGTACTCGCGTCTACACGTACTCGCGTCTACACGTACTCGCGTCTACACGTACTCGCGTCTACACGTACTCGGGTCTACACGTACTCGCGTCTACACGTACTCGCGTCTACACGTACTCGCGTCCACACGTACTCGCGACTACACGTACTCGCGTCCACACGTACTCGCGTCCACACGTACTCGCGTCCACACGTACTCGCGTCTACACGTACTCGCGTCTACACGTACTCGCGACTACACGTACTCGCGTCTACAAGTACTCGGGTCTACACGTACTCGGGTCCACACGTACTCGGGTCCACACGTACTCGCGTCTACACGTACTCGGGTCTACACGTACTCGGGTCCACACGTACTCGGGTCCACACGTACTCGCGTCTACACGTACTCGCGACTACACGTACTCGCGTCTACAAGTACTCGGGTCTACACGTACTCGCGTCTACACGTACTCGCGTCTACACGTACTCGCGTCTACACGTACTCGCGTCTACAAGTACTCGGGTCTACACGTACTCGGGTCCACACGTACTCGGGTCCACACGTACTCGCGTCTACACGTACTCGGGTCCACACGTACTCGGGTCCACACGTACTCGGGTCCACACGTACTCGGGTCTACACGTACTCGGGTCTACACGTACTCGCGTCCACACGTACTCGCGTCCACACGTACTCGCGACTACACGTACTCGGGTCTACACGTACTCGGGTCTACACGTACTCGCGTCTACACGTACTCGCGTCTACACGTACTCGGGTCCACACGTACTCGCGACTACACGTACTCGCGTCTACACGTACTCGCGTCTACACGTACTCGGGTCTACACGTACTCGCGTCCACACGTACTCGCGACTACACGTACTCGCGACTACACGTACTCGCGTCTACACGTACTCGCGTCTACACGTACTCGCGACTACACGTACTCGCGTCTACACGTACTCGCGACTACACGTACTCGCGTCTACACGTACTCGCGTCTACACGTACTCGGGTCCACACGTACTCGGGTCCACACGTACTCGGGTCCACACGTACTCGGGTCCACACGTACTCGCGTCTACACGTACTCGCGTCTACACGTACTCGGGTCCACACGTACTCGCGTCTACACGTACTCGGGTCCACACGTACTCGGGTCTACACGTACTCGCGTCTACACGTACTCGCGTCTACACGTACTCGCGACTACACGTACTCGCGTCTACACGTACTCGGGTCCACACGTACTCGGGTCCACACGTACTCGCGTCCACACGTACTCGCGTCTACACGTACTCGGGTCTACACGTACTCGGGTCCACACGTACTCGCGTCCACACGTACTCGCGTCTACACGTACTCGCGTCTACACGTACTCGGGTCTACACGTACTCGCGTCTACACGTACTCGCGTCTACACGTACTCGCGTCTACACGTACTCGGGTCCACACGTACTCGCGTCTACACGTACTCGCGTCTACACGTACTCGGGTCCACACGTACTCGCGTCCACACGTACTCGCGTCTACACGTACTCGCGTCTACACGTACTCGGGTCTACACGTACTCGCGTCTACACGTACTCGCGTCTACACGTACTCGCGTCTACACGTACTCGGGTCTACACGTACTCGCGTCTACACGTACTCGGGTCCACACGTACTCGCGTCTACACGTACTCGCGTCTACACGTACTCGGGTCCACACGTACTCGCGTCCACACGTACTCGGGTCCACACGTACTCGCGTCCACACGTACTCGCGTCTACACGTACTCGCGTCTACACGTACTCGGGTCTACACGTACTCGCGTCTACACGTACTCGGGTCCACACGTACTCGCGACTACACGTACTCGCGTCTACACGTACTCGGGTCTACACGTACTCGGGTCCACACGTACTCGCGTCTACACGTACTCGCGTCTACACGTACTCGCGTCTACACGTACTCGCGTCTACACGTACTCGGGTCTACACGTACTCGCGTCTACACGTACTCGCGTCTACACGTACTCGGGTCCACACGTACTCGCGTCTACACGTACTCGGGTCTACACGTACTCGGGTCCACACGTACTCGCGTCTACACGTACTCGCGACTACACGTACTCGCGTCTACACGTACTCGGGTCCACACGTACTCGGGTCCACACGTACTCGGGTCCACACGTACTCGCGTCTACACGTACTCGGGTCCACACGTACTCGCAACTACACGTACTCGCGTCTACACGTACTCGGGTTCACACGTACTCGCGTCTACACGTACTCGGGTCTACACGTACTCGCGTCTACACGTACTCGGGTCCACACGTACTCGCGTCCACACGTACTCGCGACTACACGTACTCGCGACTACACGTACTCGCGTCTACACGTACTCGGGTCCACACGTACTCGCGTCTACACGTACTCGCGTCTACACGTACTCGCGTCTACACGTACTCGCGTCTACACGTACTCGCGTCTACACGTACTCGGGTCCACACGTACTCGGGTCCACACGTACTCGCGTCTACACGTACTCGCGTCTACACGTACTCGGGTCTACACGTACTCGCGTCTACACGTACTCGGGTCCACACGTACTCGGGTCCACACGTACTCGGGTCCACACGTAGATAAGATAATACTACAAACAGTGAGGACCTGAAGAAGGGACGAGCTGCAGTGTAAAAAGCATCGGAGAATTGTGTGGTGCTTGGATAATCTTGTGCGATGGGAACTAGAAGCACTTGACATTTGCGACATCGAACCTTAAAATGTAGCAGTCAATATTTTGTAATCCCAATCCCAATTTTGGTGATCCCAAAATTACCAAATTAATTAATGTATTCATCAAATTGTGCATATGGTGTAAAATGGAAGCTTGGATTTAATAGAACTTGATGGGAGATTCACCATTTCCGACAGACATGAGATCCACAAATGTTACCCTGTTTTTTGAGCCGAGATTAGATTGAATAACGCCACATGTTTACATTGATTTTAGTCAATTATTTGGGAGTGCAGAGGTGGGTAATAGTCGTTTACAGATGATAAAAGTTATATGTTGACGATATTAAATTACTAGCTGTGGTGGAATTGATCAAAGTTAAAGTTAAAATGAACTTAAATGAAGTACAAATACCTACAAATTTGACATTTGGATACATATTGACATTTGGATCTGAAAGAGATCTGTAGCTGTACTTTTTACTGCACTACAGTTTTGAACTGGTCACATCATTTTAACAAGATGTAAGGATTTGAGTTTTGAACAAATATATAAATAAAAAAACACTTAAAATAAACTCAGCACCATTCTTCATCAAAATCACTACATTTAACACTCTAGGTAAATTAGATTTTTTTTTTTTTTTTAAATCTTATACATCTACTTTTACTTCAAGCAACAACATGTAACTTCTGGAGGTTGCATGTCACCTGCATGATTCCATGGAAATGGATAATACTGTTGATATATTATTGCTAAAGGAACAACATTTCTATGGAAACAAGCAGGAGGCTCCTCTCCCAGGCAAAGTACGAGTTAGGTTTGTGAAGAAGCAAGCCTGCTCACAGTAAGGACACATTTTTGTCTATTTTTTCAGTGCAATAAACATTATTTTAATTTATTTGCTCCTGTGTCTGTACTTTTAAAATGAACACAATTGAGTACTTCTTCCACCACCATTTGAACATCTGTTTCTTGCACAGCTCTTTCAGCTTCAATATTTATTTTATTTGTGTTTCTATCCTTGTGAAACGTGTGTCCAAATATATCAACTTCAAAATCAGATGTTCACTCTTCCAGTTAAATACTGTTATATACTTGAGTGATTTCTCCAAACTGCCTCCACGTTCTTCCACCACAGACGTATTATCAGGGGATTAGTTGCATGCTGCATGTGGAAATGTCACTGTAGAACTACATTTTGAACATTGGCTGATATTAATGCTGCAGACGCTCGACCAAAAATAAGGCCTTACTTCGACCTTGTTCCATTGGCCTTTTTTAAGAAGTGTAAATGTTGTTGTGGGATTTTATTTATGTGTATTCCTGTACTCCATATTGAAATTAGTTTGCAGCAGAATAATTTGCCATCTTGGTTTTTGTGTGTTTATTTCACTGACCAAGAACAGCAACAATCTAAATTATATTTAATACTTAGAGCAATAAACTCAAGAGAATTAGATTTTTTAAAATGTTCTTTATATTTTTCATTTACATTATCAGACATTTAGATTTTATTTTAGCATGTATCTCAAATTATTTCACTTTGTTATAAAATGTATATTATATTTATAAAATCCAATTGGACAAAGTGTCTTGGGAGGTTCAGAGCATTACTTTTGCATTACTGGAACATTTATATATTGTTAATTATGTAAAAAATAAAATACACACTTGAAGCATTTGAAATCATTTTGCATTTCTTTTCTTTATTTAAAAACACACAATGCTACAAACAAAATCACAACTGAATGAACAAAAAATGTAACTTGTAAAAATGCTAAAATGAAATAGACTTTTGAACTTGTGGAATTTGATGTTCCCAGTGGGATTCTGTCCTTAAACTGGCCAAAGAAGATCTTTGTTTGGAATGGGAAAAAGTTAGTGTCAAATAAATACAAAGAATTGCACATTTTTTATTTTGATTGTTTGGAAAATAAGGTTAACAATAAGTGCTAAGACTTGGTATTAGGACTTACAAAACAAAACTATGCAAACAGATTATAATTTTTTGCTTTGGTACATATTTTTGGGTGTAACAAAACATGTCTCTGCTCTTATTCCACATTTTATCTGCCATGAACTAAAAACATCTATATCTGAAATATTCTTCTACCATTAAGCCTCAAAACAAAAACAAATCATAAAGAATTAATACATGTGTTAATGTTGGCTATTGCAAGCTGTGGCATCCATCTTGTATACAAAATCCAGACTGGAATGCATTTGTGGTGAAGGCCACGTTGAAAGGCACGATAAACCCTGGGACATGACCTATGACCTGAGCTACTTACAAAAGGTTAACATGGTGAGAAAAAAAGACATTTTGAGCTCTGGTATGTTAAGTTCTCCTCTGAGGGTGAAAGTGTTAATGCTCGGATGTCGAAACAGTGTGTAATCTACTGTCAAAAGCAATGTTTGCCAGAATTGCTTGTTATTCTCAAATATTGTTACTCTTTAGTCCATTTTAGACCTGGTTTACAATCGGTTTAGTAATGTTTTCAGTTTTTTTTGACTCTTTGTTGAGTGTGGAGTGTACTGGCCAACATGCAAAATCAGACTTGAAAGTTTAGCATGAATCATCATTATTTCAGAAACACATAAATAATGATTTATGTCATATGTCACTTTTTAAATGGTCATTTAAATACAATAAAATGTATTACTTAAAAAACAGCCGATCACAAGACAACAGGCAAAGCATTTGAGAAAATTATGTTGACTCATCCAACTAAACTGACAAAAAAACATCTCCTAAAACTCTGCTTATGCGTATTTATCTAGATTTAATTTTTTGCTTGTTTTATTATATATTTTTTCCATTTTTGTAGTCTTCTCTACAGCGCCTCATGCTGGTGATAAAGTGTAAAACAAGATTGAAAACCTGAATAACATTCAGGTTTTCATAAGTGCACATTGGGACTAAATGTTCTGAGATGCCATTAACTATGCTGATTATAAAGCTTATATGTAGTAATACCAGGTTAGCCATAACATGTAAGATACGTCTAATATTGCATTTAGAACCAATGAACGGTGTAAAACGTGAAAATGGACATGGTTATTAATAGCAAAGGTGCTGGAGATGGTTTACAGCGATGAGTGTTCCAGTGTCACGACAAAGAGTCCAGGCATTAACTTTGACCCTTATCTACAGCGGCAAGTCACTGACACTTCAAACCAGAGACAAACTTTTGCCAACATTTCCATCTGCTCTATCTCAGCCACAAGCCAAGAAGCAAGAAGGTTATTACCACAACAATCCATTTCTGGACAAACGGGGTCTTTGGTTACAGAAGAGGAATGCTTAGTTTTGAGACTTTTTGTTGGCACAGCCCACAGTGAGCGGGGAGTGAGTGACCCATGGAATTTAAAAATTGAATGATGTCATAACATCAGATGGAGACACTATTGATTGCATTGGACCTAAGACCTAAGAACAACAAAAATCCATATTTTACAATTCCACCGCCATCTACAGGAAATATTACTGGAATGTTGTGATGTCACGTGAACGCGACCTATTCATACAGCTTCCGTTTTGTATTGGTAATTTGGCTTTTTTAAATGACAAATTAAACATTTCTAGTCATAATATGACAAAGTATTGAATGCTGTAAGTGTCCTTTGATTTGGCATTGTAACGGGTTGTATTTGTGCCGGTTCTAAGCCTGGAAAAAATGTGAATTGTTTCAGGATAGGCATCTGATGTAAAACACACCATGAGTTTACTTAGTATGAATACAAAGAGCAATGTAAAAGAACCCTTTACAAGTCCAGGTGTTAAAGGAGACACATATCCACTTTGAGTTATTAACCCTGGTAATAAATGGTAATAATAATAATTGTAATATATGGTAATAATAATGTCTTTTGTTGCATTCATGTGTGTCAAGTGCATAAAGCATCACCAGCTTTATGCAGATCATTTCTGTGCTTATCAAAATGCTTTCATGAACATTACTGTCAATTTGACACTGTTTTGGCACCATCTATGGGCTGTAGAGGAAAGTGGGGCTGTAGAATTTAATTTAAAACATTTTAGCCTGTTTATTGGTCTCTGAACATAATTGTACAGATCGTGATGAGACGGGAGATTTTTTTTTCATGGAATGAAGTCAAATCTGTTTTGCCCCACTACAGACTTATTGTAAAAGCAACTAGTTGCTAGGTTTACTACCTCTGAAAATTGTGGAAAGTGCTTAGTAACTGAATAATTAGATGCCCAGAAAGCATTAGTTAAATGAGCCATAAATGTGGACTGCTGAAAAGAGTAGCAAAGACATATGACCTCTAATAAACACAGATCCTTCAGTGAAGCATTTACATCACACGTAAAGTGGGGAGGGGATTCATGGACATTCGAATCAACGGGAAGTAGCGGTACGTTGCTATGCAAATGAGCCAAATACCATCATAAATGAGCCACAAATATTTAAAATCAAGAATTGAGCGTCACGTGTCTCCTTTAACCCTCTACACCCCCTAGTGGTTGGTCATCAGAACGCCTGGAGTGCTGAAATATTCACCCTGTTGTGGTTCAGCGTGCAGTGTGAGACGGGGACAGGTTGGGCCCCTCCTCTGAGACGTTCTCAGGGTCAGCACAGGTTGCAGGGTCAGAGGTCAGCATGGGGCCTAAGGGCGGGACTGGCGAGAAGAGGGAGGAGCACAGCAGTTTGACAGGACAGAAGGCGGAGCCGCGGGGGATGAAGTTCACCTTGTTTTTGTCCGGGCAGGAGAAGAGGGGGAAACCTCTGGACTCACCAGACCTGCACACACAGGAACACATAGGCACAGTTTATTGTACGGCTGATGGAGATTTAGGTCATTCCTCTATTTACTCATCAGTCTAAGGTCATTGTTGTGATTTGTAAAGAGTTCAGCCTTACACCAGCTCCTCAAAGACCTTGACTCGCTCACAGCCCTCAGGAGGCTCCCGTTTGAACATGAAGCTGTTGTTGGGTTTTGGAGATGTGGCAAAGTTGGGCAGAGGAGAGCAGCAAACACTGTCTGCAACACACACAGCGGGGTCAGGGGTCAGGGGTTATCACAACTGTAGCACAGATCAGGCAGCCATCAGCAAGGAAATGTCACAAATATGCATCAAAACATTAATGACTTATCTATCCATTAGACTGAAGGATGAGCACTTAAAAACATTGGTCGTAACTGGGAAGTTTACAAATGATTATTAAATTGGTGTTTACAAGGGCATGTTATACTTTGTTTTAAAGATTAGACTCTCTAGAACATCGATTCTTTTTTTCAGGGACCGGTTGAAACAACAGGATACAATGTGTACAAACCCTTCTATAACTTTTAAAATAGCTTATTGCTTTTTTGCTGTTTATTAGATTGATTGACTCTATATTTTCATAGTAAAACACATATAGAATAGAAGTTTATAGCAACAGACAATAAAACAATAATAATACATAGTAACACATAGGTTACATTTGCCCCTGAGGGCCGGGAACAGATGATGGCCCACGGCCCGGTTTTGAGCCCCGGCCCAGTGGTCTGGGACCCCTGCTCTAGAATACAATTATTTCATACTATTTACTTTCAGATGAATGCTTTTCTGTGGAGAAGTTTGTTTGAGAGTCTCTGACAAAAACATTGTCAGTTCATTGGCTTTTACAGTGAAGTGATTCTGGCAGTCTCCGTGTTTACTGGAGCCATATCGCTCTCTGAATGAGCTGTGAAAAAGGCGTTAATAGTCTGAATTTACACATATTATTTACTGAACACGAATATTAATTAGCCACTCCTATTGGGTCATTCATCTCAATAAGTAGACTGTCAAAAAGTGTTCTTAAAAATGTACTGTAATAAGGTAGAGTAACATGAAATGCTAAAGAAACCGATTGAAAACTAATAGTCTGACACACCTTTTATTATCAGTTGCCTATTGGTATGTTTCTAATTAGATCCTTAAATATATCTGAAGTAATGCCGGTTAAACCCATATTGATTTTCCCTTCACGCAGAAGCTGGGTTGGTGATGAAATATTTATCCCATGGTGTCCTTTACTTTTTTCTAAGACAACATTTCTACCACCATTAAAAACAACACGAATACAACCAACTTAAACTCTTTTTCAAAACAGAACACTGAAAGTGCAAACAGCCTGTTTGGGTTAAGTTACCTTTGTCTGTGTCCTCAGTGTAGCAGGGACTGTGTTCAGGGCTGCTGGGCAGAGGGGAGGAGTCTCCACTAGAGGGCGCCTGTGTGTCTGTGTCACGTGTCTCTGCACTGAGGCGCAGAGGAGGGAAGGGGGCCCGCCGACCATCACACACGTCCAGACACTGAGGAGACACAGAGGCTAAAGTGAAGGACACAGAGGCTAAAGTGAAGGACACAGAGGCTAAAATGAAGGACACACAGGCTAAAGTGAAGGACACACAGGCTAAAGTGAAGGACACAGAGGCTAAAGTGAAGGACACACAGGCTAAAGTGAAGGACACAGAGGCTAAAGTGAAGGACACAGAGGCTAAAGTGAACGACACACAGGCTAAAGTGAAGGACACAGAGGCTAAAGTGAAGGACACAGAGGCTAAAGTGAAGGACACAGAGGCTAAAGTGAACGACACACAGGCTAAAGTGAAGGACACAGAGGCTAAAGTGAAGGACACAGAGGCTAAAGTGAAGGACACAGAGGCTAAAGTGAACGACACAGAGGCTAAAGTGAAGGACACAGAGGCTAAAGTGAAGGACACAGAGGCTAAAGTGAACGACACACAGGCTAAAGTGAAGGACACACAGGCTAAAGTGAAGGACACAGAGGCTAAAGTGAAGGACACAGAGGCTAAAATGAAGGACACAGAGGCTAAAGTGAAGGACACAGAGGCTAAAGTGAAGGACACACAGGCTAAAGTGAAGGACACAGAGGCTAAAGTGAAGGACACAGAGGCTAAAGTGAACGACACACAGGCTAAAGTGAACGACACACAGGCTAAAGTGAAGGACACAGAGGCTAAAGTGAAGGACACAGAGGCTAAAGTGAACGACACACAGGCTAAAGTGAAGGACACAGAGGCTAAAGTGAAGGACACAGAGGCTAAAGTGAAGGACACACAGGCTAAAGTGAAGGACACAGAGGCTAAAGTGAAGGACACAGAGGCTAAAGTGAAGGACACAGAGGCTAAAGTGAAGGACACACAGGCTAAAGTGAAGGACACACAGGCTAAAGTGAAGGACACAGAGGCTAAAGTGAAGGACACAGAGGCTAAAGTGAAGGACACAGAGGCTAAAATGAAGGACACAGAGGCTAAAGTGAACGACACACAGGCTAAAGTGAAGGACACACAGGCTAAAGTGAAGGACACAGAGGCTAAAGTGAAGGACACAGAGGCTAAAGTGAAGGACACAGAGGCTAAAGTGAACGACACACAGGCTAAAGTGAAGGACACACAGGCTAAAGTGAAGGACACAGAGGCTAAAGTGAAGGACACAGAGGCTAAAGTGAAGGACACAGAGGCTAAAGTGAAGGACACAGAGGCTAAAGTGAAGGACACACAGGCTAAAGTGAAGGACACAGAGGCTAAAGTGAAGGACACAGAGGCTAAAATGAAGGACACAGAGGCTAAAGTGAAGGACACAGAGGCTAAAGTGAAGGACACACAGGCTAAAGTGAACGACACACAGGCTAAAGTGAAGGACACAGAGGCTAAAGTGAAGGACACAGAGGCTAAAGTGAAGGACACAGAGGCTAAAGTGAACGACACACAGGCTAAAGTGAAGGACACAGAGGCTAAAGTGAACGACACACAGGCTAAAGTGAAGGACACAGAGGCTAAAGTGAAGGACACAGAGGCTAAAGTGAACGACACACAGGCTAAAGTGAAGGACACAGAGGCTAAAGTGAAGGACACAGAGGCTAAAATGAAGGACACAGAGGCTAAAGTGAAGGACACACAGGCTAAAGTGAAGGACACAGAGGCTAAAGTGAAGGACACAGAGGCTAAAGTGAAGGACACAGAGGCTAAAGTGAACGACACACAGGCTAAAGTGAAGGACACAGAGGCTGAAGTGAAGGACACAGAGGCTAAAGTGAAGGACACAGAGGCTAAAGTGAAGGACACAGAGGCTAAAGTGAAGGACACAGAGGCTAAAGTGAAGGACACAGAGGCTAAAGTGAAGGACACAGAGGCTAAAGTGAACGACACACAGGCTAAAGTGAAGGACACACAGGCTAAAGTGAAGGACACAGAGGCTAAAGTGAAGGACACAGAGGCTAAAATGAAGGACACAGAGGCTAAAGTGAAGGACACAGAGGCTAAAGTGAAGGACACACAGGCTAAAGTGAAGGACACAGAGGCTAAAGTGAAGGACACAGAGGCTAAAGTGAACGACACACAGGCTAAAGTGAACGACACACAGGCTAAAGTGAAGGACACAGAGGCTAAAGTGAAGGACACAGAGGCTAAAGTGAACGACACACAGGCTAAAGTGAAGGACACAGAGGCTAAAGTGAAGGACACAGAGGCTAAAGTGAAGGACACACAGGCTAAAGTGAAGGACACAGAGGCTAAAGTGAAGGACACAGAGGCTAAAGTGAAGGACACAGAGGCTAAAGTGAAGGACACACAGGCTAAAGTGAAGGACACACAGGCTAAAGTGAAGGACACAGAGGCTAAAGTGAAGGACACAGAGGCTAAAGTGAAGGACACAGAGGCTAAAGTGAACGACACACAGGCTAAAGTGAAGGACACACAGGCTAAAGTGAAGGACACAGAGGCTAAAGTGAAGGACACAGAGGCTAAAGTGAAGGACACAGAGGCTAAAGTGAACGACACACAGGCTAAAGTGAAGGACACACAGGCTAAAGTGAAGGACACAGAGGCTAAAGTGAAGGACACAGAGGCTAAAATGAAGGACACAGAGGCTAAAGTGAAGGACACAGAGGCTAAAGTGAAGGACACACAGGCTAAAGTGAAGGACACAGAGGCTAAAGTGAAGGACACAGAGGCTAAAATGAAGGACACAGAGGCTAAAGTGAAGGACACAGAGGCTAAAGTGAAGGACACACAGGCTAAAGTGAACGACACACAGGCTAAAGTGAAGGACACAGAGGCTAAAGTGAAGGACACAGAGGCTAAAGTGAAGGACACAGAGGCTAAAGTGAACGACACACAGGCTAAAGTGAAGGACACAGAGGCTAAAGTGAACGACACACAGGCTAAAGTGAAGGACACAGAGGCTAAAGTGAAGGACGCAGAGGCTAAAGTGAACGACACACAGGCTAAAGTGAAGGACACAGAGGCTAAAGTGAAGGACACAGAGGCTAAAATGAAGGACACAGAGGCTAAAGTGAAGGACACACAGGCTAAAGTGAAGGACACAGAGGCTAAAGTGAAGGACACAGAGGCTAAAGTGAAGGACACAGAGGCTAAAGTGAACGACACACAGGCTGAAGTGAAGGACACAGAGGCTGAAGTGAAGGACACAGAGGCTAAAGTGAAGGACACAGAGGCTAAAGTGAACGACACACAGGCTAAAGTGAAGGACACAGAGGCTAAAGTGAACGACACACAGGCTAAAGTGAAGGACACAGAGGCTAAAGTGAAGGACACAGAGGCTAAAGTGAACGACACACAGGCTAAAGTGAAGGACACAGAGGCTAAAGTGAAGGACACAGAGGCTAAAGTGAAGGACACAGAGGCTAAAGTGAAGGACACAGAGGCTAAAGTGAAGGACACAGAGGCTAAAGTGAACGACACACAGGCTAAAGTGAAGGACACAGAGGCTAAAGTGAAGGACACACAGGCTAAAGTGAAGGACACAGAGGCTAAAGTGAAGGACACAGAGGCTAAAGTGAAGGACACAGAGGCTAAAGTGAACGACACACAGGCTAAAGTGAAGGACACAGAGGCTAAAGTGAAGGACACAGAGGCTAAAGTGAAGGACACAGAGGCTAAAGTGAAGGACACAGAGGCTAAAGTGAACGACACACAGGCTAAAGTGAAGGACACAGAGGCTAAAGTGAACGACACACAGGCTAAAGTGAAGGACACAGAGGCTAAAGTGAAGGACACAGAGGCTAAAGTGAACGACACACAGGCTAAAGTGAAGGACACAGAGGCTAAAGTGAAGGACACAGAGGCTAAAGTGAACGACACACAGGCTAAAGTAAAGGACACAGAGGCTAAAGTGAAGGACACACAGGCTAAAGTGAAGGACACAGAGGCTAAAGTGAAGGACACACAGGCTAAAGTGAAGGACACAGAGGCTAAAGTGAAGGACACAGAGGCTAAAGTGAAGGACACAGAGGCTAAAGTGAAGGACACAGAGGCTAAAGTGAAGGACACAGAGGCTAAAGTGAACGACACACAGGCTAAAGTAAAGGACACAGAGGCTAAAGTGAAGGACACACAGGCTAAAGTGAAGGACACAGAGGCTAAAGTGAAGGACACACAGGCTAAAGTGAAGGACACAGAGGCTAAAGTGAAGGACACAGAGGCTAAAGTGAAGGACACAGAGGCTAAAGTGAAGGACACAGAGGCTAAAGTGAAGGACACACAGGCTAAAGTGAAGGACACAGAGGCTAAAGTGAAGGACACACAGGCTAAAGTGAAGGACACAGAGGCTAAAGTGAAGGACACACAGGCTAAAGTGAAGGACACAGAGGCTAAAGTGAAGGACACACAGGCTAAAGTGAAGGACACAGAGGCTAAAGTGAAGGACACACAGGCTAAAGTGAAGGACACACAGGCTAAAGTGAACGACACACAGGCTAAAGTGAAGGACACAGAGGCTAAAGTGAAGGACACAGAGGCTAAAGTGAAGGACACACAGGCTAAAGTGAAGGACACACAGGCTAAAGTGAACGACACACAGGCTAAAGTGAAGGACACAGAGGCTAAAGTGAAGGACACACAGGCTAAAGTGAACGACACACAGGCTAAACACAAGTTAATGAGTCTTTCATACATATTCTAACAGAACAATTTGGAGTAAGTAAATTGTTGTTTTTTTGTGGGCAATTTGGTGAAATTAAGAATAAAATGTGTTATTTTAAGCAGAAACTCCTTTGTTATTTGTTTATTATTATGAACTATAACTTTTATTTAATATATATATATATATATATATATATATATTATATAATGAATGACTATATGCTTTTAAAAAATGTTTACGGAATGTAAATCAATATTAACAGATTACTTGATTACATAACGGTCTAATAATAGTTTACTCGATCACTAAAATAATCGATAGCCACAGCCTTAATTAAGACTGAAGTGAAAAACAGCATGTTTTTTCATGAAGTAAATAAATGTAATTTTTTTGGGCTCAGCATTTATTTTGTTTTTTATCTTGGTTTTATTATTTTTCTTTTGCCATTTATCACGCAAATGTAGTTTAGTCAGTTCCTACAAATAGTAATTAAGACTATTTGTTTCCTTTCTTTTTCTTTAAAAAAAACAACCTAAAACATTGAGTCAAAGAACCTTATCCAAAAAACACCACCAATTATTCTCTGGGTGCTGATTTGCACCGCTAATTGTTTTGTCTTTCAATAATTCATGATATTTCTATTTCATTAAGTGATTATAAATACACACAAACACACCAATTTTGGTGATGTTTATAATTAACATTGAATTGGCAGAGGTAATTCCACAACCAGATTGTAAACAAGGGCTAAAGTCCATGTTACGATTTGACAAATATTTACACCTGACCTAATTTTGCTAAATGAATGTTTAAACGGTCATAAAAAGGTGCTGCATGCATATTTTCCTCTGCATTTCTGGTGGAATGGCTCTTGTTGATGACATCACGGAGCTCTACCTCCTGAATTTTCAACTTTTAATTGTCAAATTTTCTTCATAAACTAAAACTTGACAGGTGAACATTATGATAATTATTTAGAATTGATATAGAAAAACATTAGAAACCTGTCATATGGGCTTTAAACTATTTTAGAAGTCGTGATGTCATATACCTATCCATGGGTTTCAGTCACGTGACTTAAAGTACTGGAGAGTTGGAAATTAAGCTCATTAAAACTGTCTGCAAATAGGCTAACATTTATTAGCATAGCCACGCAATAGTGCGTAAACTAGCATTCACCAGCTGCTAACTACCTGAAACAGCTCAGCCTCAGTCTGGTCCCTCCTGACCACACTAATCCATTTCTGGTGACAAATAGGAATGAATACTTTATTTTGAGACTTTTTGTTAAAACAGCCCACAGTGCAAGTGCGGCTTTCATCCTCAAGAGGGCAGTAGGAACAAGTGTGTGACCACACACACTAACTGCAGAAAGTGTTGCCTTTATTCAACTCCAAAGACGTGATTGAATGTCAATTGAAAGGACTTTAAGACATGAGATTAATATTGCAAGTTTTTGGAGCTGATACCAAACTAATAATGATCAGATTCAATATTTATTGAAGGAATAAAGTAAAAAAAATAAAAATAATAACATCCAAAATATAGTTACACAGGCCCATAAAGACATCATTACATTCTAGAACATGGAATGCAACCAATAAATTCTTCATTTGGAATATTTTGATTAGGGAAATCAGAAAAAAAAGAGATTTTCTACCTATTGCTCTATATCCACAATAATTCTTGAACAATATCTTAAAGTTTTGGAGATCATATCCACACGGCCTCTGCTGGTCTATTCAAGTGCAAGTGTAGCCATCTTTCTCAAACTAACAATAAAAAGACTAAGTGAATAGAGTTGTAACATGCACCTGTGGGCTGTGCTCCCAGTCCTCTCGGATGAAGACGTTCTCCAGCTCGTGATTGATGGCCTCCACGCTGCTGGGCACTCTGCTGATCAGAGGCTTTGGCACTGTGGGCAGAGTGGAGGAGGGCAACATCTTGTGCTGTGGACCAACAAATCAAACAATCACCCTCTATTCACTCAAATGGAAGGGTCACAATATTTGCAACTCCAAAACATTCCAGAAGAGCCGTTTGTGCAGTTTGAACTTAAATCGTGTTTGTTTTAAGCTTGAAAGGACTAATTGTATCACTTTATCATTCAATAAATATGATGCTTTATTTGAATTGTCATTGGCCTTTAACCATGCTCTTGAGTACCATCTTTTCCAGACTATACTATGGGGTACGGCTTATACTCCAGAACTACTTTCACATGTTGATTATTTTCACACTGACAACCACAAGAGGGCGCTCTAGGTTCTAAGCGATGCAGAAGAAAAATCTGCACTTCCTTTTGTTGTTTAGAAGTGAAGGTGTTACATTAGCATACGTACACATGTTCTCTCATCTGCATACATTTTCTGTGATTCATTGCATGACTTAAAGGTTGAATGGACGATTTTTTTGGCCCAAATCTGAGTCATATTTCCTCGTGGCGTGGACTGCCGATTAGTCCTGCCACGTATCAATCATAAAACGCACCTACCACTCACCTGCAGCCGCGTGCGGCTCGTCCCCACGTTTCCGCGTGTCTAAGCGCATTGATCTATCATAATATAGTTCCCTCAGTGTACGGGACAAAATGAAGACGAAGAAAGACGAGCGGACTCATAAGTAGACGGAAATCTACGGGAGACGAGAGATGCGATGTGATCCGTCGCGCTAATAAACAAACGCACGTGTGTGTTGTAGCAGTCCACACGGGGGAGGGGCATGTGCACGGGGAGGGGCATGTGCACGGGGAGGGGCATGTGCACGGGGGAGGGGCATGTGCACGGGGGAGGGGCATGTGCACTTCAGCCTGAGTTCTCAGATCGCCAAAAAATCGTCCATTGCGCCTTTAACGCATTCAACTTTAATCTTTGGCAGTCCTAATACATATACGACATTTGAAGTTATAAAACGTAAACTAACACTCTAAAGTCATCTGTGCACTGTAAAGTTGTCAGTAGAAGGAGGATGTTGGCTGCTAATGGTTAAACTGAAATGAATGGACTTGTCTGGACATGTTCAGTGTCAAACAAATGGCCACTTCTCTGTCACTTATCGCAATGGGAATCACAACTGCACAACAGGAACTAACCAAGAACACTATACATACAGAAACTGTTTGTAGAGGGCAGACTGAGGAGTAAAGAGGGTATATTACGCTTTTTTCAGGTACTTAGTATTGAACTACAACCTAAGTAGATCATTATTTTACATTTTGTTCATTGTAAACTGCAATATTGATCTTAAACAGCTTAATAATTTAAACAGGTCCATTGACTTTCTGTTCAAAACTGCAGAACTGATAAGCCCCACCTCATTATAATGATATTTTACTGTAACAAGCAGCAGATTCTCATTTACCGTACTTTCCGCACTATGAGGCACACTTAAAAGCCTTTAATTTCCTCAAAAAACGTCAATGCGCTTAATATATGGATTATGTCTGGTTTTGCTTACTGACCTCGAAGCGATTTTCAAATGACATGAAGGGAAAGTAGACAGGTGAAACATCCCCACCCATCATTTGAGATGCTGCAAAAGTGAATTTGAGAAGAAAAGTTATAGCCATTACTTTGGCAAAAAGAAAGAAGGAAGAAAGAGCTAAATGAGCTGCAAGAAAAACTAAAATTGCTGAAGTCAAGTGCCACATGAAATAAAAAATATAAGAGGAGAAATTAATGATCTGACTTCACAAGAAATAGTTATTAGTATATATATAGATCATGGGTTCGAATCCCAGTACCAGACCAACATCACATGATCTCTCTGGGTGGAGTCAGCATGTTCTCCCCGTGTTACCGTGGGTTCTCTCCGGGTTCTCTGCCCAAAGTCACCCGCGACCAGAGGCGCTGCATCCCATTAGGCATACCAGGCAATTGCCTGGGGCCCCAGGCCACTAGGGGGCCCCCGCAAAGCCGCCCATGCGCTTAATATATGGTTTATTTCTGGTTGTGCTTACTGACCGCGAAGATTTTTTGTGTGGTTTTGTTTTGGTAGGGCCCCCTAAGAATTTCTGCCTAGGGCCCCCACACTCCCTAGAAACGCCCCTGCCCGTGACCCCGAAAGAGAACAAGTGGTAAAAATGAATGAATATATATATATATATATATATATATATATATATATTCACGACGTGCTTGATGAAATGGAAATCAAATCAAAACATTCATAAGTGGACCTCTTCCAAACATCGACAGGAAGATAAAATATAGCCGCAAGCGGCAATGATCGGCCCTCGCCACGCCGCCGCCACGCCGCAAGAGGAGGGGGCGCTAACGCGCCCCAATTGTCCTTTTATTGCGCCTACTGCTGAATCTGTGACGCTGTCACATCTTCTCCCCTTTGTTTTACCATCAAAAAGCAATTTTATTTTGAATTCTTGGCACAATGTGCGGCTTTGCCGCACAGACACCGTGACTCTTTCAATAAAAATGTGGATCACTTTTGATGGTCCACCCCTGAAGATGAGTCTCACCAAATTTCAGGTTAATAGGGCTAACGCCCTAAGAGGAGTTTGTGAAAGTATAAAGTGTAAACATGTTCTGGCGATTTCCCCATTGGAATAACATGGAAGGTTTCGGTCATCGTTACGGCAACGCCATAACAATTATGACATGGCTCTCATTGACTTTTTTGATGGGGATGCTAAAATTGAGTTGTGTGTCAAATTTCATATAATTTCGCAAAACTAAACATTTAACCTCCATATAAAATCTGTAGGGGGCGCTGTGGCGCCAAATGAATTTATTTCACTTCAAGTGGGTTTAGGGCAAAGAGTTTAACAACTGATTCTAATTTGACGCAATTCGGACTTTATCTGCGCAAACGGCAGAAATTTTAAATATGGGAGATTTCTGAAATTCTAGCTACAGTTTGCGGCTTTGCCGCACAGAGACCGTGACAGGTATCAATGTAATTTGGATAAATTTTGATGTCCCACTCCTCAGTAGCATTTTCACCAAATTTCAGCTTTTTAGGGCCAACGCCCTGGGAGGAGTTCGTAAAAGTACGACGTTTGGAAAAACTCCAAAATCATGTTTAGCCATTTTTGAAGCAATATGGCCGACATTTGGTTGGGCGGACGGCGTTGCCGTAATAATATTTTTTACTTCTCTTGTCACCATCTACCTCTGCGCCAAATTTCATGATTCTACGATCAGATTTTTTTTTGGGTCATTTCCCATCTCTCAATGCATTTTTGGTACATTTGGGGGCGCTGACGCGCCAATTTTTTTTATTTTAGAAAAGGGAAATAGCCAGAATGTAGAGAGGCACGATTTTTAGAGGTGTGCAAATTTTTGTGACTTTTCGTCAATGTTCACTGGGTGAAAAATAGGGGGGTTGGTCCCGAGAAGAAGAAGAAGAAGAAGAAGAAGAAGAAGAAGAAGAAGAAGATTAAAGCCGCAAGCGGCATCCAACGGCCCTCGCGGGCCGCCGGCCTTCCGACTCTGCGCTTTCGACTTGATAAAGATGGCGCCCTTATTGTGTGTTGAATTAAAAAAGAACTTGACAGACGGGGACACATTGGACATGGCCAATCCAGTGCAAATCAACACAAGTGTCAGTCAAATTTGCTGCTCCGCCGCACAGAGACCTTAGCACTTGGAATAAAAATATGGATAACTTTTGATGCCGCGCTTGTGTAGATGATATTTCCCAAAGTAAAGCTTGATCGAGCTATTGCCCACGGAGGAGTTTGTTAAAGTGTGAAGCGTAAATGTGAACATTTCAAGGATTTGGCGTTTTTCCCATTTGTGACAGTATATTTGCAGCTCCACGGCACAGAGACCGTACCACTTAAAATCAAAATATGACTAACTTTTGATGCCCAGTTTGTGTAGATGATTTTCCCCAAATATGAGCTTGATCGGGCAATCGCCCTAGGAGGAGTTCGTTAAAGTGTGAAGCGTAAAAATGTGGTCATTTTAGAGATTTCGCTGTTTTCCCATTTCTGACATATATTTGCGGGTCCGCCACACAGAGACCGTAGCACTTAGAATCAAAATATGGATAAGTTTTGATGCCCCGCTTGTGTAGATGATATTCTCCAAATATGAACTTGATCGGACAATCACCCTAGGAGGAGTTCATTAAAGTGTGAAGCGTAAAAATGTGGTGATTTGAGCGATTCTACGATTTTCCCATAAGGATAACATGGGATGTTTCTGTCAACGCTACGGTTACGCCGTACAAAATATGACTTTGGCTCTCATACTTTTATGATCAGGATGGCAAATTAGAATTTTGTTCAAAATATCATGTCATTTGGAAAAACTCTATTGTTTATAGACCACTCTGAAGGCCAAATAGTCAGAATTCTGGGAAACGTTTGCGGCTCCGTCGCACAGAGACCGTAAAAGTTATCCTTAAAATTTGGATAACCTTAGATGCCCCACTTGTCTAGAGGACGTACACCAATTTTGAGGTTGGTGGGCAAAACGCACTAGGAGGACTTCGTTAAAGTGTAAAACATAAAAATGTGGTAATTTGAGAGATTTTGTGGTTTTCCCATAGGGATAACATGGGAGGTTTCTGTCATCGCTACGACTACGCCGTAAAAAATTAGGCATTTTTGTGATTGGCTTTTGTGATTGGGACGGCAAAGTAGAATTTTGGGTAAAGTTTAGACAATTTTGGTAAAACTAATTTTTGACCTTCAATGTTAATTTAAAGGTCACTCTGTAGGGGGCGCTATCGCGCCCATTTCAATTTTGTCAGCCTAAACTGGTCCAAACTAGAAAGTTTAACAACTGATTCAAATTTGGTCCTATTCGGACTGGTTTTGATCAAATGGGAACAATTTTTAGATCTGCAATATTCCAAAATAAGTTGTCCAACTTTGCGGCTGCGCCGCACACAGACCGTAAAAGGTATCTCAAAAAATTGGATAACTTTAGATGTCCCACTTGTCCAGAGGACGTACGCCGATTTTGAAGTCGGTGGGCAAAACGCCCTAGGAGGAGTTCGTCAAAGTTTGACGTAAACAAAATGGCTAACTCAGCTTGTTTTCATTTTCAAAGGAAGATGGCGGCCATAGGGTAAGTCTGGGGG
The DNA here is from genome assembly GCF_026437365.1 of Eucyclogobius newberryi. Taxonomy (NCBI): domain Eukaryota; kingdom Metazoa; phylum Chordata; class Actinopteri; order Gobiiformes; family Gobiidae; genus Eucyclogobius; species Eucyclogobius newberryi. The sequence goes on along the minus strand of NW_027315945.1, from coordinate 6,020,469 downwards.
CGTGGCCACAATAATATTTTTTTTTTGTCCTCACGAGAGGAATGCGTGTCCCGAATTTCGTAGCTTTACGACAAAGTTGACCTCGGGGCGTCTCCCATAGGCTCAATGTATTTTGACTTTTGTCGGTGGCGCTGTCGCGCCATTTTTTAACGAAAAAAAAAATGGCCCAGAAAAAATCAAATTTTTCGCCGATTCTGAATTTTGGGCAAAGTTTGGTGAGTTTTTGAGCATGTTCAGGGGGTCAAATTAGAGCTCAAAAAGCAGAAGAACAAGAAAAATAAAAATAATTAAAGCCGCAAGCGGCATCCAACGGCCCTCGCGGGCCGCCGGCCTTCCGACTCTGCGCTTTTGACTTGATAAAGATGGCGCCCTTATTGTGTGTTGAATAAAAAAAGAACTTGACAGACGGCGACACATTGGACATGGCCAATCCAGTGCAAATGAACACAAGTGTCAGTCAAATTTGCTGCGCCGCCGCACAGAGACCGTAGCACTTGGAATAAAAATATGGATAACTTTTGATGCCGCGCTTGTGTAGATGATATTTCCCAAAGTAAAGCTTGATCGAGCTATTGCCCACGGAGGAGTTTGTTAAAGTGTGAAGCGTAAATGTGAACATTTCAAGGATTTGGCGTTTTTCCCATTTGTGACAGTATATTTGCAGCTCCACGGCACAGAGACGGTACCACTTAAAATCAAAATATGGATAACTTTTGATGCCCCGTTTGTGTAGATGATTTTCCCCAAATATGAGCTTGATCGGGCAATCGGCCTAGGAGGAGTTCGTTAAAGTGTGAAGCGTAAAAATGTGGTCATTTTAGAGATTTCGCTGTTTTCCCATTTCTGACATATATTTGCGGGTCCGCCACACAGAGACCGTAGCACTTAGAATCAAAATATGGATAAGGTTTAATGCCCCGCTTGTGTAGATGATATTCTCCAAATATGAGCTTGATCGGACAATCGCCCTAGGAGGAGTTTGTTAAAGTGTGAAGCGTAAAAATGTGGTGATTTGAGCGATTCTACGATTTTCCCATAAGGATAACATGGGATGTTTCTGTCAACGCTACGGTTACGCCGTACAAAATATGACTTTGGCTCTCATACTTTTATGATCAGGATGGCAAATTAGAATTTTGTTCAAAATATCATGTCATTTGGAAAAACTCTATTGTTTATAGGCCACTCTGAAGGCCAAATAGTCAGAATTCTGGGAAACGTTTGCGGCTCCGTCGCACAAAGACCGTAAAAGTTATCCTTAAAATTTGGATAACTTTAGATGCCCCACTTGTCTAGAGGACGTACACCGATTTTGAGGTTGGTGGGCAAAACGCACTAGGAGGACTTCGTTAAAGTGTAAAACATAAAAATGTGGTAATTTGAGAGATTTGGTGGTTTTCCCATAGGGATAACATGGGAGGTTTCTGTCATCGCTACGACTACGGCGTAAAAATTTTGGCATTTTTGTGATTGGCTTTTGTGATCGGGACGGCAAAATAGAATTCTGGGTAAAGTTTAGACAATTTTGGTAAAACTAATTTTTGACCTTCAATGTTAATTTAAAGGTCACTCTGTAGGGGGCGCTATCACTGCCATTTCAATTTTGTCAGCCTAAACTGGTCCAAACTAGAAAGTTTAACAAATGATTCAAATTTGGTCCTAATCGGACTGGTTTTGATCAAATGGGAGCAATTTTTAGACCTGCAATATTCCAAAATAAGTTGTCCAACTTTGCGGCTGCGCCGCACACAGACCGTAAAAGGTATCTCAAAAAATTGAATAACTTTAGATGCCCCACTTGTCCAGAGGACGTACGCCGATTTTGAAGTCGGTGGGCAAAACGCCCTAGGAGGAGTTCGTCAAAGTTTGACGTGAACAAAATGGCTAACACAGCGTGTTTTCATTTTCAAAGGAAGATGGTGGCCATAGGGTAAGTCTGGGGGCGTGGCCACAATAATATTTTTTTTTTGTCCTCACAAGAGGAATGCGTGTCCCGAATTTCGTAGCTCTACGACAAAGTTGACCTCGGGGCGTCTTCCATAGGCGCAATGTATTTTGACTTTTGTCGGTGGCGCTGTCGCGCCATTTTTTAACGCAAAAAAAAATGGCCCAGAAAAAACAAAATTTTTCGCCGATTCTGAATTTTGGGCAAAGTTTGGTGAGTTTTTGAGCATGTTCAGGGGGGCAAATTAGAGATCAAAGCGCTGAAGAAGAACAAGAAAAATAATAAAAATAAAAATAATAATATTTTTAGCAAAAACAATATAGCCGTTTTTTCTATAACAACAAATTGTACATCGTTTGAAAGCTCTAAGCCTTCCCCATGCCGCCATGGGGTGGAATCATCATTACGCGCGCTTACGCGCTCGTCACTCCCTATTTCGTCGGGATGCCCCGCCCACTCCCCATAGACTTCCATTGATTTGAGCAGAAACAAGCATGGCCCATGCCTGCGGCATGGATTCTCGCGTACGGGACGATGCCAGGAGGGTTTTTGGAGGAATGCAGCGCTTCGCGCTGCTGTTGTCAACAATTTGTGAATGGGCTACGCCCATTCACAAATTGTTGACTATTTCTGTCATAGCAGGAGTAAGTATGCATGATCCATGCCTTCGGCATGGGCTAGTTCACTGTACTTGCCAGGGGCGACGGGGCACCAAACATGCGGGCTGCGCCCGCATGTTTGGTCAGACAGTTGCAACGCTGCCTTCGGCAGCGTTGCGGGAGCAATAGGCCCTCCGCCCTGCTGGGGCTCGGGCCTAATAATAATATTTTTAGCAAAAACAATATAGCCGTTTCCACTATAACAACAAATTATACATCGTTTGAAAGCTCTAAGCCTTCCCGATGCCGCCATGGGGTGGAATCATCATTACGAGCGCTTACGCGCTCGTCACTCCCTATTCCGTCGGGATGCCCCGCCCACTCCCCATAGACTTCCATTGATTTGAGCAGATACAAGCATGGCCCATGCCTGCGGCATGGATTCTCGCGTACGGGACGATGCCAGGAGGGTTTTTAGAGGAATGCAGCGCTTCGCGCTGCTGTTGTCAACAATTAGTGAATATTCACTAATTGTTGACTATTTCTGTCATAGCAGGAGTAAGTATGCATGATCCATGCCTTCGGCATGGGCTAGTTCACTGTACTTGCCATGGGCGACGGGGCACCAAACATGCGGGCTGCGCCCGCATGTTTGGTAAGACAGTTGCAACGCTGCCTTCCGCAGCGTTGCGGGAGCAATAGGCCCTCCGCCCTGCTGGGGCTCGGGCCTAAATATTCCGATGCGAAAACAATGTTTCCTATTTTTCAAATATCATAAACTATACATTTTCGGAAAGCGCTCGCGCTTTCCTACCTCATGGTGTGGGTCCCTGGTCACTGACGGGTACTTTCGTTAATTTTGAGTGGGCTCCGCCCACTTTGTGTTTTTGGCCCTCTATACAGTAATAATGTTCAATTTTTGCATTACATGCTTATATGCACGGAACATGCAAGAGATGGGGAACGTATTCGTGAGCTACTTAGGGCAAACGAGCGCTTTACATTGGGGGTCGTCATCCCAATGTAAAGTGCTCGTTTAGTGCGCACTTTTGCACGGGCTTCGCCCGTTTACAACGGTAATGTTCCATTTTCCTACTATTAATTAGTATGCACGGGGCGTGCGTGAGTGAAGGAGTGCGTTAGTGAGTGTTTGGAAGTGGGCGAGCGCTTCGCGCTCGATTTCGTGCGCACTACGTGCGCACTTTCGCAGCCGTGCTTCGCACGGCCTTACGAGATTAATAGGCCTCTCGCCAGCTTGTGGCGCTCGGGCCTAACAAGTTTAGACGGCTGCTTCAGCTGAACACATGGCTGTCCAAAGAGTGTGCACCTAAGAGAAATGGCCCCCACCTATGCAGAGGTGGAGTGAGGGTGCTAACAGAGAACCTGCTCCACGCTCTGAGGCATTGGACTGGGCCTGGACAGGGTCCTGAGCAGAGAGTTAGAGAAGAAAGGAATGAGAGAAGAATTCTTGCTCCATCAGCCAGTGACCGAGGAAATGTTTCAATATCAACAGCACCACAACCACAGCCTCCACCAAAGGATTCATCAGCAGCTGCTGATGAATCCGCCTGAACACTGACACGGGCAAAGCCTCAGTCTTAATTCTGTTAGATCTGAGTGCTGCGTTTGACACTGTCAATCATGGGACCCTCTTACAGAGACTAGAGGACTGGGTGGGCATCACTGGCACTGCCCTAAACTGGTTAAGGTCCTATCTGGAAAACAGGAAGTCCTTTGCTGAAATTGGTAGCTGTGTCTCAGACCACATCCCTCTGACCTGTGGAGTGCCCCAAGGGTCAGTCCTGGGACCCCTTCTGTTCAACCTCTACATGCTGCCGTTAGGTCAGTTGATACGCAGTGAAAATGTGACTGAATCACAATGATGCAGACGACACTCAGATGCAGTGACTCTGTCACTGCATCCAACAGATCAGTTTGTGGATGCAAAACAACTTTCTCCAGCTGAACAAGACAAAACTGAAATCATTGTTTTTGGCCCACAGAAACAAAGAGAAAGTGTTAGCGGTCACCTCCAGAGTCTCACTCTAAAACCTACAAACCAAGTTAGAAATCTGGGGGTAATAATGGACTCAGGTTTGAACTTTAACAGCCACATCAAATCAATAACATCAGCAGCTTTTTACCATCTCAAAAACATTGCCTTATCCATGCGTTTGTCTCCAGTAGATTAGACTACTGTAACGGCCGCTCACTGGTCTCTCCAAACGAGCTGTAAAACAGCTGCAGTACATCCAGAACGCTGCTGCTCGGGTCCTGACCAGAACCAGGATGTACCATCACATTAGTCCTGTTCTCAGGTCTCTGCACTGCCCCCTGTGGCTCAGAGAAGAGACTTTAAAGCAGCTCTGCTCGTGTACAAGTCTCTCCATGGCCTAGCACCAAAGTACATCTCTGACATGTTAGTGCCATATGAATCATCTCGGACTCTGAGGACTTCAGGGACCGCCCTCCTGCTGGTGCCAGAGTCAGGACTAAACATGGACCGGCCTCCTGCTGGTGCCAGAGTCAGGACTAAACATGGACCGGCCTCCTGCTGGTGCCAGAGTCAGGACTAAACATGGACCGGCCTCCAGCTGGTGCCAGAGTCAGGACTAAACATGGACGGCCTCCTGCTGGTGCCAGAGTCAGGACTAAACATGGACCGGCCTCCAGCTGGTGCCAGAGTCAGGACTAAACATGGACGGCCTCCTGCTGGTGCCAGAGTCAGGATTAAACATGGACGGCATCCTGCTGGTGCCAGAGTCAGGACTAAACATGGACGGCCTCCTGCTGGTGCCAGAGTCTGGACTAAACATGGACCGGCCTCCTGCTGGTGCCAGAGTCAAGACTAAACATGGACCGGCCTCCTGCTGGTGCCAGAGTCAGGACTAAACATGGACCGGCCTCCAGCTGGTGCCAGAGTCAGGACTAAACATGGACGGCCTCCTGCTGGTGCCAGAGTCAGGACTAAACATGGACCGGCCTCCTGCTGGTGCCAGAGTCAGGACTAAACATGGACGGCATCCTGCTGGTGCCAGAGACAGGACTAAACATGGACGGCCTCCTGCTGGTGCCAGAGTCAGGACTAAACATGGACGGCCTCCTGCTGGTGCCAGAGTCAGGACTAAACATGGACGGCCTCCTGCTGGTGCCAGAGTCAGGACTAAACATGGACGGCCTCCTGCTGGTGCCAGAGTCAGGACTAAACATGGACGGCCTCCTGCTGGTGCCAGAGTCAGGACTAAACATGGACCGGCCTCCTGCTGGTGCCAGAGTCAGGACTAAACATGGACCGGCCTCCAGCTGGTGCCAGAGTCAGGACTAAACATGGACGGCCTCCTGCTGGTGCCAGAGTCAGGACTAAACATGGACCGGCCTCCAGCTGGGGCCAGAGTCAGGACTAAACATGGACGGCCTCCTGCTGGTGCCAGAGTCAGGACTAAACATGGACGGCCTCCTGCTGGTGCCAGAGTCAGGACTAAACATGGACGGCCTCCTGCTGGTGCCAGAGTCAGGACTAAACATGGACGGCCTCCTGCTGGTGCCAGAGTCAGGACTAAACATGGACCGGCCTCCAGCTGGGGCCAGAGTCAGGACTAAACATGGACGGCCTCCTGCTGGTGCCAGAGTCAGGACTAAACATGGACGGCCTCCTGCTGGTGCCAGAGTCAGGACTAAACATGGACGGCCTCCTGCTGGTGCCAGAGTCAGGACTAAACATGGACCGGCCTCCTGCTGGTGCCAGAGTCAGGACTAAACATGGACGGCCTCCTGCTGGTGCCAGAGTCAGGACTAAACATGGACGGCCTCCTGCTGGTGCCAGAGTCAGGACTAAACATGGACCGGCCTCCTGCTGGTGCCAGAGTCAGGACTAAACATGGACGGCCTCCTGCTGGTGCCAGAGTCTGGACTAAACATGGACCGGCCTCCTGCTGGTGCCAGAGTCAAGACTAAACATGGACCGGCCTCCTGCTGGTGCCAGAGTCAGGACTAAACATGGACCGGCCTCCAGCTGGTGCCAGAGTCAGGACTAAACATGGACGGCCTCCTGCTGGTGCCAGAGTCAGGACTAAACATGGACCGGCCTCCTGCTGGTGCCAGAGTCAGGACTAAACATGGACGGCCTCCTGCTGGTGCCAGAGTCAGGACTAAACATGGACCGGCCTCTTGCTGGTGCCAGAGTCAGGACTAAACATGGACCGGCCTCCTGCTGGTGCCAGAGTCAGGACTAAACATGGAGAATCTGCATTTCAGTTTTATGCAGCTAAAATCTGGAACATTCTTCCTGAAGATGTGAGACAGGTTCTACTCTGACAATGTTCAAATCTAAGCTAAAAACAGTTTTGTTTAGCTGTGCATGTGACTGAAAGGATTTTTCTTTGCACTCTTCTCTTTTATTTCTTAAACTGTTTTGTGATTTCTGTAATTTCTTTGTGATTTGAATGCATTTTTTTCCTTTTGTGTGAAGCACTTTGAATTGCCTTGTGTACAAATAAACTTGCCTTGCCTATAGCGCATAACACACACTTTTTTTATTCATAGGAATGATTTGGCAAAAATGTGGAAAAGATTCAGCTAAATCCTAGGAACGAATTAGCTAATTCGTGGGAACGTTTTGGCTAAATCATGGGTACAAATATTATTTGTAGGAACGAAATTGTAATTTGAGTCAAATTAGAATCTGACCCCTGACAGGGGGGAGAATACACTTTCTGCCACAACTTCTTTTTTTCTTCTAAATCTAGTCTAGAAACTTGGGGCCAATACCTGGTTTCAAGCTTACAGAGGAATTTAGGGACAAAGTAGACAAAAGTGAATACTCTGGCTTACCTGTGTTTGTCCAGAAGAAGCGCTGTGTCCCCGGTTCACCTGTTTGCTCCTGTGCAGCTGCAATCGCAGTTTGGCAATCTGCTGAGAGAACAGGCCCCATCAGTTAGTCCAGCTTTGTTTATTCCTGTACAAGAAGTCAAATTCATTCACTTGGCTTTGTGTCCCGACTCTGGCCTGAATAACAGATGTGTGGGAGGGAGTTAAGGGTTTCCCTCTGTGTACACTAGCTGATATAAACTTTTATCTCGCTGGTTGCTAAGGAAGTGTTCTTTTAAAGTGCACTATGTAACATTTCTGGTCCGGTGCCCGCCAACTGCTTGGCTCTATGGAAATGGCAATACTTTTGTATCGTGATTATTTTTTTTTTTTTAATGAAATAAAGGTTGAAATATGGTGACGGAAGCCTTTTAGATGGATCATATTTACAGATGTGTATTATGGATGAAAATGGGCATGATGTTAATATTTTTATGACATTTTGATAATGTCATTGTCTTTGCTATAAAATAATTTACATTTACCATTGTATTTGAAGGGTGTCAAGCCGTATTTAAGACGATTCATTTTAGAACAGTTTCACGACCAAAGACGAGTTGTGATTTATATCGAACATGTAGAATGAGTCTCACTGCGTCTACGATCAGAAAGGTCCCAATTGGGCATTTGCATGTTCTCCGGGTGTCTGTGTCCACTTAAAACATGTACAACAGGCTCCTCCCCTCAGTGGGACTTAATAACATGAGCCTGCCCAGGGACTACAGGTGGAAATTACCACCTGGTACAATGCATCTGTCCTGTCTCAGTCTCAAAGAAATACATTAACTAACAAACAAAAATGTGGCCATCAGTGAACACAAACATGTGACCCTCAGTAAACACAAACATGTGACCCTCAGTAAACACAAACATGTGACCCTCAGTGAACACAAACATGTGACCCTCAGTAAACACAAACATGTGACCCTCAGTAAACACAAACATGTGACCCTCAGTAAACACAAACATGTGACCCTCAGTAAACACAAACATGTGACCCTCAGTAAACACAAACATGTGACCCTCAGTAAACACAAACATGTGACCCTCAGTAAACACAAACATGTGACCCTCAGTAAACACAAACATGTGACCTCAGTAAACACAAACATGTGACCCTCAGTAAACACAAACATGTGACCATCAATAAACACAAACATGTGACCCTCAGTAAACACAAACATGTGACCCTCAGTGAACACAAACATGTGACCCTCAGTAAACACAAACATGTGACCATCAGTAAACGCAAACATGTGACCCTCAGTAAACACAAACATGTGACCATCAGTAAACGCAAACATGTGACCCTCAGTAAACACAAACATGTGACCATCAGTAAACACAAACATGTGACCCTCAGTAAACACAAACATGTGACCATCAGTAAACACAAACATGTGACCATCAGTAAACGCAAACATGTGACCCTCAGTAAACACAAACATGTGACCCTCAGTAAACACAAACATGTGACCATCAGTAAACACAAACATGTGACCCTCAGTAAACACAAACATGTGACCATCAGTAAACACAAACATGTGACCCTCAGTAAACACAAACATGTGACCATCAGTAAACACAAACATGTGACCATCAATAAACACAAACATGTGACACAACAGATTCTCATCCTCAAAATAACAGCCAAGCAGTTAATGGGACCACCTACTCATTTCCTATTCAATGTAAATAGACTGCAAGCATGTAGCGCTTGCTACAGCTAACCGGTACAAGAACGACAACTGTCCCACACCGAGCCAAGAGACTGATATTTGCTCAGACAAACTTTAATTGTAGCCACAACTAATCATGTGAACCATCGCAATGAACAAATGTGCTGCCTTACAACTTTAAATTCCTCACGTCTTGTAGTGTGACATCAGGCATACATTTTTGCTTACTCTACCTTTCTTTCATATTCAGCTCGGGTTGAACACAAAAAGTGAAGTGAAGCTGGAGCTGGAACCTAAAGCCCTAAACCAAGTATGCATTCAGGTCATGGGTGTGGTCTTAGGCCGACTCTGGTTAATCCCTGAGCGGAGTTACAAAGCCCTCAGTGTGCCGGGGGATGCCCTCAAACACTTGGAAGCTGACAATCAACACACAGGCATAATGCAACTCCAATTTCATTCACTGACCACAAGAGTAAATATTGACAAGTCCAGGCAGAACCAAGGGTAACACAAGGCCCAGTTTTACCTGACTGGGGAGCAGATTGTGCAAGCCTCATTACACTGTTCACAGATAAGTAACTAAATACACTCACTGCTAAGACCTGCCCAGAGACACAAGAAATGTGTGTACTTAGTAAATATGATTAGTGGTGTAAAATGGTTGTCAAAATGTCTTAAATGAAACTTACATTTAAAGGTGCACTACATTATCATCTTTATGGAGAAGTTACGCGTTAGGGCAGCGGTCAAAGAAAAAAAAAATTGACTGAAACATTTTCATAGTCAAAGTAATGCGTTTTAAAATAGAACAATGCTGTGATGTGCACATTTTAGATTTTGTACAAATACGAGGACATTTAGTATGTTAGCCTGGAAATAAGCCTTGAGAAGATTTAGCCTTAGTGGTAAGAAGGTACCCGTGAAAGGGGGGTCTGGGTGTCCTCCACCCGAAAATTGTCAAAAGAAGAACGTCTAGGTGTATTTTATTAGTTATATTGGGGACTGTGGGTAGAGAGAACGATCCAAATAGTATTGCACAGTTAGGTTAAAAAGGATTTCTCCAACCACAAAAGTATAGTAGTACATTACAGAGTTTCAAAACATTTTGTGTGTGAATGCACTTTCAAATGCATACATTTATAAGGAAATATATCTGATCTAGATGACACTGCAGCTTATAATATAATGAGTCCAGAGCAATGAAAACAGGATATTAGAGAATGTGATAAGGGGTTAGGTGACTTGTAAAAGGTCATTCTGGAGCTCTGCCTGAACACTTTTGATTCTATGTCCTGTATTCTGGTGTTTTGTGTGAGGACAATCCTGGAAAATGCTTTGTACATTTAGGTAAAAACTATCAAAGTAGGCACTAACAAAAGGAGGTCCATATTACTTTACACCACAGTACTAGTACTATACACTTTAGTGGTGCACAGGGGCGAGGCTCTCACTGGAGAAGCCTACTGTACATTAGCCTGTGTGATGCGTGTGACTGTCTTTAATTTGGTGCACTCCTGTTCCATTTACAGAGGGACAGAGCGTGTTTTGAAGACAATATACTTTTAGGAATTTGTTACAAAAACCAAGCTCAAAACCAAGCGCAAAAAAAAAAAGTGTTTTTGTATCGCACCTTTTACGATACAAAAAATCGTGTTCAATTGTATAACCAAAGCGCCTAAAGGTACTGATCACTTGTCAATCGATCGCCAACAACGGCATGACACACTTGACAGGGTCCCGCTGCTGTCACAGGTCGCGCGTGTGAAAACTGCTGATCAGGAGGAGCCACCGGGAGCACGCACGGAGGCGACGAGGGGTTTTGACAAGCGCCGCGTCTCACTAATCTCACATAGTTATGTATTACACATAGTTATTGTGTAACACGTAGTTATTGTCGTGAGATTAGCGGGACACGGCACTCGTCAAAACCCCTCGTCGCCTCCGCGCGCGCTCCCGTTTTCACCCCGAGAACCCTGAGGATGTGGAATTCAAGGACAAAACAAGACATGTTGTGTGTGTAAGAGAAGTCATTCTGATACAAACAACTCATCGTCATGACGACTGTGGTGGTGATATGTAACTTGTGAGTGTAAAGGCAATTCATATGTAAATGAGACTCATGCAAATAGTCATCTGATGATGATGATGATATGGAAGAAAGTTGTAAATAAGGCCATTGGACTTGGTGTTAATTAATTTGTTCAACAACAAATTTTATTTGCAAGTTTTCTGTTTTATTTAGAAAAAAATTAAGTTTTTAAAAGTTAATTGGTGAAGTGTTTTTTTTTTTTTTAAATAGAATATTTAACAAATACATTTGAAATAAATAATCTTGTCACTTTCATGTTTTGCTATGCAATTATCAAATTGCTATACAAATTTGAAAAAATTAACGGATTGTTTAGCAGCCCTGCTATACAAGTGAAAATCCTTAATCTGAGCCCTGCATCCGCGTGGTGTTCGTCGTTGGTGTAACAGGCAATCTGCAAGTAACCTGCATGGGTACCAAACCATACCAGAACTGGAATCAGTGTACACAAGGCATAAGTGTCGAAATTCGGCCCCCAACCCAAAATGAGTTTGTAGATGAGAAAAAAAACTTAATTTACTTTTTAATTTACTTTTTATACTCTTCCATGACAAATACTTATTTACAATATTGCAACGTTTTGGCCCATGGCCTTTGCAAGGCAAATAGTTACAGTATATGTGGATAAGAAGCCATCTTAAACAGGGAGTGGCTGGCTACGGAACAGGATGCTCGCATAAGTTGCCCTCAGTTGTAAATAAGCATAATACCACAAAACATATACAAGTTGTAACATTAAATATTTATTTATTTATTGACAGAAGTGGGAGACTCACATGACTCGACTCAAGTCAGACTCAAGACCACAAAGACTTGACTTTGACTTGAGCCTAATGACTTTGAATGACTTGGGTTTTACGGGATAAATATATTTCTCAAGAACTATAATACACATAAATCCAATTGTATTTACATGAGCCATGTGCTCTTATGCTTTAGGTTTCACAATGGCAGCGCTTCAAATTCACTACAGGGGAGGAAGGGGGTGAATGTGTGCATCTTTGCATGGATTAAAACCAGGCCTGGACTGCCCATCTTGGGCATTCTCATTGCCACCCGGGTCAGAGCAAAGCCGACAGGCCAGTGCAGGCCGTGAGTCAGATGCAGTAATGAGGGTGGTCAATCAGCATCGCTCGTCTAAAATGCTGAAAATAAGATATTCATTCAAAAGGACCCTAGGGATAAGACCATAAAGGCAAGCTACATGGTCCAATCTTCACACCAGTTTTTATTTTATGTTGATAGACATCATATTGAAGTTGTTCTGATTTTTAGCTAATTTGAAAAAAGACATTCATTCAGCGCCATCAAAGCGTTTACTGCGGAGGTTAGGAGATTAGGCAATACTTGCATGCATAATGACTTGAGGGGACTTGTACTAAAAACAGTGACTTGACTTAACTTACTTGACAAAGAGCAATGACTCAGCTTACTTGACCCTCGTGACCAGGTGACTTGGACATTAAGGCTACAATCACACTGCAGGCCAGCGCAGTCAATATACCATATGAGTGGATGCACAAGTAATTATATTTCTTATGGGTATCTATTTCCTATTGTAGGGGAATAAATACCCATAAATGAATAGGGATTTATCAATACTACTACTCTTCGATACGGTACTTTAATGGTTTTCTTATTTGTACTTTTACACAAAAAAGCCAAAAACACAAACTAAAAATAATGTATTCATTTACCATCATTTAATTATCTACATTGAAATATGTATGCGTGATTTATTTTAAACTTTAAAATTAAAATAAGCCTATTTTTAAACTACTATTAACTAATTCAAACTTATTAAAATATCTATAATTTAGGGCACTGCAGTAACCAGCTTTATTTTATATAATCTAAATAAATAGTCAATACCCCTTTTAGTATCTCTTGGTGCTTATTCCTCATGTGATCACGGTGTCCGTCAGTGTTCTGTAAATTTGTGAAATGATGTGCCAAATTACGCGTTATAGTAACCAGTGTATCACTATATTTATATAGGCTTTGCTTATATACCTCCCATGAGTGCGACCGCCTGAGGTGTGTGGCACCGGGGCTGTTATGATACCGGGTCCCTGTGCCTATCCCTTGGCATGAAAAATCATAATCATTGATTAACCGAATAATTTTGTCATCCCTTTATGGCATTACGTGTACATTCCCATCCGCAGTTTACTCATAGTAAAAAATATTTTTCAAGGTGGTTTTGAGCAATAAAAACCCTGAATGTGCAAGATAGTTGCGACTGTGGAACATTAGACAAACAAATGATACCATCTCCATGGAGACAAGCAGCTACATAGTACACCGGATTTCGAGCTAGGTTCTCAGGATGCCTTACTGAGCATGTTTTAGGCTGATGGGGGAAGAGCACTAGTTGGAACATCACTTAGGAACAGGGAGAATAGAAAGGTTTACTTTGTCTGGAAATCAACCAACTGGAACTTATTACTATGAGGCAATTGTCCCTCAAAACACAACCCTACACATTTTAATTGAATCAAAACATTTCAAAAAGTTTAACGAATGTGAATCATCTTCCTTTTAGTGAGGAGAAAAACATATCCGTGCCATAAAGACTTTGGCACTGCTGTTGTGGAAGTGGAAACAGTGAGTCACTTAGGGAGTTTTATTGCAAGATTAGGTTCTTGTTATGAATCGTTCTTTTTTTACTGTGATGAAGAATCAATATGGTGGGGAGGTACCCTTTGCTCTCATAATGATACAGAGTTGAGGAGGGGTTTTAAATCTAGGCTGCGGCCTGGGTGGCTGCACACCTAATAGCTCTGCTGCGGGCAGCTTTGTGGATGCCGAGACAAGCCAATAGCAAAGAACCGGAGGCAGCCAATACACAAAGCACAAAATTTAGGTTAGTCACAGACAGCACGTTTTTATGACGTTTTTCACGTCATCTTTCAAATTTGTCTCCAAAATCCACATGTGCTCTGCCGGTGCTTTATGTGTACTTCTCTATGGTCCGAGCAAAATATCTAGCAAGATTAAGTCATTACAGTTGAAAGATGAATGGACATTTAACTAAAGTTATAATGTGCAAATGGGCCAGTCATAAAAATTACTATATAGACGTATCATTCAATAAATAATAGTTGGAACAACATTCTTTTTAGGCTCAATATTTATCGTGTGTATATTTTCTTTGCACAATTAGGATATTTGTTTTATTTATTTTTTGAGCTATAGAGGGATAAGTAACTTTTATGACAAAAAACTTAATACTGAAGTTGGATTCTGCTTTTTATTTATTCCAGCTCATGTTTTCAACAATATCATTTAGAAAAAGGTTTATTTGTGGTTTTCCTGCTTTAATGTTATTGAGACATGCACATCACATATTTCGACAGAAAAAGATCACAATCATCTTTGGGACCTACATTGAGATTTCTGTTCTGTTGAGACTTATGATTTGGAATCTGGCATCAATTCACAGTGCACATCCAAGAGCACACATTTCACATGAAGTCTGAACAGAGTAAGCAGTTCTTGTTTTTGACAAAAGAGGGTATTTTGTTGTTTGCAGTCTTGTTGATGTGATTATTGATGGCATTAATTAAAATTTAAATATTGACTAAAAGAAGAGCAGTCTTGATGCTGCAGTACTGTGTAATTACCGGCCCATCTCTAATCTGCCATTTTGGGGCAAAGTCCTCAAAATGGTTGTTTACAACAGCTCACTGATTTCCTCTTAATAAACAACTCATTTGATGTTTTTCAGTCAGGTTTTAGACCTCATCACAGCACTGAGACTGCTCTTGTCAAGGTGACAAATAACACCCGCCTGAACACTGACACGGGCAAAGCCTCAGTCTTAATTCTGTTAGATCTGAGTGCTGCGTTTGACACTGTCGATCATGGGATCCTCTTACAGAGACTAGAGGACTGGGTGGGCATCACTGGCACTTCCCTAAATTGGTTAAGGTCCTATCTGGAAGACAGGAAGTACTTTGTTGAAATTCGTAGCTGTGTCTCAGACCACATGCCCCTGACCTGTGGAGTGCCCCAAGGGTCAGTCCTTGGACCCATTCTCTTCATGCTGCCGTTAGGTCAGTTGATACGCAGCAAAAATGTGTCCTATCACAATTATGCAGACGACAATCAGATCTATGTTTCACTGTCGGCAGGTGAATATGGACCAGTAGATTCACTCTGTCACTGCCTCCAACAGATCAGTTTGTGGAGGCAAAACAACTTTTCCAGCTGAACTTAGACAAGACTGAAATCATCGTTGTTGGCCACAGAAACAAAGAGAAAGTGTTAGCGGTCAACTCCAGAATCTCGCACTAAAACCTACAAATTTTGTTAGAAATCTGAGGGTAATAATGGACTCAGACTTGAACTTTAACAGCCACATCAAATCAATAACATCAGCAGCTTTTTACCATCTAAAAAACATTGCCAAAATCAAAAATATAGTGTCTAAACCAGATTTGGAGAGACTTATCCATGCGTATGTCTCCAGTAGATTAGACCGTAACGGCCGCTCACTGGCCTCTCCAAACGAGCTGTAAAACAGCTGCAGTACATCCAGAACGCTGCTGCTCGGGTCCTGACTAGAGCCAGGAAAAATAAACTTGCCTTGCCTTGAATTGTACTGCCTCTGCATAAAACTTTTGTCACTGTTCCATCATCGAGTTTTATGTATAAAAGCTGTCTTTCTTTCGCATCCTGATTCGCTCTCACTCGCAATTTTTAAAGGTCCCATAACATGCAAAATCGACTTTTCAGAGCTTTTAACCTTCTTACATTGCTATTTGTGCTTCATAGATGTACCCAGAGTGTTTTTTTGATTGATTCCCGCAGTGTTTAGCTATATTACAGGCTATCTCCTTTCCTCGAATCTCCAAAGTGACGGGCGGTGGGGCAAGACCGCGTCACCATCCCCCCCCCTGATACTGATAAACTTACCAAATCATGTTCAGGGATGTTCACTAGAGGTGAGCAGGGTCTATCAAGCTACTATCGTTTTATCAACGCGTAAAATTTTATGTGAAGCCAGAATTTTTTTTTAAGTCTTTTGAGGGGGGGAGGGGGTCCAGAGTGAGATGAAAAATATTAAGTCTTTTCAGCTTCAACCCATTTTGAGATGATCCCTTAGAGATAACGTGAGGAGCTCGGCCACACGGGGGGAGCTCGGAGTAGAGCCGCTGCTCCTCCAGCTGAGGTGGCTCGGGCTTCTGTTCCGGATGCCTCCTGGGCGCCTCCCTGGGGAGGTGTTCCGGGTATGTCCCACCGGGAAGAGGCCCCGGGGAAGACCCAGGACACGCTGGAGAGACTGGATGTCTCTCGGCTGGCCTGGGAACGCCTCGGGATCCCCACGGAGGAGTTAGAGGAAGTGTCTGGGGAGCGGAAGTCTGGGAGTCCCTGATTAGACTGCTGCCCCCGCGACCCGGCCCCGGATCAGTGTACAGGACAAAATTAAGACAGAGAAAGACAGTTCGAGCTGGCTCAGAAGAGATGGAAATCTACGGAGACGAGAGATGTGATGCGATCCGTCGCGCTAATAAACAAACGCACATGTAGCAACGAGGCTATTGTGTGCTTCCACACGGGGGGAGTGCACATGCGCACTTCCGCTTGAGTTCTCAGATCGGCGAAAAATCCTCCATTATTCCTTTAATTAAAAAAACACAATTAGGCTATTTAATATAAAATATGATAATTGGTATATTGTGAAAAATAAATAGGCCTAATATATAATATAATATAAAAGTAACTTAAAAGATACGCCGTGAAGTTCCGGACCTCAGCTTGTGGAAATTTTCTCAAACTGGATCTCGGTGAAAGTTCATTAGTGACCCAGGTTTTAGATGCCGCTGATAAGACCGGTAAGAGCGAAATACCTCTTTGAGATGGTCTGCGCTGCCCCAGGACGCTGAGCGCTGGTGAGGAGCCCCTTGCTCTGCAGCTGTCTCATCCACCCACAGGCCTGGAGTCTGGAGGGAACAAACACACCAGGAGATCTAGTTTAAAATTATTCATGATTTTACTTTTATAATACTTACAAATAGGGAATTATTACAACCAGGAAATACAAAACTAGCCCTCTGATTGAAAATTGTATTTAAAGCAAATATATCCAAACTTTCAAGGAGAATCCCCTCAAAACTATATAAATGTATTACTGATCTTAACAATTCTGGTGCGCCAAAAGTAAATTGGAAAAATAAGGAAACTTTGTTATAACTGATGAAGAATGGGAACATAAAAGCACATCTCAATGGAGAACCACAAAATCACATGTTGGGAAAGAATTCTGTTGGAAAAATGTATCACGATAATTTATAACACTATGTCAAAGTGCATATTATTTACAGGGCAGTACTGCATGTTTGAGAAACTGTAGTTGTAGATAGAGATGTCACAATATCAAATTTGAGTGTTATTATTTTTATTATTAGTGTTATATTATTGTGAGGAAAAACATCACGATGTAACGATTATTCACAATTATTGAGACTGAGACCAAACTGTGAAATCTTTCATTTTCTTTCATTCCCGTGTTCCTCAAGTTTGTAACCGGCTTTACATAATTTAACTTTCTGATAGACAAAATAATGTTCAAGTTGCCAAAAACAGTTTACAGATGTAAAATAACAATGGAATACATGGATACTTGTGTATGTATTTTTGGCTACAGCAAAATAATTAATAACGAGGAAAATGGATCACAACGGTCAAAGACTGGGCATAACTGTATATTCACAAAATGGAATTTTATTTTGAAAATGAAAATGGACAAATTCACCGGACATTGTGACAGATGGGGCTTTTACAGCAGGGACATATACCTGACAGTTGATTGTAGACCAATATATTAAGCCTAATAAGCCTTTATCATAGTCATATAAATATTGATAATAATGTTAGAGTACATTTGGTTACTCACACCCTGAACACAAACTCCTTTGCACATTTTTGCTCTATGATTAAGATAAACAAATGGGTTATTCGATGCAAGTGGAACAATTATTACTTCTTTATCCAAAGCTCACGATCAGTTGAGCAACCCATATTATTCAAGACCAGAGCAGACAGTGTAAAACTACTTCCTCAACCAGCAGGTTTCATTTGGATTCCACAACTACAACATATCATTACTGAACTATTAAAGGCGCAATGGACGATTTTTCGGCAATTTGAGAACGCATGCGGAAGTGCACATGCCACTCCCCCGTGCGGACTGATGCGACACACACATGCGTTCGTTTATTAGCGCGACGGATCGCATCGCATCTCTCGTCTCCCGTAGATTTCCGTCTTCTTCTGAGTCAGTTCGAACTGTCTTTCTCCGTCTTCATTTTGTCCCGTACACTGAGGGAACTATATTATGATAGATCAATGCGCTTAGACACGCGGAAACGTGCTGCTCAGGAGGACGAGCCACACGCGGCTGCAGGTGAGCGGTAGGTGCGTTTTATGATTGATACGTGGCAGGACTAAATGGCAGTCCACGCCACGAGGAAATAAGACTCAGATTTGGGTCAAAAAATCGTCCATTCAACCTTTAATTCAATTCAATTCAATTTATTTTTGTAATACCCAAAATCACAACAGCAGTTGCCTTGGGCGAAAATTAAAAAACATTATACAATGTTCATAGCAATTTAGCAGTCCCAGGTCCCAGCATCCCCTGTACTTAGACCCTCCTTTTCGGCAAAGAAAAACAATTTTCGCACCGCACTGTAGCTTACAGTTACCGTGTACTGTAACCACTGGTCCCTCTAAGCTGCGCGCATGCGCAAGTGCGCACTGCTCCAAAGGTCACTGCACAAAAAATAAAAATCCAACCTGAATTGAAAAGAAACTAAACACATAAAAATGTATGTGATTCAGTGAGTGACCGACATACGAGGATTTTCCCGGTGGGCTGATGGGTAAATGGGCCGGTGTGGGCCGAGCTGTAGAGGAGGCGAGCAGCGCCTCCAGCCCCCGTCGGCCCCCACGGGGCAGTACGCGCGGTGTATGCGTGTGCGTGAGCGTGTGACCACTCACTGTAACAGAGGATATAGCAGGTGGAGATGAGAGGACGGGAGCTCTGCATCAGGTGGATGAATTATCACAGGACACTTTGACTATGTGAGTAGAACAACGCTGGTGAAACTTTAGGAATGAGGCTGAGTGCGATGCGTGAGGCGTGGCCACGATGCGAGAGGCGTGGCCACCTCAGGGACTGGCCTCCTGCTAGTGCCCAGAGCCAAGACCAGACACGGAGAATCTGCGTTCCAGGTCTATGGGGCAAAGGTCTGGAGTAGCCTCCCCGAAGTCGTGAGACAGGCCCCCACCCCGGCTGTGTTTAAATCCAAGCAAAAAACTGTTTTGTTTAGCCGCGCCTATGACTGACATCATTTTACCTGTTTTTTAATATTTTAAAATACTATATTATTTTTATTCTTTACTTTACTATGATGTACATTGTTTTACATTTTTATAAACTGCATTATGTTTTCACTTTATTACTTTTTTTAAATTGTGTTTTAAACACTGTAAAGCACTTTGAATTGCAGTTTGTATGAATTGTGCTTTATAAACAAATTTGATTTTGATTTGATGCGAGAGGCGTGGCCGCGGCGCTATCTAAATGAGCTTTTTGGTGTCATACATTTCTCCCTCTAAACAGTTTCAGTAAGATTAGTTCAGTTTATCTATTCAAAGACAGTCCCATGTGGCTCTCTAGCTCAGAACTGTTTAAATGTGGCCCATTTACGGACTGTCTCATTGCAGTAATATGATCTGCAACGGCCTGGACTGGGCCATAGCCCTCAAATACTAGGCCTATTTGAAGCTGTACTCTGCATTAGTGTATTTTAAAGTATGTTTAAAGCAGTGGACCTTAAACAGTGGGTGAGGGTCCACAAACTGGCCACAGAGAGTAGATTATAGGCCCACAGAACATCGGCTTCTCAGGTGAAATGAGGCAGTTTGATGTTTAAAGGTGCATTATGCTTTCTAGTTGTAGGACCTTCAACATTGTTCTTGCTTTGCCTGGAAGTTTCCACAGCATGACATAAACTCATCTATCTTTCATTTATCTAGCTAAAGGAGTTTTGATTTCCTCAAAAGTACTTGGTTACATGCTGTACTAAAACAAATGTGTGCTGATAATGAAAGTAATCTATTTAAACTAATATTCAGCTCTGTTTACATAACAAACTGATTGAAGCAAGCTGACATAAGATAGTAGGATATGATAAGACTATGGCCAACTGAGTCTATAAAACAAATAAATATGCAATGAATAGCACACCCAGGAGTAAATATTACTGTAATGTTATGGTGTCATATTGGGCCGCTCTGCCTTCAATTCCGCCTCTACTACACAGGTCATGAACAAGATTTGGGTCTTTTTAACTGTTAGTGGATTAAATCACTTAATTAATAGTAATCTAACAGAAATGACTGCTGCAATTTGATTATTCTAATAAAGTATGTAACTTACTGGCGTGACCACAGTGGGCAGGTCTGATGTTGCTCACAGTGGTCAGAGGGACCGCTCAGGATGTTTGTGTGTTTGCCCAGACACATGAAGAATTGGGATACATAGGGAACATTGACTGTAAGCATAAGTTACAAATGCATGAGCTGGCTTTGCCGATATACGAATGTGTTAGCGGTCAAAGAGGTCACATGCTCAGATTGTTTGCCAAGTCAGTAGCTACAGAAGCAGTTCACCATTACAGAATGACTAAGGAGTAAACCGTGAAGCTTTGAGTGTAAATGCATCAATACATTACTAACCCCTGCCAAAAGTCTGTAACAAAAATGTAGAGATTAAAGGTTCCTCACTATCTGTAGAGATGAACCAGTTGAAGTTTTTCATTTCTGTTATTGATAGTTTGGGTTCAAGAATCTGCCGATGCCAGACATTAACTGATTCCAGAGCAGAGTCTAAGAATGAAGAACCTTAGTAACTAAGACATTGTGTAAGGACAAGTTGAAGAAAGATGTTTAATAAATTAATATAACTTTAATAATTGGTATGTTGTGAAAAATAAGTAGGCCTAATATACCGTAATACTCTTTA
Source organism: Eucyclogobius newberryi (assembly GCF_026437365.1). NCBI lineage: Eukaryota > Metazoa > Chordata > Actinopteri > Gobiiformes > Gobiidae > Eucyclogobius > Eucyclogobius newberryi. Next base: position 5,999,255 of record NW_027315945.1, on the reverse strand, counting down.
TATTATAATATTAAAAGAGACGTGAAGCTTGTGGACATTTTTTCAAACTGGATGAAAAAATGAAAAGAATAAATAATAAGAATAAATAAAATGAAAGTTTATTCGTGACCCATGTTCTATCTAGTACAAGTTGAAGAAAGATGTTTAATCAATTAATATAAGTTTATTTATAATATTTTAAGCAGATTGAGCATTTAAAATGCAATAATATTAGAATAACTCACACATAGATCTCAGTGCAGCTCAACAGTGTGACTGGTCAGGTAGGGCCAGGAGGGGAGTAACAGACCTCAGATCAGTGTCCAGGAGAAGTCAGGTAAACTCTGGTGATACAGGAAAGCCTCACTCACTACATTTTTGTTTCAGTTTGGTGATAAGACCCTTCAAGTATTTCCTCCACATCTGGTGTAAAAAAAATGTAGCAATTGTAATCAATTCATAGTCTCAAACAGGATATTGGCAGAACGGTTGTGGATCGGAGATGATACCGTAGCGGGGCATCCCCAACTATGTGAACACTATACAAAACTGTACTAGGCTGATGATGTTTTATATTTACAGGGAATTATTTCATGAAGCATTTCAAATGGTCTTTTGTTCATGAAATGCCAAAAGTGTACCTCACATAACTCTGAAATTGAACAAGCACATTTGCCACAGAACACAGCCTATGTTATAGTCTAGTATGCATATTAGGAACCCTGAACAGCAACTTGCACTGCTGGGTTTCTCTTGAGGACAGCAGATGAAATGAGACCTTGTGTCCTCATAAAGGCACCAGTGTGGGGCTGGCGCTGGATGGCAGATGTGGAGCTTAGCAGGCATTAGCATTTCGCTCGTGGCCCGCGGAATGAGCAACAGTGTTTGAAGACAGAGCCAGAGGAACGAGGGAGCGGAGGTCTAATCCATTCATACAGCACAGAATGCACAGAGGCGGGAAGGACAAGTCTCACACATGCTCCATGACGTCAAGTATGCTCCTCACAACGGCCAAGTGAACCAGAGGACAACTGTGGACCAAAGATGTGCTCACTGCTCACTATATGATCTTGTTCAGTTGCTTTAGTTTTAGTTTCAAACATGTAGGAATATTGTAACGTCAACCAGGAAGCCTGTATTTCCTCCTCATATCAACCTGCTATTTTTGCATCTTGACCAATCATCTCAAACTATTTACAGTATATAAGAACACACCTTCTTTCCCAAATTGTGTCGGTTCCTGTGCAATGTTTGCTGGTCCAGTTCTTAATTTTTCTGTGCAGTAGTTTAGTTGTGTCTGAGATGCCATAGTGCAGCTGAATGCAGCTTCAGAGTGACGCTCCTGGTTGTGTACGCACTGATCATTCTGACTGAACCAGAGCTGGGTTTAAATACTCTGAACTAAGTTACTAACTTAAGAATAAAAGTTAACTTCAGCAAAAATCACACCAGTGACAACATAGGACTTATTTTTTATCAAAGTGTTAAGGTGGAGAAAAGAGAAGATTCTCATCAACATGCTGGATTATATTCACTACGGATCGTTTGAAGTCAGGATTAATTGAAATCTTATTTGAGATCTGACGTCTGAGTGTTTTAAATGTGTCCATTTTGATGCTTTGTTTCTTTTGTTCACTTTAGTTAGCGCTTAGCGCATTAAATGCTACCACAACATTGGAAACATTGCCTCTGTTCTTCCATTGGCTACTGTAAAGTGATTATGGCTGTATCTGTGTTTTCTGGACTGACTTGACTGATGATGTAAATGAGTTGTGAAAAGTTAATGGTCGGACATTTACATATATGCATTAATAAGGCTCATCGCAGGCTCGTAAATTCACTTAAAAAGTTTAAGTCTATCAAAAAGAATATTGTGCAAACATACATTCAGCGTTTAAAATTCACAGTTAAGAGGCCGAATAACAATAAATGCCACCTTAATAAACCAAATTCATAAGTCGCACCGGAGTATAAGTCGCACCAGCCAAAAAATGCATAATAGAGGGGAAAAAAAAACATATAAGTTGCACTGGAGTATGAAATGCGGTAGCAATTGTGAAAATAACGAATAATATATAAGTCGTATAAGTATATAAGTATAAGTCGTACCCCGCCCAAAACTATGAAAAAATGGCATCAACGTGGAAAACATACAGATTTTTCAGATATGCTTTATGTTACCAAATGAGTGATCAGAAGCAAAGCAAGTTTTAAACGAAGACTCGAAAGTGGAGGAAATAAACGTGAAGGAAACCAGGACAGAGGCGCATAGTCCTGCACTATTTAACGGACTTAGCGCACTCAATCACAGCGCGATTCAGAAACTCAGCTCACTACGCGGGTCACGTGACTCACACATCCGAGTAATTTCCAGGTTTGTGAGTGGGGTCCAAGATATTAATTTATGTGTGTTGCACAACACTTTTGATCAAATATGCGCTACGAAACGGGAAAAATAGCATAATATGGAATCTTTAATTGTTACTGCAACTCTTAATAAGAAGTTTGACGGGCAAAAGATGATAGATAATCTCTAAGAGGAAGTCCAAACTCCACTGATTTTCACCGTTCTTATTTGGTCACAGGATTCATTCTAATGTAAATTTGAGGAAGTGGCGTAAACTTGCATGTCGCTGTCCTCTTTGTGGTAGCATCAGTTTTCTGTGTGAAGCCCGTCGCTTCACACGTACAGACACAGACTGGGCCCCTGTTATCATGTTAAGAGTAGCTCTTCTGACCCCTCTATGTGCGTGTGAACCAGGTGCTGGGCCTGATAATGTGCTGATAAATCCAAGAGCCTGGGTCTCGCCAAGCAATAATGGTCTGACCCGCGGCCTGGTTTCCCATATTATATATATATTTAATTAACCTGATTTGCCTATTGGTGATGTTGCCTGCCATTTTAATTGCCCTTTCCTTCACTGTCTTTGCGGAGAATCCTTCATGTCATCCTGGAAATGTATTTCCAAATTACTCTTTTTGTTATTTGACACATTTAATTTTACAGCTGAAAATGCAGAGAACGTGGCACTGCAGTAATCACTGTCCCCAACGTTCATAGGCTTTGTTTTATAGCTTATCCTTGTGTTGTTCTGGATATGGTTTGTTTAGAATTGCTTTAAAGCTTTAAAGATCCTTTGATCTGCCGTAGTCACATCAGGTTTTTGGTCAAAACTGGGTTTGCCTTACTTGGGTTTTAGTGCTTTAGTCCTGTTTTTGACGGAGCAAGATTGTTCTTCTTGTGGATCTTATTGAGATAAAACATTACATTGTGGTGCCATTTTGCAGACTGGCCCTCGACCCATAGTCGTTCGGAAAATCTCGAAACCCCTGACCTAGAGAAAACCCCATCTCTATAGACCCTGGCGTGTTTACCATTCAGTATCCCACCCAAGCCGCCGCATGCAGGAAACATCCTCAAGAATCCAGCATGACTCAAAGCAGGAAATAATAAGTGCCTAACAGAGGAAAAGGAGTGTAGTTTTTGTTGCCTGCTTTTCTATTCCTCAATGTTATATAATTGTGGCCACAAATATGTTTAATAACTAATCTAAATATAATCTAAATATACTCTATTATGCATTTTTTGGCTGGTGCGACTTAGACTCCAGTGAGACTTATAGTTCGGAAAATACAATCGTTTTTCAGGCAAGGTAGACCCCAGCCACATTTTTGTTTTGGTAGTTGCAGGGTCTTTAATCAGATACAGGGTATTTTACCATGCCATATAAATCTAGAAATTGCTTTATTCCACTCAGTCTGGAAAAGATAGAGAAAGCTGGGCAAGACATTCATTATGATAGATTCAATCCTTTGGCATAGACTAAAATATAGAATAAGGTACATTTTTTTAAGGTCTTTCTCTATAGAGGAAAAAGGTGGGGTATAGTTTTTCTCAAAATATTTTGCGACTATTTATGGAAAACTGAAGAATTTTGTGTGTGGCGGGGGCGCCATCCCTGAATGTATGTAGCGAGACCCCTGATATATATATTGGCAAGACAAAAACTGGGTCACCCTAAGGACAAGATGCCGATTTTAAATTAAACCAAATACTCCCTTTATCACTGCCCCATGTCTTCAAAACCTCTCTGCACACAGGACCGACGGATATTTTTAGTAGCACACACAAAAAATAATCTCATATTCAACAGTATTACTCATATCCAGAGCCCTGTCGAGTCTTTTTGTGAGCTTGACCTTGCCACTATCACAGACCTGGGCAAACGGCCACATACGTTTGTCTTTATAATCCGGCCCGCCAAACAAGCCAAGTTAGGCCGTAGTTATTTTATTACTTGGTTTACGGATTTTTAAATGAAATATATTGAACAGGCGGACGAAATATAGATATAATTTCAATTTCAAAAGATTTTTTCTTCCGGGTTTACCCAAAACACACCAGGAGGAGGAGAGGGGGGGAGACGCGGCGCTGCAGGTGAATGTAGATTTAGCGTGTTTTGCATTGGTAGAACTCACGCTTCTAAGTGTGCACTCTTAGTCAAAGCAAAACGCACTGGAGAAAATGTAAACTGGTTTAAAATGTGTATTTGCAATATAAAGGCGCGCAGCTGACAAGGAAACGGGCGTGCGCGCTCTCGCCGGGACCGCGCAGGGTTGGAGCCGCTCCGTCACGCTTCACGCACTCTTATCTTTTGACTTAATACCGCTTTTTATATTTCATTTAATGCTATTTTGCGTTGTCGGCGGTACTTTATAAAAAAAATAATTGATAATTAATTTTATTTACATTGTATAAATCAATAATCTAAGTGCGGCGGTAAACCAAGTAATAAAATAACTACGGCCTAATATAAAAAAATAAAAATTTTAAATGTATTTTTCTTTTTTGCCCTTAGGCCAGACCTGGGCATTTGTGGCCCCAGGGGCAAGATGTGGCCCTTGGCATGTTTTAATCCGGCCTCTAGAAAGATTTTAGTTTCTATTTTTTAACTGTCTGTAACATCTGTCTGCACTTGTATCCCTAATAAAGATGACATTAAATTAATTAAATAATAGATTCAATAGCCTATATTTTACAAAAAGTTGTATTATATTTAATATATATATATAATATATATTTACACCAATGATCGCGGGCAGGCCCTCCGCTACTTGCCTGGATTCGAATATGGCCCTCGGAGGAAAATAATTGCCCACCCCTGCTCTGTCACAATAAAGATGTGTATCTAAAGTCTTTGTTGGATTGTGTGGGCCTGGTGTGATAACAATGTGAATGAGCACATGTGTTTCTACCGCTCCCCGCACAGCAATGGCCTCCACGTGTTCCGGCCTGCCATCCAAACAACCAACAGTCCACTGCTGTTCAACATGCTACTTAAACCTGTTTTTCTTGATTCTTACCTAAATAAATCCTGAAAAATAGAATGAGTGCTTCACTGGCGGTGCAGTGGTTGGAAGTGGAAGTTGGAAGTAGAAAAACAAAACGTTTCAACTCTCATCCAAGAGTCATTCTCAATCTGCGAATCGAGTCGGGAAACTCAGATAGTTATCCTACTCTAAGTAGGACCTGTCTATTCTAAGTAGGACCTGTCTACTCTAAGTAGGACCTGTCTACTCTAAGTAGGACCTGTCCTCCGGGTCTAAATTTCCCGGTAGAGACATGGACACAAGAGTCTTTGACCACTCTCAAACGCCCTCTATTTCAGGTCTATTGGCTTAGCGAGAATCACTTTTACACATTCCATAGCAGCAGTGTTTGTTGCAAAACGTCTTTGTGGAACAAATGAGTCAATTCTGGGTCGTAATAATCAGTTTTGACCGTCGCTTTATGAAGTGTTTTCAATAGGAATTGATGCCTCGCAGTTTTCATTGACTGACTTCCGGGTACGCGCTGTTGGCGCGGTGACGTCACATGGCTATTTTTAGCTCGGCCGCGGAGCGCTATTGGACAATGTCCAATTTGTCGAATGACAAAGTGAATAAAAAATTTAAATTTTGCATTTGACAGTTTCAATGAGCCTCCACACCTTTAATAAGACTTGGGACATTAATATTAGGTTGGTATAATATCAAAATGCTTGAATTTTTCCAATTTTACAGTAAAAAGTACTACTTTTTGTTGTTTGGACCAACTTAGCAGGAAAAACAGAAATTGGTCTGAGGGCCACATTTGGCCCCTAGGCCGTAGTTTGGACATGCCTGGTCAAGTGCTATGTCAATGTCAAACTTTATTTCTAATGCACACTTACTACTATAAAAGCCCAAAGTGCTGTACAAACAAGTGCAATAAAATACATTAGCCACACATGAAATACAATAAATTACAATTACATATAATATTACTAACAATAATGACTGAGATCAGTTCATGTCAAAAGGCCAGAGATAATTGCTCTAGTGTCTCAGCAGCTCTACCATGCAAAGGCAGGCTGTTCCAGAGCCTGGGCCCCGCCACAGCGAAAGCTCGGTCCCCTCTGCTATTTAGCTTTGACCTGGGCACAGCTGACAGGAGGACCACATGGTATGAACAGGAACATGGTGGGACAATAACTACTGCAAATAACAGGGAGCCAGACCATTTAGAGACTTAAAAATTATGAGCAACATTTTAAATTGTATTCTCTCAATAAGTGGAAGCCAATGCAGTGATGCCAGGACTGCAGTAAAGTGTTGGCGACGCCTTGTACCTGTGAGCAGCCGGGCCGCCGCATTGCAACTGCAAATGTTGTCCCACGTGGTCCTGTGCCTCTGTCACCGTAGACCCCCGGTATTCAGACCCCTTTAAATTTGGAACTGTTTCATTGCAGCCATTTGCTAAAATCTGAAACGTTTATTTTATCTCTCATTAATGTAGACTCAGCACCTCATCTTGACAGAAAAAAAAACAGAAATGAAGACATTTTTGAAAATGTATTAAAAAAGAGAAACTGAAATATCACATGGTCGTAAGTATTCAGACCCTTTGCTCAGTATTGAGTAGAAGCACCATTTTGAGCTAGTACAGCCATGAGTCTTCTTGGGAATTATGAAGTTTTTCACACCTGGATTTGGGAATGCTCTGCCATTCTTCCTTGCAAATCCTTTCCAGTTCCATCAGGTTGGATGGTGAATGTTGGTGGACAGCCATTTTAATCTCTACAGAGATGCTCAATTGGGTTTAGGTCAGGGCTCTGGCTGGGCCAGTCAAAAATTATCACAGACTTCTTCCAAAGCCACTCCTTTGTTATTTTAGCTGGGTGCTTAGGGTCATTGTGAAGGTTGCATAAATTGGCAGAAAAGGAAGCAGAGACTTCATGTGAGAAGAGAGTAGGAACAGCTTGATTAGCAACTGTCAGAATAGTGTAGTATAGTAAACATGAGCAGAGAGCGAAAAGATAGAATAGCTTAAGCCAGAATGATAATGAATGGTAAAGAACCAGCGCATTGAAGATGGTACATTGATAGGGGGACATGGGTGTTTGAGGGCTATCCTCGAGGCCCTGTGGTTAGAGCCTATCCTGTGTCATATGTGCTAGTAGTGAAGCTACACTTGTATGACTACAGTTAAGTTAGGTAACTTGGATTTAGCTGTAGGTTGTAGCTGTAGGTTGTAGCTGTAGGCTGTAAATAAATAATACTACTTTCAGTGAGTAAAAAATATAGTGTCTGTTATCATTAAACACACATTGTGCGTTGTTTGTAACGTTATAAGCCTTCAAATGTGATCTTTACTTTGGCATCTCATGTTTAAGAACTTCAAATAATGTATGTATTAAAAGCCACACATGAATTTCTATCAGTGAGAAAGGCAGGATTATCAGGATAATCAGGATTAATGTTAGTACACCATCTCCTGGCAGCAGAGGGAATTATCATGGCAAAATAAACAGAAGTTCACTTGCCCCGACGAGCTACTGTAAGCTCGGGGTGCTCAATTCTAGAAAATATAATAATCACAATTATGTTTGTCATAATTGTAATCATGATTATTCAAATATATTATTATTTCTTTTTCAAACAATCCAAATTAAGTTTTTTCTTTCCCTATTGGCTATAAGATAAAAAAAAGAATTGTTTATCAAAACATTTTAATTAAGTATTTCTCTGTCTTCTTACACATCTAAAAGAGTATTTAACTTATTAGTTTGCCCATTTTAGTTTGCCATTTACATGAACCTATTATAAATTGATAATTATTTGAATAAAATGTGGGATTATTTGATTAACTCTGTTGATCAGTAGTTCTCTAATTAAAGACTGCAGCGGTAGTGACAGAGGGTTCTATTTCTGTGTTGTGTTTTTTATCACAATGAAAGTTTTAAAGCAGGTGAAAATAATAACCGTAGCACATCAGCTAAATGTTGGCATCGCTTCGTGCTCTTAGCTCCAGGACAAACTTAACGAGGACAAAAAGCCTGCACTCCTCTGCGTGGATACGCGTGGTATTAGTTTGGAATTTTAGGAATATTTAGCTAAATCTGCCTTTCAAAAAGAGAACTCTGAAAAGTTTTAAAAGAATCTAAAGCTATGTCTGGGCTCGTGCTGTCGCGTCCACTGACTGTGTATTCACATCTCGCGTGTAAACACTTTTCTGAAAACTCAAATGTGAACAAAAGATAAGTCCTGGATAGAATGCTTCCTGTGGGTCACTGATGTGGACAGCTCCAGTCCAGAGAATAGGCTGGACCTCTTATATGTACTGTCAATGGGCAGGACACAGCAGGGGAGGAGGAGCGAGGTAGCGGGCAGCTCTGTGTGCACGCAGTGAAGACGTTATTAGTGTCATTCATTATCATACCCTAATGTAAGCACACAGGGGTAATGAATGCGATTTGAGGGAGAAATGCTGTCTGAGAAATTAGTCTGGTGATGATTTATGAACTTGAAAACAGCACAAGAGATCTCTCAAACTCTAACTGTGACCAAATCTGGGAAATGTTAGTGTTTTTGTGGGCAGAAAACCTCGTAAACTGGATTCATGAAACTAGCGTGAATGAAGCCAAATACAACTCCAAGTATGTTTTTGAAGAGGGAACGATGTTAAACATGTATTAAAGATCAGAAAAAGTATATTTTTCATTATATATGTCCATTGGGTTTTCACATAAATGTAAATTTAATGGAGTACATTCTGGTTTGTGGTGGCCCAGCGTTCATTGCAACGTCGCTTTTTGATCCTTCAATGTCAGCTCTTTCCATCATTGTGAAGCAGAATTCACCAAGCATTGTTCACCCACTAATAGGGAACGTGAACTGGGATTAGACCGTTGTGAGTCAGGTTAGCTTTAACCTACTGGTGATGTATTGTTGCAATAGCATAACTGCATAACAACCCATGATTTCCTCAGTTTGCTTTGACACAAACACATTTCCTTCCTCTACAAACACTGTACACATTCACTTTGGGTAGGTCAGGGACATAATCCTCCTGCCTGTGCGAGTGTGTGGCGGGCGTCTCCAAGGCCTCATTAGCATATGTATAGAACCCGTGCTCGTGTCTGGAGCACAAAGGCGCAGGACCAGGTGGTGAGCAGAGCAGGGGCACTGGGAGGGACAGGTGCAGGCAGCTTCACCTCTGCAGAGGGCCACGTTACAGCGCTCTCACTGCTGCAACCACACAAAGGAGGTTGGGGTTCCTTTGTCGCAGTCTCTTGTTTTGTGAAAGCTGCTCTGGGTTTAGGCAAAGTGTGCAGCAGGAAATGGTGCACACGTACTGTAGAGCGAGACTTTTTTTGTTTAACTGAGTATAGGGGAGCATCTGGCTCATAGCTGCTCTGCAAATACAGTTTTACACAGTCTTTTGACTTGTAGTAAAGTGTTCATTATTCAAGGAATTATATCTTCCAGCTTTTTACCATCTAAAACATAGCCAAAATTAAAAGTATAGTGTCTAAACCAGACGTATCTATGTATTTGTCTTAAGTAGGTTAGACTACTATAAAGGCCTGCTCACTGGCCTCTCCAAATAAGTTATCAATCACCTGCAGTACCGCTCTGTTCTTGACCAGAACCAGGAAGTACGATCACATTAGTCCTGTGCTCAGGTCTCTGCACTGGCTCCCTGTGGCTCAGAGAATAGACTTTAAAGCAGCTTTGCTTGTGTACAAGTCTCTCCATGGTACATCTCAGGACATGTCAGTGCCATATGAACCATCTTAAACTCTGAGGGCCTCAGGGACCAGCCTCCTGCTGGAGCCCGGAGTCTGGACTGTGCAGTTGCCCTTCGAGATAACCGCTGTTGTGATTTTGGGCGTTGGGACATGGGGATTAAACTTTTCAGTTTTATAGCGCTAAATTCTGAAGTGAGAGAGGCCGCTACTCTGACAATGTTCAAATATAGGCTAAAAACAGTTCTGTTTAGCCGTGCATATGACAGCATATGAAAGGAAAGGGTTTCAATGGCACTCTTCTTCTGATTATTATATTTATCGGAATGTATTGTGATTTTAATGCATCTTGTTACGTAAATAACTTTACTGCGGATGCACTGATATCGCCCAGAATTGGCCGATATTCATGTCATTGAGTAATATTGGTTTCAGTCCAAAACCACAGATGTCAGTCAGTAAGGTTACTCCTTGGTAAAGAGTTAACTCTGTCATTCCTTCAGAAACAGGAAGAAAAGCTCTGCAAAGAGGCTTTCTGCTGCTATATTCTCACAGAACAGACTGTAAAGTTCTGATTCAAAAGAGCCAGAAATTACTTTTAAAAAGCTCTAGAAATGTTTTCATTAAATATAAGTGCGACAAAATGAGAGTGTGTGATTAGAGACTGTCGCTGCTGCTGTTACAGAAGCATTTTAGCCATATTCTTTTTCATTGTTCAATTGTTAGTTTTCTTCAAAGTGCAAATTTCACAATATGGTCAGAACTACACAGCCTGGTGGGATAATGAAAGATAATATTTTCAATTAAGTTATTTTATTTTTGTAATGCCCACAATCACAGCAGCAGTTGCCTCAAAGGGCGATCTAAAAAATAAGCATTTATGTACAAGCGTGCTTGTATTTCCTGAGAAATTAATAGATCCAAAGTACCAGTTTGTAGTCTCCTTTTCTTCCTTACCGCTTGTTGTCTTGGCGAAACCAAACCAAATCTGGGACTTCATAGTAGCAGGGTTTTTCACAGTCTCTTTCCGACTTTCCTCTCTAATCTATTTTTTGTTCTTAGCAAACGCCACATACGGCTGTTGCTGTTAATGCGAGTGTGTAAACCTTGTAGTGTGCGATCAAACGGATGCTCTTGCGGTGAAACGGCACCAAGGATCATGGGATATGTAGACATCTTCATTTTTTCCACTGAGGCGAACTCATAACTACTTTTTGATGCAAATACCTTGAATACCAAGAGCAGATGACAGTATTGTGGCAACTTTGCTACCGTGATATCACCAATATCGTTACATCTCAAATTAGCAGCTGCTAATGATGCCTACGATCCTAGCACTACATGACTACTTTTTGCGTGGCAATCAAAAATATTTGAATAGATTGTAAAAACTTTGTAAGAACTGAATTCTACAGGCCCAGAGATTTAAAATTAGGTATGGCATGTCCATTTATTTTGTGAGTTGTAAAAAGTGTGGAGGCTTTTGGAAAGTGCTACTTGCCATCTTTCGCACAGTAATTTAATGTAAAATAAACTACTGCATTCGGAGTTTATTCCAATCAGTATCGTGAAAACAGGGCCGATTACAATCCTTATGACGATATTGATACCAGTATTGGTATACAGTATACAATAAAGGAATATCTTATCTTATCTTATCTTATTGATCTAATCACTAATTGATGCTTTTGGTAAAATTTAAAGGATTGCGCATATTCAATAGTCTTTTGAATCAACTAGTCAACCCTAAATTGAGCGCTTTAACAATCCCAGCCTTCAGGCACATGTGGCATTAAACACTGAGAGAATAAAAACAAACGTTCCTGTCTGAACAGATCCCTGAAGGTGACGGCGTACGTGAGATTTGACTTATGAAATAATGTCTACCATCAGGTTCAGGTCTTGACATTCACTTTACTGGCACACTGGCCTCAGAGGAAGTTACAAGCATAACAAGTTTAAATGTCAGTTTTGGTCATCTTTACCTTTTACTTGTCAATGCCAATATCCATTGGTTTCAAGAATGGAAAAAAGGATGAACAATTAGGACCGTTGCCATAGCAATTAACAATTTAAAACAAAAAACACGTATATAGGCTCCAAAACATTTTTTTTTTTTTTTAGTTTAAATGTTCAGGCAGTAAATGTTCAGCGTCTTTGCCTATTTCACCATCTCTTTATGTAATGCATTGGGTTTGAATATGTCTCATGATGCACAATAAACAGGGTACAACTAATGCTAACATGTGCTAGCTTTGTTTTGCTAAGCATGTGGGCTCAATATACACTGAACAAAAATATAAACGTAACCCTTTTGTTTTTGCACCATTTTTTTTTTTTTTTTTTTTTTAGAAAAGGTTATATACCTTTGATTCAGCTCATGAAAAATGAGAGCAAAAACAAAAGTGAATGTAATAAGGTAATAAAGTAGCATCAGTGGTAATAGTAGTATCAGTGGGAATAGTTTATCACAAGATCAAGTTAGCGTTTGGCGATAAATTATTGTTTTCTTCTTATATCTGTTTTTGTCCGTCTTGTTGTCGCCTAAGTCTTGTATCCAGTTCCACTTAGTACAATGGATTATATTAGATAAAAGAGAATCGTTAATTTCACGGATAAATGATAAGTAAATGATATGATAGTCAATTACTTGTGTGGCCTTGTCTTTCATAGAAGAGGGGTAAGGTCCGTGTGTGTCCCGGGGCCATTGTCCTGTGAGGTATGGTCCTGTGATGGCATCTAGAGAAGACGTCCGTCGAATCGCACTGCAACTCCGGAGCGGGAATTTGGACCGTTCTGCAAAAAAGCATGTATGATTTAGACAAAGACATGATAAGCACGGAATTTTATACTCCTAATGCAATAATTATGTATATATATCTTAAATAAATAAATTATATATATATATATATATTATATATATATATATATATATATATATATATATATATATATATATATATATATATATATATATATATATATATATATATATATATATATATACTGCCAGGTGCCATTGTGCACAGAGCCAATTATTTCTTTTTTTAAAGTAAATGTAACATCACTACACAACCTCACCTCAGCTCAAACTTGCACTTTCCCTACTTGTACTTAGTAAATTGTCAATAAAGTTGCAAATGTCCCCCATCAGTGCACTGGAGTTGCATCAAGAATTATGATGACATATTTTGTATCAAGTATCTACTGTCTTGAAAAAATATGATTACATAAGAATCCAGGTGATTTCAATGGTCAAAGAGAAGAGAAGCGGTCGTGAGGGAGCATACGTGAGCAGAGCAGTTAGAGCAGGCTGTTAAAGACACCACCGCCCACAGAACAGTCATAAACAAGGGAGCACAATGAACTGAGAGGGGCATGTGCACTCGGCATTCCTGCACTGACATGCACAAACTACACGCAAAAACATTATTTCAAATATCCTGCATTTCACACTTAAGCCATGGCATCTTAATCAGCTTAAAAACAGTAATAGCATTGAAAATTTTTAAAGTCTGTGTTGAGCAGTGTGTTGGCAGAAATCACTGAAATAGTCAATATGTTGCTTCAGTCTGGGTAATTCCCAAGGGCCTTAAAAACAACAGTTATTAAACCTCTCCTAAAGAAAAGTGTTCTTGATGCCACACAGGCTTTTAGCTAGAGGGCCGTCTTCCCGTTTTTTGGACGGGGTATTTTGACATGTGGACGGGCATTTTCGAGCCCAAGGACGGTGTAATTTTTATTAATACATTTTAGAAAAGGGAATATCATCATTAAATTGGGCCGGGAAGCGTTTGATGATAGTCCGCCATGACAGTTTACTGTTTACAAGTGAAAATTTGCATGCTGCGCGCTGATTGGTCGACAAAGTTTGTGTGCTCTGATTGGCTGCCGAGCCCTGGTGTAGAAAATGCCGAAGCTCCACGTTTGCCGAACCTCAAATACCATGTAAAATACGGCGCGATACGCCGCTCCTAAGTGGCAGAGTGTGATCCGGACGGCTGAGAGGCGCAGGCGGCGCGAGAGTATGGAAAGTCAATATGATATGAGAGGCGTGCGGCCGCCTCTCTAGATCGCCGTGTAGGCGCCTCCGCGTTAAAAGAGCCGCTTTATTTTGTAAAAGCGTCGAAAAAAAGGTCGTGATACACATATTGGCTTTCCATAGTTTTTTTAAGCCCTCGGACAAAATTATTTGGACGGGCTGTTTTCAAATCCTAGCTAAAAGCCTGATGCCACAGTAATGAATAATTACCAGCCCATATCAAACTTGCCAACCTACCAACAGCTAAACAACCACTCTTTTGACCTTTTCCAGTCAGGTTTCAGATCACAGCATAGTACAGACACTACTCTCATTAAAGTGACAAATGACATCTGTCTGAACAGTGACGTGTGTCTCAGTGTCTCAGTGTCTTAGGCCTTTTGGAGCTCAGTGCGGCTTTTGACACTGTCTAGAGGACTGGGTGGCCTTAACTGGAACTGCCCCATTGGTTCAGGTTCTATCTGGAAGACAGGAAGTACTTGGTTGAGATTGGTAACTGTGTCTCAGAGCCCAGGGGTCAGTCCTGGGACCTTTTCTTTTCAAACTAGACATGCTGCCGTAAGGTCAGTTCATGCAGATTACACTCAGATCTATGTCTCGCTGACGGAAGGTGAATATGTACCAGTGGATTCACTCTGTCACTGCATCCAACAGATTAGTATGTGGATGCAAAATAACTCTGTCCAGCTAAACTAGAAGTAATTGTTTTTGGCCAACAAAAACAAAGAGAAAATATCAGGTGCCTTCTGTCTCTTGCTCTGAGACATTCAAATCAAGTGAAAAATTTAGGAGTAACATTGGACCCAGATTTGAACTTAAACATAAAAGTTTTCCAAAGTGTCTGAAACAGAAGACTTGAAGAGACACATACGTATTTCTTTCCAGTATCCTGAGAATTGATTTTAAAGCAGCTCTGCTTGTGTACAAGTCTCTCCATGGCCAAGCACCAAATGACATCTCTGGCATGTTGGTGCCAAACGAACCATCTCGGACTCTGAGGACCTCAGGGACCGGCCTAATGTCAAAATGTGCAAAATGTGGAGTCAGCGTTTCAACATTATTCAGCTATTCAGTGGGTGTGTCTGAGGGTAAGGGAAAATAGGAATTTTCAAAGCAATGGTGTCTTGAGTGCAGGAGAATAAAGATGACGCAAACATGCATGAATCACTCTAAATACAACTTAACGACTTAACCAAAGGGGAAAACACTTTAATGTTAAAATGACTTTTAAGCTCATGGCTCCAGCCAACAGTGGGAACAATTCCTGCTTTTCACAGCGGCTTATGTTTAACATCCCCAGAATCAACACCGAACTGGGCAGAACAGCATTTTCATATGCAGCGCCCTTTGGAACTCTATTGAAAACTCTCGCAGCTAGTGGAACTGATTCCCCTGACTTTCTTATTCTATTTTTAGGATTTTTATGGCCCATAGGCTTTATTAAACAGGACAGCTCAGTGTGAACTGGGGATGAAAGAGAGAAGGGAGGACATGTAGTCAGAGCCGGGATTCAAACTCACAACACGGCGGCCGGCCGCTTTGACTTTGAGTTTGACTATTTGACTTTCCTGGTAATCCATGTGGGCCGCTCACATGTGCTGGTTTTTCACATTTTTAAGCAGTAAAATTCAGGTACAGTGCCTTCAAACTCTATTCGACATTTTAGACTGCAAATGTCACTAAAATGTAGTGAACGCAATTCAATTACAGATTTAGCTTATTTGTCCCCAGTTTGACCATTTCAGTTTAAAATTGTACTTACTTGTTGGACATGGGCAGCAAATATGACATGACAGGTAGAGGTAATTTCACGACTGTTACCTAACAACCATATTATAAATAATCAATATAAATTACACAATATTTATGATTTGAAAAACAATGTTAATATTATAATATAATATAATAACACATTTGTCTTGTTGAATGATTGTTTAAAATGTGAGAAAAGTGTAAAAGTGTAAATTGTTTTAAATGTCATGTCGCATTTGGATGACATCACTGTTTTAGATCCCAACTTTTATTTTTCACAATTTCTTCACAAACTGCAATTTAATGGAAGAAAAACTATTTACCACATGTTCTATCCTACGGAACTAAGTCATAATTAGACAAACATTAGAATATGTTATATAGATTTAAAGTCTTTATGCAGTAAAAGTAGTTTAGTTTAGCTTTAATCCTGTTTTAGTCAGAACTGGTCTAGGGCCAATATGCCATTCAAGAGTTTGTAAATGAACCAATCACCAATATGATTAGAGTTTAATTCTGCCAATTAAAATCCACTAGAACACTTTTTTATTGACTTTGTGATCCCAGACAAAGGGGAAATTTGCATTTATTTCACATTGTCTAATCATTGTTTAGTTTTTTGTTTTGTTTCCTTTTGCAAATGAGACAGTACTCACTGTTCAGTGCAATCAGAATGATTAGGTCACATATTTTAGGTTGACTGTATTTGCACGCTCTATATTCAATATTTGGAAGTAGAAGGTGATTCAGTGCTGCTTTCATTTCCCCTTGCAGCGAAGGCTGAGTATGTCTAAAATTGCTTATTTCCTGTGAACGTCTCCTGAAGAGCATCTCTAGAGGCCTCTGTCTTTGCTGGTGGAATCCATAGGCTTCTCACCCAAGCTTTTCTCTCAAATCGGCCCTCCAGTCTCCACAAAAGAAAGACTGCTACTTTTTTCACCAATATTGATATAGGCCGAGAGGAAAGTGTGCTTATTTTCCAAATTGCTCTTTCCACTTTCCAAACCAGAATAATCTCCCCCAGATGAGAAAAAAAAGAAGAGTGTGAACTGTGTACAAGGCCAAGACACCAAACCCACACGTCTGCCAATTACAGGCTGAGCAGAGGATTTGCGTCTGAATATTAAAGGAATATTTGGAAGCAGGCGCTTGGATTGTAGTCCAGAGTTTCCTCAAGCCGGCAGTGGAAGGATACATGGGCGGTTTATGAACTGGATAGCAGGAGCCAATGTAAAAACAAACATGTGGTGCAGATCAGTAAACCATAGTAGAGCAGCTTCCTGTGGGGATGTACAAGGCTGCAGGACGCAGCCTCGGGAAAACAGACCATATATAGATATTCTACAGACATGGCTTTGATTTTAAACTCTGCCATGTTATGACTTTTTGTTTAGAGTAATCCCGCTGCTTATAAAGGCTCCCGTGCTGAAAACTAGGGCTGGGAATCACAGGGTCCCTCACATTTCGATGCGATACACGATAAATGGCGATACATGCGATAATCGATATATTGCTAATGATATTCTACGATATCTCACTGTTTTTTCAAGAACCCGATACATTTTAACATGTTTCTTTGTTAAACCACAACCTGCACAAACTGAAAATGGAATACACCCATTTTAATAATCAAAACAGTCAAAATGTCAAATGATTTGCTTAAAAAAGTTTCCTTTCTTTAAACAAGCAACACAATTGTAGTGCAGTCACAAAATAATTTAAAAAATTATACAAAAAATTACTGATGGCAATATATCGATACAGCAGCCCACAATATCGATACTGTATCACCAAATATAGTATCTCGATATATCGATATTTTGGCACACCCCTACTCAAAACTCATGGCCCCTTCATTCGCAATAAGTATCCGTCCGCGGTATTGAAAAAGCAGCATGGTTTCTTTAAATTGTAATTGTTTGTCCATTTTATATATTATGCTTTAATAAAAGTTAGCATTAGCTTTGAGACACAATGAGCTAGTCAGTGCACTGCTGTGCACAGATCCCTTTTATTCCCTTAAATGTATATTCTTTTCTCAGCCATTTGGTAGATACCTTTATTTATTTATGAATTTGTTCATTTGAGTTAATTTGAATAAAACCTTAGTCCACAAAAACAGAAACGGGCAAATGTTGCTGCCAGTAGTGGCTCCTTCTATCAGCTATCAAAACTACAATTGGGGTTCAAACATTGCTGTCTAAAAGAAAGAGGAATATGTGAAAATGAACAATGTGAAATCAAAAGAGTCTCTTGACTTTATTGACTCTTGTTTCGTGACGCACTTCTACCTAACCCTTGGTCTGAAGTGTGCATCTGAATTTGCTTTGTTTGAAGGGTTTTGCAGCCCATCGCCTTAGCCCGGCCCCTCACTACTAAAGAGAAATGGGACAATCCTTTGTCTCTCGTGAACGCACAAAATGAAGAAGTAGGGCTGAGGCAAAGGGCTAAGGGGTAGAATTGGGATTGGGCCCAATTAATTTGTGTGCATTGCAGTAATTAATATGCCTACATTTCTACAATTAAAGCCTCTTTTCCCCACTCATTATCAGTCCAGTAAATACGAATACAGCCATAATAAATGTACAGTAGCCAATGAGAGAACAGGGGCAATGTAACTAAAGTGAACAAAAGAAACAAAGCATCAAAATGGACAAATTTAAAAAACTCAAACCTCAGATCACAACTCTTCACAGATAATCTTCATTTTAATCCTGACTTCAACACATCCGTAGTGAATATAATCCAGCATGTTGTATTTGACAACAGCAGTAGTAGCATGTGTGCTAGCAGATGAGAACCTGCTCCACACTGACACATTGATAAAAAAAATAAGTCCTATGTTATCACTGGTGTGATCAGTGCTTTTATTCTTGAGTTAGTAGCTTAGTTCAGAGTTCAGAGCGCTGCCTTAGTCAGAGCCATTAATGGTCAGAGCGCACACAAACAGGTGCGTCACTCTTTAGCTGCACTAAGGCATCTCAGACGCACATCAAGCTACTGCAGAGACATGGTGCTGGGAAATCAATCTCAGACACCTGTGCCCAAGTTTGCCAGTTAAGTCATATTAAAAGGAAAAACTACTGAAGAAGGACGTTCCACATTATAAAGTAGACCACAATTTGCAAGCAATATGGTAAAGAAAAAGGATCTCTCTAGTGCCTAAAAGCGTGAAATAGTTGAATGCCTTGGACAAGGTATGGAAACCTTAGATATTTCACCAAAACGTAAGCGTGATCATCGTACTATTAAGAGATTTGTAGCTGATTCAGAGTACACATGGATTTGTGCTGATAAAGGCACAATGTGGAAGGTTTCTGTCAGACAAACACATTGAGAGCAGCTGCTAAAATGCCATTACAAAGCAGCAAACAGGTATTTGAAGCTGCTGGTGCCTCTGGAGTCTCGCGAACATCAAGGTGTCGGATCCTCCAGAGGCTTGCAGTGCTGCATAAACCCATAATCAATGCTCACAAGCAGAAACGGCTCCAGTGAGTCCAGAAATACATGAAGACTCATTTTTAAACAGTCTTGTTCACTAATAAGTGCCATGCAACCCTGGATGGCCCAGATGGATGGAATAGTGGATGGTTGGTGGACGTCCACCATGTCATTTATATTGACTAAAGGGCCCAAAACCGGGCCGCAGGCCGCCCGCTACTGGGCCCAAGAGGCAAAATTGATATTTTAAAATGTACTTTATTTTTGTTTTAGTCTATTGCTATGCCATCAGTAATAAGGCAATTACAAAATATTTAGAACATGGGTTTGAACACATTTCATGCTGTTGTTACTGGCCCTGCCCCCTTCAACTGGTCCCTGGAAAAAAAATCTGATTGTATCAGTTGGGGGCCGAAGCTTTAAAAAATGCCCAGGTGGAATATCCGCCAATATATCAGTCGCGCGGGGCAAACTGTCCCACTATTTAGTTAAAAATCTGCCTAATTCTTCAAGAGGACCTCTGAGCTGTGAGAACCTGGTGAGCCCAGATTTCCAAGATGTAGACTCAAATGTTTGTGAGAACGTAACCATGACATTGACCTCTTTTCTGGAAATGAATGAACACTTAACCAAACGTGGTATATGAAGATTTATCGACCAAATAATTAAACAGATATATGAATTTGGAATATGCAAATAAGTCGATAACAGATGGAAACGCAAGACATGATTGTTCTAGATCTATCTAGGTGTGTGTTAGAGTTAATTCTATGATGATATTTTCAGCCAGCCTGTGAAGTACATTATACGAACAGAACCAGAAGCTGTGATCCTGAGAAGATGGTCCTGTGTGGAGTCCAAAAGCCTGCGTGTTGTCAACTCAGGGGTCACAAAGCATACGATCCCCACGCTGGCCAGAGCAGGACTGCTCTGCATTCTCCTTGGCTCTGAGGCGATCCTCAGAAAAAGGGCCGTTGCACTGATTCACCGATGAGGCTGGTCTGAAAAGGCTGTCCTGTAGGGCTGTGTTAAAAATATCGATACGGCGATATATCGTCACGGACTCGTATCGATATCGAGTCACAGTATCAATATTTTTTTAGATTAATTTTTTTTTTTTTTTTTTTGTGGCCCCTAGGATTTAAACGAGGTGGAATAGTACTTTTGATCTGCTGTTTGTGCTGCACTGTTGAGGCGAGAAGGAGCTGTGGACTTGAAGCTGATCTGTGCAGAAGATGCTGCTGCAGCATGCTCAGACCATGAATCATGCAATACTTTACTAGAATGTGTTCCATATATTTCTATTTGGATCAGTTGGTTGGATGTATGACGTTATTAGAGCAGAATGGATTTATAAATAAGTGCTTTGTGGATATTTTCTTTTCCAGAGTAAAAACATTACCCATTCGGTGAATTTTTAAGACCTTTTTTCAAAAATATATCGGGATACGTATCGTAATGAGGGAATTGTATCAGAATATACAAGTATCGGGATACGTATCGTATCGTGACCCCTGTATTGGGATGCGTATCGTATCGCAAGGGTCTTGGCAATACCCAGCCCTACTGTCCTGGACTTGAAAAGTTGCAAAAAAGGTCCTTTGTTTGAGTTTAAGCTGTGGCCGCCACATGCATTGATTGTGATTGTTAATGTGCTACATGCGTCGCCGCTTGTTAAAGGGGCGGGTTCAGTGTGGTTTCTTGTCTGGGGTCTGGGTTGCACTTTGGTTTGGGTGTAAATATGAATGAAATAGCTTAAGCGTTGTGTTGTGGTGTGATGTATTTGGCATTTATTTCAGTGGGTTAATGTGCAATATATATATTTATACATCTAAGTAAATACTAAGTCAAAGTAATATTGCTTAATTGCTGCATTCATTGATTGGAGTTTATATTTTGTATTAGTATTTTGTATTTGTATTCTACAGTTGTTAAATATGGTCTGGTGTTTAATGCTGCTAATATGATGTATTATCTTGATGTGATGTGTAAAATATTTTCATATTCTTTTTGATTGCTTGATAATGGTTCTAGTTGACTTTTATGCAAGTTTTTGTAACACTGTTATTTTACACTCTTACTTAATTATTTACACTGGTGTATTGTCTGTTTGAAGGTTTTTACCTGACTTTTGATGCCAATTGGTCTGCAACATTAAAGAGTGGAAATGTGTCTAAAGGCAAAACATTGTATCAGATGGAACGGCTGCTTTGACCCTTGACCCAGACTGACTCTGTCAACAATACTCAACATGCTCTTGTTCAGAAGTTGTTACTCAAGTAAAACACATGAATGTGTGTTAACTGTTACGCTATAGTTTAGCAGCTAGCTAGTAGCTAGTGATTTGTAAGTTGTAACTTCTGTTAATAAACAGTGAATAAACCAGACAAGTTGAGTTTATTTCACTCTGCAGTTAAGCCTTGTGTTTGATAGTCGTCCTTGTTCAAGTGTCTTCAACTTAATTGAGCCAAGTTGCTTGTGTTATGTTGTTACATTATGCAAATATGGCATGGGTTTAGGTATGGACTCATTAGGCCCGGACCTGAACCTGAACCTCTGGATTCGAATCCGGACCTGAACCTGAACGTGGGTTTAGGTATGAATCCCTAGTAAGACACCTTTATCTCTTTCTTTGTAACTAGTTACAGCCAGTACTGGCCTGCTAACCGCTACCCCACATATTTGCATTGGTCAGTCATGTGTTATAAGTTATATTCATTACACACACAACTTATTCCGCTTTTGTGCTTCAGCTGCAAACACTGTCTACTAAGCTCTTTCGGTCAACTGACTAATCTTCCTCTAACCTCTTTCTCCTTTTTTTATTTTCTTTTTTTTCATGGTATAGCTAACAAGCAAATATCTATAGATTGGTCTCCAGGTGCTACACAGCAGTCACTCACTGCTTCTGACAGGTTACAGTAGCAGCATTGAGGAATGGGTCAAATGCAGAGGACAATGTTTCTCATCTGTGCCTATGATCCTTCCAACCACCAATCACAAAGCCATTTCCTGCCAATAGACAACAATGGTTGGAGCGGGGATTGAACTGCCAGTCTTTCGAGTTTGTGGGTGAACTTCTGCTGCCAATTTGTGGATTATTAAATCTATGCATAAACTATATTGTAATCATATATGTTCTCCATTGATCAGATTGGACTGACTTGATGACTGTTATCATTGGCCTCATGGGCCTCTCCCTCAATCCTGTGCATGGGCCGCCACCCAGGGTTAGAGGATGGAGACCTGAAGGCTTCCACTGGGCTGGAAAACCAACAGCAAGCAAGCACTAGGCCAACACCATAAGAGTGTCCGGCCTCTGAGTCTGCTGCTGGTCTGCGCTGGAAGAGTTTGTTTCCTGGCTTACATGGTACACTGGTCAAGGTTGGAGGTCATCTCATTCAAAGGGCAGAGGAATGTGAAGATACACGCACTTTCTACCATGTTGTATTTAGGCCTGTCACAATAATTACCATATGGACTAATCATTTGGTAAGTAAAAAAATGCTCAATGACATTTTCAGGACCCGAACCTCTGTCACAAAACATTGGATTAGGGCTGCAACAAATGCTTGGTGTAATCAATTAAAATCAATTGTAAAAATACTCAATTTGGTCATTGATTAGTTGTCTAATAGAAAAACAGCAGCACATTTAGCCCTTAAATTGGCCCCCAAAGTGTGGCGGTAGTGAGCAATTTGATGGTGTGATCTACCAGTAGAATAGTACTGCACTCACTTTCACTCAGTTTCAACAAAAAAGGGTTAGGGTTAGACAGGAGAAGACAGCCAAATGTTTGGAAGAAGCAATAAGTAAAACATGAGGAGGGATACGCAAACAACTGTGGGAACACTTTGCACTAAATACAAAAAAGACTTGACTGATTTATCCAGAGGAAAATTATACTGGGGAAATGTCTCCACCCATCTTTTGGGATGCTTCCAAAGCAGTCTTGAGAGGACAATTATAGCCATAGCCTCCGAAAAAAAGAAACAAAGGAAGAAAAGGATGGTTTAAGGAAAACCATCCAAAAAGGGGTGTCCTAAAATGCTACAAGAAATTAAAAAGATAATAGTTAAGAAAATGCTCTTTACCAAACAAAGATATTATGAGAGTGGATGAAAATGTTCTATATTACTATCTTGGAAACTTAAAAAACAACAAGCTGAAAGAACATTTTTTTTTTATTGTTCTATAAAAAACTTTTCAAAATTTCCAGACGATAAAGAAGACAATATAAATTCCTTTCTGGGCACCCTCAATTTGCCTGTTATGTCAGAAGAACAAAATAAAAATTAGGTGCTGAAATAACAGTTTTGTAAATACAAGGTACTATCAAAAGATTAAAAAGAACAATAAATCTCCGGGGAGCAATGGGTTCACCTCAGACTGATATAAAGCTTCAGGGGCCATCCGTTTTGACATGGGGAGAAAATAAACCATCCCTAAAACGGTGCGGGGAGTACTTCGGGTGCGGGGAATACTTCGGGTGCGGGGGAGCGCTGCCGTGGCCAGCGCGGGGAGCGGGTGCCGCCGTGGCCAGCGCGAGGGGCGGGCGCGGCAAGCGGGGCACGGCGAGCGGGGCGGGGCGCGGCGAGCGGGGCGTGGCGCGGAGAGCGGGGCGCGGAGAGCGGGGCGCGGAGAGCGGGGCGCGGAGAGCGGGGCGCGGAGAGCGGGGCGCGGCGCCTCAAAACTCCTGCCATGAACACGATCAGCAGATACCGTTTGCGTGTGCTTTTGGTGGCGGGGAAAAAGGCCAAAACAAAGAAATGGTTGACACAAAAATCTAAAATCAAGGACTGGACTGACATTGTGACTGATATAAAACGTATAGAAAATATGACATTCAGACTTAATTTTGAAATGGACACATTTGACTGACTTTGGACTAAATGGACTATTTTCATTTAAATGTTTTTGATTTTGTTTGTATTTTTGTCTAATCGATGAATAGTTATGTTTTCATTTAATTTATTCTCCCTGGTTGTTTTGTGTTCTGTTCTTTTTGTGTTGAGTGGTTGTTTTATCTTTTGTCCATAAAACTGGAAAACAAAATAACAAAATAATTATGGACGGGTTGAAATTTTCATTGTAGGTGCTAGAGCTGGGTTGAAAAAAATCGATTTTCCGATTTTTAATCGATTCGCATATTAATGACCGATTATCGATTCGTACGACCAAAGATCAATTTTGTTTTAATTATTTATTTATTTTAAATTGTTAAAAAAAAATCATTATTTTTTTTTAATTTTTGAAAAAACAAATTGAAAAATGCTCAAAGTTTACATTTTATACTTCCAGTTTCAGTACTGGCAGTGTGTGAGCAGTTTTTAAATGAAAATGCTTTTGGTAGCAACCGCTTTTGGGTGAATTCTTAATTATTTTCAAGCATAATAATAATGCACTGGTTAGTGTCCCAGTAGAATCCACTGTTGCAGATGTCGTCACCTCAATGATGTCCTCCATTTATTGTGCTGAATTATCTTTCTTGAAGGTAGATTGACCCTTAACCTTTTCATCAGTCTTCCATCAGTAACTACCAATACTTGTAAGATTTGCTGTTTAATATTGATATAATACTAGTTTTAATATGTTGCTTCTCTATACATGAAGTGAAGGAAACGGTTCAAATACATTTTTCATTTTTAATAACATTAACCCCCGGATCCAATCGAAATCGGATCGAATCGGAAATCAGATCGAAATTGGATCAAATCGGATGGGATCTGAGAATATCGGAAAAAATCTATTTTGAAACACAAAAATCGGAATCGAATCGATTCTTGAAATTTGAATTGAAACCCTTGTAACTTTGTAGGGTCTTCAAATACTTACTTTCCTCACTGTAAAAAAATGTAATGTTTGTAGGCAACTTATAAAAGGTGTGCCAGGTTCTATTCATTTCAAATTGGGTTTATTAAGGCAACATCTGCTGTTATTCTGCCTCTTAACAGTTAATTTTAAGGCTGAAAGTATGTTTGCACAATATTCTTTTTTAATAGACTTGATTGACAACTACAAAGTGAATTCAAGAGCTTAAAGGTGTGGTTAGCCTAATTAATGCATGACACAGTAATTAATATGTGTAAATTCTTACCATTATCGCCCCCTGTAACGAATCATTTACATATCAATGTGGGTCCAGTTAACATGCCATACAGCCATAATAACATAAACATACAGACAATTGCATTTTCACTACTTTCAGAGCACAGAACAAAGTTTTTTCATAATGGTAAAGCTAAAAGACATCAGCATGCTACACTATGACCTTACAATAGACCTGTAATGGACAGATTTCAGGGCTCAGAATAAAGCGGTATTGCATCGCAAAATGCTACGCAATTTCTCTTATTCATCAGAAAAAAAGTGTTGTTTTATCGCAGCTTTTGCAATACAAAAATTCGTGTTCAGTTGTATAACCAAAGCGCCTAAAAAGCACTGATCATTCGTCAATTGATCGTCAACAATGGCATGACACAATGTAGGATGCTGGGTTGACTTGACAAGGTCCCTCTGCTGAGTGGGAGGAGCCACCGGGAGAGCGGGAGGAGCCACCGGGAGAGCGGAGGCGACGAGGGGCTTTGACGAGCGCCGCGTCTCGCTAATCTCACGAACATAATTGTGTTACACATAGAAATTGTTGTTACTGCGACTTATAGTCCGGAAAATACGGTAGATCATTTGAAACAGTTTGCAGCAGTCCAAACTTATTTCACACTTTCCGAATGCATTCCTGGCATCATAATTATTCACAGTGATAATCGCAGAAAAATATTCAAATATATATTATAATCTGGACCTGTTTTGAAAAAACAAGACAATTCGACTTTCATCCAAAAAAGTGATTCTCTCTGTGCTGTGCAGTGGTCAGTGGTTGAGTTCGATTCCTGACACCGACTATTTATTACATGTCCTCCCTTCTCTCTTATCCCCCATTTCTCTTTCCTGTCAATAAAGCCTGCGGACACAAAATCTCAATCTGCGGACCTGGTCTGAGAACTGAGATATTTATCCTACTCTGGGCAGCGTAAGCCCTGCCCTCAGGGAGGGGCTGCCTGATAATAGCATGTCTTGTTAAAAAAAATGTTTACACTGTCTAAGTTTCACCTTAAACTACTTTTCTGTAATCAGCCATGACAATCCTATTTTGCTGACTGCAGTTCCCTCTTCACTGACGAGTACCTGATTAGCACAACTGGTCTGTAATATTTCTTAACCAGGGCTTCCAACTTCAGCCCAATACATAATGGGATATCTCAGTTCAAAACCAACACAATTGAGTCACTGAGTCCATTTTACAATGTTTGCTGTTGTAAAGTTACTATAATGGGTTTAAAAATAATATTGGAACCAGTATCCATTGATATCATTATCCATATTGTTATCGGAACTGAAAAAGCTGGATAAATGTAAACTTTTGGGTTAGAAGGTGAATATCTCCATCAACTAAGCCACAATCTTCTACCAATATGTAGAGTAATTGATCTAACCTCTTGTTATGAATGTTAGAATGAAGGAACTGAAAAGCCAAGCTCCTTGAAGTCCAGCACTCAAATTCCATTTGCACTGCTATCAGGGCTGGGACAACATGCTTTTATCACGATACGATCACGTTATATAAGGCTCAATACAATATGTATTGCGATTTGATTAGGGCTGTTGCTGTAATATTGCAGTGCGGCTTTACGATCAATAAAACCACAAAAGGGCTCAAGTGGCCAAGGTAACCGACTTTAAATTAATCTCGTCAACGAGTCAATAAATGCACAGCGCAAGTGTGAACAAACAGCACCATGTTTCACTACACTGACCCAAACGAAGCACAGTGTATCAGCTCACCGATAAAGAACTGAAGGTCCAGTATTGTCCTTATTTCCACACAAAAACACACAAAGTCTGCGCACTGCGCGTGCATCCACGGCATGGTCTGTTGTCGGCATTGAAGTCAAAACGGACATGATCAACGCTTGGATTAATGTACACACGCATACTGTCACTTATGCCTGCAGTTATTTTTGTTGCTATTATTCAAGTATAACCTCAATGTACATGTATTATTATACCGCAAACTGCGTGCTGAAGCAAGCAAAGTTATGCAAGGGAACTGGTTTAACCGTGACAGTCCATTTGATATTAATAAATATTGCAATAGTTATTAATACTACAATCCAAAATGAGTCTGGCATTGTAAAAGTTAAAATGCACATTAATGGCTAGGGTTATAATTAGGGATGAACTATTAATTGCATTTGTGATTTACATAGCGATATCACAAAATGTGATTACTAATCGCAGAAGCACGTGATTCTAGCCCTTTCAGAAGCCACACGTGCATTTGGAGTTAAACGGAGCGGCTCCACCTGCGGCCCTTGCAGCTCTGAGTGCAGTCACTGTTTGTAGCTTTATTGTTTTACGTTCTGCGAGTCCCAACTCCTTCCGAGTGGTTGTGCTTCACTTTTCTTTGTGTTCAGGTGTGCCATGCATGTGAAATCAAGCTGATCTGGTGACAATATCAGCCTTTATAACATTGTTTCATAGGAGCCATACTGAGCGATGTAAGCCCGAGATCTCGCACTGACTCTCTTTTCTAAATAAGTCGAACTTGCTCAGCTAATGTTTGCTTTGGCGAGTTACACATCTGACAAATAAAGGCCTATATCTGCATTTATATCCTTTTCTATTACGCTTATTCCATATTCTCAGAAGTGTGAGCTATGGCGATCAATTTTTTCAAACAATATTGCAATGTTATGGCAATTATTTTCACTGGATTAAAATAGAGCACAAAATCCTTTTTATTCTTTTCTTTTCCTTCATAGTGGCAGCATTATAAAGACTGATATTTTAACTACATTACCACACCTGAACCACTTGGAGAAAAATGAAGCACAAGCATGTGGAAGCATGGAAACAATGAAGCTGCAGACTGCAGACAGCTGCACTCACAGGGCTGTACAAATCTCCTGCCTCTGCGATTATCTAACCGTGGTACGTAATATTGTGATATAATAGCAAATATAATGAATTGTTCCGCTTTAGTCACTACCACATATACATGTAACATAAAAGCATTTGAAAGTTGATCATATACTTAGTTGTACATGTCACTACAACTGTGAAAGCAGTAAAGCACTGCAGCTCAAGGTGTCATTACGATACAACAAAATCACATGACACTATAATGCAAAATGATACATTGTTCAAGCCTAACTGATATAATATGATATAAACATTACTACTGAATCAGTTACCACTGAAACAGTCCAAATGTGTCCCTTTACAACTTCAATAATTTCCAAATCCATGAACAGCCAACTTTGTCAAGAGAATGAGTTTCAAACTACTTTGCAACTCCCACTGTTTAATTACCGGCAGATTGATTTGCTCTGTATGGCAGTAATGATAGAAATAGGACAATTACACTGCATTATTATGTGGAGATTTTGATCTTGCACTTACAGCCATTGTGCCATTACTACTAATAGTTTGCATATAGTGACAATAGAAAACAGCATGGACGTGCTGGGCTTAAGCCTGAAGCCCTCCCTGGGGCAATGTGTTATAATGAGTTTTGATGTGTGTGTGAAGCGATCATTAACATGTAGTATACAGTTACATTAGAGTGTCCAGTATTACCTCTAGACACTGGAGAGACAGGAGGACAGATGGACTCCTTATATTCAGGGGACAGTCTCTGCTGCTTGTGGGGCTTATTCTCTGGGCTTAGCGTGGGACTGGAGGGGGGACTGGAGCCCCTGCTGTTGGTGGTGACCCCGGGGACAGACTGTAGCCACGGGGGGCTGGCCTGACCTCCACAGAGGAGCTGGTAGGGCACTAAGGCGCGCATGGGGTGCAGCCGGCAGCTGCTGTTGTTGAAGGAGCCCGGGGAGCCCGCATTGCTGCGCCTCACCCGGGGCTGCTGCTGCTGTGGCTGCTGCTGCTGCTGCGGCTGAGAGTTGCTTGGTGCAGACATCCTCTGGAACGGGTCGCAATCCCTTATGCAGCAACAAAAAGTTTATGAGAGAGCCACAGCCGATGCGGTATGGGAAGCACTTTGACAAAACATTAGCGTGTTAGCCAAAGAAAAAGGTTAGCTTCCTTTATTTCATCTCATGCAATCGAAGAACCAAAACCAAAAAGTATCCAACGCATCTTCTTTCTTGTCAAACTTACCTGCCTAGACGAAAAACATGATGTCTTCAGTCCTACACACTTTGTTACAGCCCTTAAATGTACAAGTAATACTTTTAAAACAACTCTTCTGTGTTCTTGCCAGGCGGACTCGCTCCTCTGCGCATTCATGCTAAATGACAGTTGTTTCGACTGCACTTCGGCTGCTGTCGGGAGGCGGGACTAGGGTGGGACACGCGCGCGCCTCTCAGCTTCTCATTGGACAGCGGAGTTATGCAGTAACTCTGTTCATTGGTGCAGAGGTTTTTTAAGGCTCACGCCCAACCAATCGTGTCTTAAAATCCATTTCTTGACGGCTTATACGCACATGGGCTTACAAATACACATCACTACATTTATCAGAGTTAGAATAAGATCGACATCTGTAATGGTATAGGCTTGAGAGCAGAACATTATGTAAATATTGTAGGCTCACTTCACTGAAATATTAAAAGAGTTTCTAAATCTCTTTATTATGATTATGGAACAAACACGTTCCACTTTCCAAAATATTTCCATTATCAGCGTATTTGTGCATTCCTGAACCAAACATTAGCTATTTATATTGCTGTATAACCCAGTATTAACAATGGCAAATATGATGTTGTGGAAAAAGACTGATAAAAAGACCTTTGTAGAGCCATAAAATCAGCCACTCCGGCCAATTTTGACCAGAATATGGCCTCACACTGTGTCAAATTATAATCACAAATGCATGTTGAATCCTCCCTCGTCTCATGAGGGTCCTGGTCCAGTGTCAACTCCTCCTCCCTCCTACGTGGTATGACTTGGGGGTGGGAATTCTTTTTTTAAAATGATCCCAATAACAATATTCAGATTTCAATAAAAAATGGATCCCGATAACAATATTCAGATTCAAATAAATCGCAAAAATGCATCAAAACACTTTACCCTTGTTTGGGAGATTACCTTAGACGATAGAGATTTCTGTTTATTTTTAGGTTATTTTAAATAGTTTTTATCATTATATTTTGCATATCTCCAAACCAAAAATTGCAATATTATACATTTTTCAATAAATCTCACACCTATAGATACGACCATTTCCCATGGTTAAGTAAGTATTTGTTTGTATTTTATCTATATACTTTTTATTTCAATATTTGAATAACAGAAAAACACAAAAAAAGAAAAAGAGAAAAAAAAACGTCACATTTGGTCTGTCAAAACTCTGACAAATGTGTCTATTTTCACACAGCAGGTGAAAAGGGAAAGAAAATGTACATTTAAAGATGTCAATTTGAATCTTCTCCTATTCACATAAAAGTGAGAAAGAAATGTTATGTTTTTATCTTCAAATCAAATCAATTTATTTTTGTAAGGCCCAAAATCACAACAGTTGCCTCTGAGGGCCACAGGGAGAAATGAATCAACAATGTCTGTGGTGGCGATGAAGTCAGACAATGTCTGTGGTGGCGAGGGACGATGTCCCAGGGTCCTCTGTCCTTAAACTTTCCTTCTCGGCCAGGAAAAACTACAAAAAAAAAAGAACCTCTTTGGGAAAAAAGCGTAGAAACCTGGAGGAGTTCCAGTGAAGGAGAGATCCGACTCTCACAGACGGACAGACGGACACAAGGAGACTGGAGCTGGACCCACTCTTCAGGCAGAAGAGGGACCGTCTGAGTCGAGCTGGACCCACTCTTCAGGCAGAAGAGGGACCGTCTGAGTCGAGCTGGACCCACTCTTCAGGCAGATGAGGGACCGTCCACCAGGAGAGGGACATCTGGGTCCACAGGTCCTCAGGAGTGAGAGAAAGAAAAGAAGGCGGTGAACAGTTTGCAAGTGGAATCAAAAAATAAATATTGTTTGATAGCATAAGTAGTCAGAAGAAGAGGATAGTGCTCAAGCTGTCATACTTCCCCCAGCATAGTTACTCCTAGGGCAGCGTAGCTGAAGCTGTGGGTTTATCTTTCTGTTCCTAACTAGTCTGACCATAAGCGATTTCGAAGAGGAACGTTTTAAGCCTGGACTTAAATGAAGAGACTGTGTCAGCATATTTAACATGGGTCGGGAGCTGATTCCATAACACAGGAGCTTGGTAGCTAAACGCTCTACCTCCTACTGTACTTTTAGAGACTCTTGGCACCACCAGAAGGCCAGCATTCTGAGAGCGAAGAGCTCTGTTTGGATGATATGGTTCTATAGCATCTTTGAGGTAGGATGGGGCCATGTCATTTATGGCTTTGTAGGTCAAGAGTAGAATTTTAAATTTGATTTTAAACTCGACGGGGAGCCAGTGAAGAGACTTCAGCACTGGCGTAATGTGCTCTCTTCTTTTTGTTATAAGGCAGGGCTATTCAACACAAATTCCGGAATCTAGATGTTTACTGGTTTAATATTATCATGTTAGTGTTCATGACTTCGTGCCTCTCCCGCCAACCCTCTTCTTATTATTATTCTAATTTATCTCCTAGATGGAGTTATCAAGGCCCAGGAGCCTACAGCCCTCATCGCCAGAAACCCCAAAATGGCATCCATTTCTTTACATTCGTGTTCATGTTTCTCGTATGCCAATAAACACTTTGCATCGTACCAGGGGTTGTGGTACTTGCTAGTGAAGCAATGTTAGTAAATCATGTTGTTTGTTATTTCTCATAAATATCTTATCAGTTGTTATTTTACTGTATCAAGTAATCAAAACAGTATTAGGGATATTTTGTGCGACCCAAAATGTTGTTACAGTAGCGTTGTGCACCTCTGGCCCAGAGGCCTTGGTCTGCCGAAAAATCTGGCTCTTGGGAAAATAAAGTTGAATAGCCCTGATGTAAGGTTTTCATGTCAAAATAAGCCATTTTATTTGTAAAAAAGTTGTACCTACTTGAGACTTTTTTAAATTAAATTTCCAAAATTGAAAACACAGCAACAAACAGCAACAGCAAGAACGACAAAACAAGACCGGAGAGAACAAAATAAATAAAAGAAAAGAAAGAAAGAAAAAGTACACAAAGTCCAAAATGAATGTCCCAAAATCGGTCGAATTTGTCCATTTTCAAATTAAGACAATCAGTCCAGTCCTTGATTGTTGGTGCAGTTTGTCTCATCCATTTCTTTGTGATGCCTTCGCCAAGTATACACCAAAGGTATCCATTTATTGTGTCCGTTGCAGGGGTTTTGAGGCCCAGATACAGAGTTGGGATGGCAAATGATGTCAACATCAGTCTGGAATGCATTTTGTCATGTCCAAAAACTTCAATGAATTGTATTTTGTGAAAGAGCAATACAAAGCTGCACATGGCTATTAAGTGAAACGAAATTTATACATGATTTCCAGATTTTAAAAACAAGAAGGAAAAAAAATATGAAACGTGCAGCATGAAAAGGTATTCAGCCCTGTTTTTCCTGAGTGGAACCAATGTGTTGCTGAATCAAAAAATCAAAAAAATGTAATCTATAAGTGTTCAAAGCAGGTAGAAACACAGCCCAAAAGACTCTGTAATTGTAGCAAAAGGCAGTTCCACAGAGCATGGACTAAATACTGTTTGCCACAGCAGTTTTGATTTATTTATTTTATTTATTATCTAGAAATCATGTTTACTTTTTTTAACGTCATAATTGTATGCCCCTTTGTTTTGCTCTTTCACAAAAAATGCCAATACAATTTATTTAAATTTGTGGTTGCGATATGACTAAATATGGAAAAGTTCCAGGGGTATGGATATTTTTGCAAGCCAATGTATATAATACAGAGCCAGGCCATTCTAAAAGAGCTACAACACTTCCACACAGAAAGAAATTAAATATAAGGTATCAAAATAACCTTTTGAACTCTGAATTTGAAAGCAACCAAAATATTCTTCATCAATTATATGAATTAATTTATTTATTTATTCATTATGTGAATCAATTAAACACATGGATCTTTTTAATTTGAAAGTGCACTACTTAATGTTAGAGAGTGATTTTTATAGAGTCCAAGGGCACCTGCTTGTCTCCAATGAGTTGTTATTGCTTTGCCTGGAATGTTCCACAGAGTCACAGAGTGGTGATTCCACAAGGCAAAGTTACAGCTCAGATCTTTAGAGCGGCAACTCCACTCACAGTAAGAAAGCATGTTTTTCAAGGAATTTTCTAGCAATAGGCAGAGGTGGGTGGACTAGCCAAAATTGTATTCAAGTAAGAGTAAGGTTATTTCAAACTAAAACTTTGTTAATAATAATAATAATGAAAATAAGACAAGTAAAAGTACAAATTAGTGATGAGAAAAAAACCTCTCAGGGAAGATTAAAAAAGTATTTGGAGAAATTACTAGTACTTTATGGATGGAAAAAACAAATAATGCACAGAATCTGGTATTTTCAAAAGACAGAGCAGACAAAAATGAGAAACTAAATAATATCTGAAGGAGAGTCTAATATCTGAAGTTTTTGTCACTTAGATTTACTCACAGTGGGAAGAGGAGCCAACATGTTTACTCAAGTAACTCAAATACAACATGTTTACTCAAGTTACTCAAATACAGTAAATGTAACAGAGTACTACCCACCTCTGGCAATAAAACACCTAATTAACGTTAATGTCATACTGTGTAAAATAACTGGTAAAGCAATAGCATGTCTAAGTTAAGCTAACCACAAAAGTTACACAGTGCAACATTTACTTGATGATCTTTTAACCTTGTAACAGTGTTTAGATTAGTTTACCCAAAGTTATATTTTGAATGATGTTTGAGTAATCCTGTATTGTCCTGTGTCGGCGTGCTCGTTTATGAAAGAAAGGGCAAGAATCAGAAAAGTTAGAATGAATCAAATGTTTAATCCCTGCCAGTACAATTCTAATGCAGATCAACAGAGCGCTTACCAAATATAATGTGACGGCGACTTACACGGGCCGGTCCGGAAGCGCCGCTTTCCCTGCTCTGCTCGTACATTTAGAACATTTCGATATAGGGCGTAATATGAAGGGTGGTCTGTATGAGGCCCCTTCACAGTTTTAGCACAACTTAGAATGACTAAGTTTAATACAATCTAGCAAAGTTAATATAGTCGGTATTCCCTTATTATATCAAAGTACAGCTTTAATACAATCTAGTAAAGTTAATATATTTGGTATTCTCTTCACCTGCAACTGAGGCTCTAGTGACTACCTCCTGCCTACATCCCTGAACTTAGTTGTGATTATTTAAAAAAAATTAAGATTCAGAGTAACACAAAAAATATAGAGTACAGTTCTAAAATATCCAGCAACCACAAAAATGAAAATACAGTGACGTGTTACTGTGAAGAGGTGGGGCTCATCAGTTCTGTCGTTTTCAACAGGCAGGAAGTCAATAGATCTGTTTCTATAACTAATCCAATTTAGCCTCCTCACCCACACCCGGTCCCGTGAACACATCACTCCCGTTCTCCGCTCTCTCCACTGGCTCCCCATCAAGCAGCGCATAAACTTCAAAATACTCCTCCTCACCTTCAAAGCTCTTCACCACCTTGCCCCCCCCTACCTGTCTGACCTCCTCATCCCCCACTGCCCCTCCCGAGCCCTCTGCTCCTCCTCCACTCTCACCCTGACTGCACCAACATCCCGACTCAAAACTTTTGGCGACAGAGCATTCTCCCGAACAGCACCCCGACTCTGGAACTCCCTCCCCCAACCTGTCCGCCACTCTCCCTCACTCACAACATTCAAATCCCGCCTAAAAACATACCTCTTCACCCAAGCCTATGACCTACCCTACCCCTAGCCTCCTCTACCCCATTGCCTACTCTTCTACCCCCTGTTACATCCCCATCTTTTTCTCTCTACTTCTTCTGTCTTGTTCATTTTATCTGTATATTAATGTGTTCTGTACGTGTTGTCCCCCCCTGTCTGTAAATACCCCCCCTTTTTTATTATGTTCAGCGTCTTTGGGTCACTGAAAAGCGCTATATAAATAAAAGTTATTATTATTATTATTATTATTAGATCAATATTTTGGTTTAAAATGAATGAAAAGTAAAATGATGATCTCTTTATGTTTTTCTCATCTTGTGGTGCAAAAAAAAAGCCTAAGTAATTTTGGGGGCCGAGGAGAAAGAGAGAAGAAAGGAGAAGGCATGTCTGTGTATGTCGAGGAGGGAGCCCGGGAGGGGTGTGCACTCTCCCCATCACTCTTTTTGAATAGGGTTGTTCCGGCAGCTGAGGCTCTTTATGAAGGGAACAATCTGAAGGGTATTGGACAGTGTGCAGAGCAGCTGCTGTATTCTGGTGGTGGCGGGTGGTAGAGGGGTAGAGAGGAGAGGGGGGCAGACAGGAGCAGACAGGAGCAGACAGGAGCAGACTGCCTCCTCCTTTGACAAATTCACCAAATCAAGTCCACTTGAAGCAAGTCTTCACATACACACACACACGCACGCGCACGCACACACGAACGCACGCGCACGCAGACACGAACGCACGCGCACGCACATACACACGAACGCGCGCACACGCACGCACACACGCGAACGCACGCGCGCGCGCGCGCACACAGACACAGACACATCACAAGGAAGACAACCAAAAGTTCTAAAACTGTCCAGGAAAGGTCTAATTTTGTCTTATGTATGTAATCAAACCCATCAATTAGATTGTACCTCATATAGATGTATTTCTATTCTGAATATAGACTATCTACACCTATATTATGTCCAAAAGAATGGAACAAATATTCCCAAACCTAATCCACAATGACAGGATTCATTACCAAACCACACACACATAGGAGAACTTAAGACGATCCTTACACATTACAGGCGTAATAATTAGTTTGGACGCTGAGAAAGTTTTTGATTCTGTTAGTTGCCCATATTTATTTAAAAGTGCTAATCAAATTTCAAATCGCCGATTTAATTATAAAAAATCTTTGGGCTCTTTACGATGGTCCAGCATCAAGATTTAAAATCAACGGTCATTTGACATTGTTTTTGATTGTCTAATAAATTGGCCCACTTCATGGTATTACAATAGATGGGATGTAACATAGCTATGCAGAGGATGTTTTATTGTACTTGACCAAACCAGAAATTTCCATACCCATTTTTTCCCCCAAAAATTTCCAATGTCTGGATACAAAATGTATGTACAAAAAACTGAAGTTATTTCATTCTTGCATCCCCCTCTGACCTTTAGAAAGACCTACTCATTTAAATGGCCATAGAGACCTATCAACAGTTCTGAAGAAAAAAATATACCAATCTTTTTATTACTATAAAAAAAGATCTTGAAAAATGGCACCTTATCCACTACTTAAGTCTTAAGTCAAACGATCGAAACTATAACAATGTTTTTTTTTGCCCAGGTTTCTCAATCTGTTCCAGACTCCTCCGATTTCCATTCCCTTCCAGCTGTTTGATGAGTGGAATATTATCAATTATACAATTATCAAAAGAAAAAGGAGGCTGGGGGTTTACCTTCTTTGAAAAATGTCTTAATTTGAGCTCAGATCAGAGCCTTGCTGTGCTGGTGTGACCCAGAATATGAAGCTCAATGGAAAATATTGAGATTAATGTTGTGCCAGGGGTTGCTGTGCATTTTTCAACAGCACAGACTCAAGATTTAAAATCTGGACAACAAAAGGTATAAAGGTCTTTTACCAGATTGTAAATGAAAATCATCTGAAAAGCTTTGATGAGTTGAAAGAATCCTTTGCCTTGGACAAACAGGACTTTTTCAACTCCTTATTTACAAATAAAAAACTATTATAACAATAAATTAAAAATTATTATTAATACATAATTATGACCATCATAGCCATTTGACTGACACATTCACTAAAGCTTTTAAATCTGAACTTTCACAGGATTAATATCTAAATGATACAAATCTATTAACAAGGTCTTGAGTTTCTTTGTAAGCCCATGTCAAAGTGCCCATTACTCACAGGGAAATGCAGACTGTTGGAGAGGATGTGGCAGCAGCAGTGTGTTTTGGGACTGTACTGTTGTTCACAAGTATTGGATTGAGATTAACAAAGCTTTACAGACAATTTATAACATGACCATCCCAATGGACTTCAGGACTCTGTATTAGGGCCTCAGAACTCCTGCCATGGACACAACCAGCAGCTATCTGTGGTACATCCTTCGAGCAGCAGCAAAAAAGGCCACAAGAAAATGGATGACACAAAATGCACAGACGATCAAGGACTAGACCAACATTATACTGGACATTTGTAGCATGAAAAAAATTACATTTGAACTATTTGAAAATGGATAAATTTGATAGACTTGGACTAAATGAGACGATTTCTTTGGGTTTTGTGTGCCTTGATTGCCTCTAGTATAGCTATGGCTGAGACTTTCAAAATAGACTTTAGGCTGAAATTCCTCAAAGAATCACAATATATTCAACATTTATCATTTGCAGAAATCTTATTCAGAGGATATAAAGTTTATCATTACATTTCATCATAAAAATTGACATTTAGTCACTCGCATTCAATCAATCAATCGAAGTGCAACAATACTAAGTTGTAATGCTGTATTCAATTGTTACAGATCCAGAGAATGTTTTCTGAAAACACACAAAACAGAGAAAAAAAAACATACATTGACCAAAATAAAAGCCTGATTTACACTTCATTAGTGTGTTCTAAGCTAAGTGCCTTGTTTTAATCCTGAGTGATTTTCATTAGCAAAGCTGTATTTCTCCCTTTATGTCATTGAGTTAGTCTGATCAGTAACACACTCTCACACACACTCCCTTCTTCATGTTCTGGAGCATCCACACACTCCTGCCCTGCTGAGGTCCATGACAGCCACAGTCCCCCTGCTGAGGTCCATGACAGCCACAGTCCCCCTGCTGAGGTCCATGTCAGCCACAGTCCCCCTGCTGAGGTCCATGACAGCCACAGTCCCCCTGCTGAGGTCCATGACAGCCAGTCCCCCTGCTGAGGTCCATGTCTGCCACAGTCCCCCTGCTGAGGTCCATGACAGCCACAGTCCCCCTGCTGAGGTCCATGACAGCCACAGTCCCCCTGCTGAGGTCCATGTCTGCCACAGTCCCCCTGCTGAGGTCCATGACAGCCACAGTCCCCCTGCTGAGGTCCATGTCTGCCACAGTCCCCCTGCTGAGGTCCATGACAGCCAGTCCCCCTGCTGAGGTCCATGTCTGCCACAGTCCCCCTGCTGAGGTCCATGACAGCCACAGTCCCCCTGCTGAGGTCCATGACAGCCACAGTCCCCCTGCTGAGGTCCATGTCTGCCACAGTCCCCCTGCTGAGGTCCATGACAGCCACAGTCCCCCTGCTGAGGTCCATGACAGCCAGTCCCCCTGCTGAGGTCCATGTCTGCCACAGTCCCCCTGCTGAGGTCCATGACAGCCACAGTCCCCCTGCTGAGGTCCATGACAGCCACAGTCCCCCTGCTGAGGTCCATGTCTGCCACAGTCCCCCTGCTGAGGTCCATGACAGCCACAGTCCCCCTGCTGAGGTCCATGACAGCCAGTCCCCCTGCTGAGGTCCATGACAGCCAGTCCCCCTGCTGAGGTCCATGTCTGCCACAGTCCCCCTGCTGAGGTCCATGACAGCCACAGTCCCCCTGCTGAGGTCCATGACAGCCACAGTCCCCCTGCTGAGGTCCATGTCTGCCACAGTCCCCCTGCTGAGGTCAATGACAGCCACAGTCCCCCTGCTGTAAGCTCAGAGGTCTCCATGTGGGGTGAAGCAGCAGTAAATGGTCAGGCAGCGTGAGTAGGTTGGGTCTAGCTACTGTCTGAAGGCACCAGGTTTCCTGTGGTGTCCAGCTGCATGCATTTACACGTGCAGGCAGAGACAGGGCATTCACTGTGGTCTCTGCAATCAAACAACAGAGAAATATTAGAGCATAACCAGATTCAAAATTACAGGGGGGATTTTTCTGCTTATGTATGTGATGTCTGGGGAACCGGGCGGTATTGGGCGGCAGTAGCGATCGCAGCTGCCTCATGTGAATACTGCCGTTGTGTCCTTGGGCAAGACACTTAACCCATGTGTCTGCGAACATCTGGGGTGTGAATGTGTGAGTGAATGGGTGACTGGTTCCTTGATGTAAAGCGCTTTGAGTACCTTGACGGTAGAAAAGCGCTATATAAATGTGACCATTTACCATTTATTGATAAGGATAGAAAGATGATTCTATGTCAGTCAGAATGAAATGTGTTAAAACAATGTCTTTAAACTTATTGAGGTTTAATTATCAAATAAGAAATGTCACCATTAATCAGAAGCATTTTTTTTTTTAATTGTAAACAATATACTTCTCAATAAAATGTTGCATATTTATTTGTTATCTGGACTTTCCAGACTCTAAAATAATATGTTTAAATAGCAAAGAAAGTAGCAAAATCAAATCAAATAATAAAACTAGAATAAAAAACTAATAAACACCGATTTCCATCAATAATTCACTTAGTCTTCTGTCACAATATTTCAACCTTTATTTGGTTTATGATATATTAGAAAGTCCTAATGGAGAATGTAAAGAATCGTTTGAATAGTCGACTAATAAAAAATAAGCAATAACAAACAGCAACAAGTCCATGGAGACTTCAAAGCAAAGTTATGTGTCAGGTTTGTGGAGTTATAATGGGAAAAAAAAGCTTTTCCATTAGCCACTGTTTTGTTCTGTGGCAAGGCTGTAAAATAATAATCTTACTAGATTAAGCTTTAAACCTTTTACAACAGTGTTTTCTCATTAGTTTACACAAAATTGTGTATTGATTGAGTCCTGCATGTTTGTGTAATCCTGCAATGTTCTGAAAATATGTAGGGAGCATGTTCCTCACCTAAACCAGCTGAGGATGTGTCCGGCGTGGCCACCGTGCCGACAGTTGTGACACCAGGTGAACCAGTTGTTGAACTGAGCCAGTTTGTTCTCCCTTGTCAAATCCATCTTCTCCTCTGACTTCCCAGGGCCTGCAAACCAAAGACATGCTTGGTCAAGTTTGGACCTCTGTGGAAATGGAAATAACACCAAAAATGAGAGAAACACTGTGGGTATTGTACGGGTTACCCTGGTACCATGTAGTGGTGTTTTCTTTTTTTTTTTTTAAAGGGGCTCTTTCTCGAGCTCCCGACTTTGTAAGTTGCACTGCCGACTTTGCAATTTATGCGCTGCCGAATTTGTATCGGTGTACTTATCCCAAATAAGTACACTTGCAAGAGCATCTGGAGTGTCTAAGCTTACGTGAGGTCAGCATTAATTTAATTTAGGCTACAGGTTAAAATAAATGAAATTGTCACCACCGTAGCCTGCAAATGGATCTCCAAAGTGCACAGAGCAGCTCAGCAGCTGTCCACACTAATGTGACTGAGGAGCTTGACTACTACTACTCCTTCTACATGAATACATTATCACTAAGATCAGCTAAAACTATAAAAATAGCGAGCTCATATCGAGTTTGAGCAGCAACATGTCTGTGATATCAACATTTCATATCAGAAATCCTATCACAAGTCCATGGACCTGTTCCTGCTGCTGATGCATGAATATGGACTCTGCTGCAGAGTTGTGCAATGGTGTCCACAAATAACGATTACTAGGCTATATAAAGCTATTTATTTGATTGTTATTGTTTGTAGTTTATGGTATGTTTTCATCCTGAGTGTTGAAATTCAGCCCGGGGCCCAAAATAAGTTTGACACCCCTGCAATAGAATAAACACTTTATAAATACTCCATTAATAGTTCCTTTAACCATTTTATATCTGTCTTTTTTGTCTATACATTCAAAACTGTTCAAAAGCTATTTGGTTTGAAATTAATATTGCAACTTTCTTCCTGTTTTTGCCTTAGTATGAGTAGTACTTAAAATAAAAAGTAAAAAGGGTGTTAGGATGTCTATTTAAAATGTTTTAGTTTATGCTCCTAATTCTGATCGTTTGATTGGGTTCAATATGCTGTTAACGTTAAAGGATGCTACTTTTACCCTTTCCATGCCATTGGGTCCATTGTATTGAGTTTACCCTTATTCATTTACCAATGCTACAAAACTCTCTGGTCGAACACAACACAATTACAAAAGGGTTCAAGCCAAAAACATGCACTGAACCCAAAACCTGACCGTGTGGATGATTCCCCGAAAGTCCTGGTACTAATCCTCTCAAAAAATTGGACTCACTACTTCCCCAGACCACTACGCTCCTCTGCAGTTTTTTTTAGTAAATATTTATCCAATTTCCCACATTTAGCACTCAGTTCAGTGCATGCAATATAAACACAATACACAATATAAAACAGCTATGACTCCTGGAAGCATGATCAGCTGTGTGTTGAATCAACAAATCAAATGTATAAAGCATGTACTACAACTTCAATAATGATCACCGTGACGACCAATCATTGTTCTGGCAATACAAACTCAATAAACAGAAAGAAAGACAATTATGTAATTACTATTTCAGTTTAGCATACTCATAACCACAGTAAAGCTTCATCAGGATCTCTTCAAAACAACATAAATGTCCTACAATGTGACAATTCAGAAAGTATTGTACACATTGCTCAAACATTTGTTGAAGCACTGTTGGCACCAATTACAGCCTCAAGTATTTGTGACTATAATGCTACACCCATTTTATTAAATGATTGTGACGACGTCCGAAAAACATGCCAGCTGTGTATTGTTCCTGCATTTAGGATGGAATGTCACTAACTGATGGGATTCTGTTTTACAACCTAACTTTACTTCCTGTCATTTTCTATTTTTGGCAGGACAGGTTAGCTTAAAATGGGAATGAGAGAGGGGGCAGGACACGCAGTAAATTGTCGGAGCCGGGATTCGAACTGACGACAATGCGGGTCAGGTGCACATGGAGCAAGTGCGCTGCCACCGTAACCTCTCGACTACTTTTCAATTTAGTTATGATACATATTTACCACAGGAACTATCCCACCAAACGAATTAGAAAAATGCCTGTCATATGCACTTTAGCCGCAGTCAAATATGAGTTCTTCTACCCGTCCTAGTTGTAGATTACCTGGGGAGTTGGAGACCGGCGTGCCCATATTCATGAGGCACAGGGCACACCGGGGCAGGGGTTTCCTACAGCCGGGGCAACTGGTCACTTTGGACTTGGTGGGAGAGCCGCTGACCCCGTACTGACTGAAGCCCCGGCCCTGGTGAGGAATAGCCGCACAGCTGTAGGATATGGACTTCCCACAGAAGTTACAGCTCACAAACACCTACAAGCACAAAACATGCATTTAGGGAGCAGCATGTGAAGAGCATCGCACATGTAATGCTCATCTGCAGTGTGAGATTACTCCTAAAGGCCTTTAAGAGATTAAGTGTAGAAAATAAAAATAGAAAAGAAAACGTGAAAGGATCCATTGAACTAGTTCTCCGCTCTCATAACCCTTTGGCACGTCACTAATAAACAAATACGGTAAAAATGTAAAAATGTGTATCAATACAATAAAATGTGTTTTTTTAATCAGCTAAACCCATCAGTAAAAACTGAATATATTTACATTTTCACTTAAAGGGACCATAAAAAAGGACAAGTTACTTCTACCGGTTTTACCCTTTCTGAATCTACATTCATGCTGATGTGTTGACTGAAACGTCTCACTTCTTCACTCTCCACAATGACTCCTCCTTTAAGCCAATTGACTTCTAATGGGGGCTCAGGTCAGATTTTCCAGGAAATCTGCAACTATAGTGTAATGCACCTCCAGAGTTTACTGTGCGTGTTGCCTCTCAAGCTATCTAAATAATTAAAATGTAAAAAAAGGTTTCAAGTTTGTGCATTGCCTCATTGTCCAAACCAATGGAGAAAGCACTTAGTTGTTTATTAGGGAAACCTGACATAGCAAACTTGAATAAGATTTTCACAAGAATGGACTTTATAGCACGAGCGACACAGGAGCACGGACATTCGCACACGCCTGGCCCACACCAGATCCCCGTCTGCTGTGGCTCCTCTGCTGCAGGCTTACCAGCGTGTGATGTGCAAGAGAAGGAGGGCCACGTGGACAGGAATGTGTGGAGGTGGACAGCAATAATAGTTTAGAGATAAATAAGAAATAATGAACTGCAATTTAAAAAAAAAAAATGCTTTTGACTATGAGCATGAACACTCGCACACCTGAACAACATGAAGGAGCAGCTGCATGGTTGCTAGAGTGAAACTACACATGGCCTGTTTAACTTTAACAAATATAGTAGCTTCACAACATATTGACATATTTACATGTTTATGTATGGTTTCCAATGAGCTGAATCTTGCACATGGAAGAGGATTCTACAGCACAGCTACAGTGTCACAGTTTGCCACAGTTTGTCACAGTTTGATGGTGACAGCACACATGATCCTGTCGCTCAGTGGAGCAGCGTGGCAGTAACAGTCTGTTGCTGAATGAGCTCTTGCAGCTGTCCAGCACATCGTGGAGCAGATGGGAGGGAAAGTTTGGTCCAGATTCAGTGTTTGTCTAACTCTGGTGGTGTTTGGCCTGAAAATTTGAACTAGTAGTTTATACAAATCTCCCAGCTGAGAAATTGTAATGGTTACTTTGTTCTGGTTAAATGCAGATATTTAAATAAAATAAAATATAGGTGAATTAAGAGAAAACGTTTCAGCCTTGCAATGCAGTCTTGCAGTTTTATTACTTACTACTTAAATATTAGTTCTGCAGTTTTCAACTGGAAATCTATAGACACTTTATATAGACATGTATAGACATCTATAGACATGTGAAATGATGATCTACATTATGTACCCAAAAAAACAATGCGTCTTTTGAAAATGCTATGATATTCATAATAAATCAATAGACCAATGCAAACCCCTGTACCTGTGCCAGTGGTTTGGAGCTGGGGTCCAGCTTGCCTCTGTGGATGTCAAACTCAGCCCTTTTGTGCCAGAACCTCCAGGCATCCAGGAGGTTCCGGTAGTTCTCAATCCAGCACTGCACCCGAGGGTCTTTCAGCATTTCACCAGTAGAGCCCTGTCACATAGGCATGGGAAAAGGTCATTTTCACAGTTGCATAATTATCAGTGGGAAACACATGCCAGACTAAGTCGTGTTCACAGAAAGTCTTAACATTGTATGAAGCACCATTGATAAGTTCATTGATATGTTGACCTGGCTTATGATTACCGGTAAGTCATCTATGTCGGTGTAATCCCTCATTTGTCCAGGAGTGTTCCATTGTAGAAAAAGATTCAGTTGTAGTCATCTGGACTCGTTTTTTTAAAAACAACTATACGTTTCGACTCTCATCCGAGAGACATTCTCAATCTGCGAATCAAGACCAGGAACTCTGGGTAGGCCCTGCCCACCGGGCTGGAAGTCAGCTCGACAACAAGGAACTTTATGTGCCGTGGCACCGGAGGACCAGTCTGAATTTATAAGCTAATTTCTCTGTGAATATGTGTTGGATTGTAATAGTTCTAATAGTTCTGCTTTAGTCCTGCTGTAAACCTGTTTTAGACTTGCTTTAGGCATGATATCTTTGTTTGGTGAAGAGTATTTTAAAACTTATTTCTGAGGCCATTAATCTAACCTCTTATTTCTTTATTCTGCTGTACCATTTACAGATCCTTGTTTTCAGCATGATTAGCTTCTGACCGCTTCAGAGTTTATGTAAATTGTGTTTAGTTT
Source organism: Eucyclogobius newberryi (assembly GCF_026437365.1). Lineage (NCBI taxonomy): Eukaryota > Metazoa > Chordata > Actinopteri > Gobiiformes > Gobiidae > Eucyclogobius > Eucyclogobius newberryi. The sequence goes on along the minus strand of NW_027315945.1, from coordinate 5,954,263 downwards.
TTTTCTGCCTCTGTTTCTTTTTGGTTGACCCCTCAAAACTGCCATAGCTGCATCCAAAAGAATGGGTGTAGAAGCTTCACCGTTGTCATTTTCTCAATTTTCATTTGACATCGCGTTCTTTTTTATAAATTGGGGGTCATTGAGAGTCTGTTTTTTGTTTCTGCACCAGATCTAAAGTGATGTAAGTAGGGGCACGATTACTTAGATCTATTGTCACTATGTCTACCCCTGTCATTTTTGACCGATCTTTGTTGAAAAAAATAAGTAGTCTATTCTATAGATCTTATGTAGGTTATCTATCTCTCCAGATACTGAGTAACCCTTTATTATATAACGCAATGTAAATGATTACATCTCGGACATTTTAGTGCCATATGAACCATCTCGGGCTCTGAGGACCTCAGGGGCCGGCCTCCTGCTGGTGCCAGAGTCAGAATCAGAATAAGTTTTATTGACATTTGTCAATGAACAGGACTCACGAACATAGGAACTTGTCCTGGTGGTTCGGTGCAACACAAACGACAAACATTGAACAATGAATGCAAAAACAATGGACAATGAATAGCTCCCAGATATTAAAAATAGTAAGGTTAAAAATAGACACGATATGTACATAAATAAAATATGCAGGGTTCAGAATAAGCGGTATTGCATCGCAAAATGCGACGCAATTTCTCTCAAATGTGATGAATTCGTCAGAAAAGTGTTTTTGTATTGCATGTATTCACATGCCAAAATACTCATATTTACACTGCCAAGTGACTACAACCTCGTTTTAAAAAATCAGATGCCTATTTTGGGCGCAGTGAATTACACTGAATTACACCGGAGCCGAGACGAGTGCTTAGGGACCGTCATCAAATAGCAAAACCAAAAATGGAAACGTTTTAGCTGGAATGGAACGTCAAATAGAGCGGTACAATTTGAATAACACAATAAATACACCATGATGGACACCACAGCAACCTTTATTTTTCCATCAGAAGCTTAATACATATTTTTTGTGAGTGTAAAGACAATTAATATGTAAATGAGACTCCTGCAAATATTCATCTGATTGATGATGATATGGAAGAAAGTTGTAAATAAGGCCATCTGACTTGATGTTAATTAATGTTCAACGACAAATTTTATTTAAAAGTTTTCAGTTTTATTTTGGAAAAACATGTTTAAAAAGTGTTAATAGTTAATTTGTTAGGAGTATTTAAAAAAAAAAAAAAAAAATTACAAATAAATTTGAAATAAATAATATGTCAATGGAAAGTATTGATTGTCAGTCACTTTCTTGTTTTGCTATGCTATTATCAAATTGCGATAAAAATTTGAAAAAATTAACCGATTGTTTAGCAGCTGCTGCTGTACAAGTGAAAATCCTTAATCTGAACCCTGATATGTAGTGCAATAAAAAGTGAACAGTGCAGTGAGTGCAAAGTGCTTAGGCAGTGTTCATGAGTACAATGACAGAGGGAAAGAAACTGTTCCTATGACGGGAAGTTCTGGTCCGGATGGACCGTAGCCTCCTGCCTGAGGGGAGTGGCCTCCTGCCTGAGAGGAGTGGCCTCCTGCCTGAGAGGAGTGGCCTCCTGCCTGAGGGGAGTGGCCTCCTGCCTGAGGGGAGTGGCCTCCTGCCTGAGGGGAGTGGCTCAAATAGCCCGTGACCAGGGTGAAAAGGGACCGACCTGCATGTCCCAGAGCCCTGGAGACGTACAGGTTCTGCAGAGATGGAAGTCCGTGGCCAATCACCTTCTCAGCTTAGCACACGATGCACTGTTTTCTCTGTTTGTCCCTGGCAGTGGCGCCAGCGTACCACACGGTGATGGAGGAGGTGAGGATGGACCCGATGATGGCCGTGTAGAACTGCACCATCATCTCCGCTGGAAGCTTTGCTTTCCTCAGATGCCGCAGGAAGTACATCCTCTGCTGGGTCTTCCGGGTGAGGGAGCTGATGGTGGGCTCCCACTTGAGGTCCCGGGTGATGGTGATCCCGAGGAAGCGGAGGGAGTCCACAGTGGAGCTGGGGGAGTCTGAGATGAGCCCGATGAGGGTGGTGTCATCCGCAAACTTGATTCGTTTTGCGGAGTCGTGGCTGGAGGTGCATCAGTTTGTGTACAGGGAGAAGAGCAGTGGAGAAAGTACACAGTCCTGCGGAGCATCTGTGCTGATAGTTTGTGTGTCTGAGACATTTTTCCCTAGTCGCACGCACTGCGTCCGATCCGTCAGGAAGTCAGTGCTCCACCTGCAGGTGGAGTCAGGCACGTTGAGCTGGGAGAGCTTGTCCTGGAGCAGAGCAGGAGGATGGTGTTGAATGCAGAGCTGAAGTCCACAAACAGGATCCTGGCATAGGTTCCCAGGGAGTCCAGGTGCTGCAGGGTGAAGTGGAGAGCCAAGGTTGATAGCGTCATCCACAGACCTGTTGGTTCTGTAGGTGAACTGCAGGGGGTCCAGCAGGGGGGAAGTGAAGGACTTGGGGAGGTGGGGGAGGACCAGGCGCTCAAATGACTTCATGACCAGACGTCAGCGCCACAGGTCTGAGTCAGGACTAAACATGGGCAATCTGCGTTTCAGTTTTATGCAGCAGAAAAGTTGTGAAAATGCTAATGTCCTCCTATGTTCATATTAAATGTATCATAAAACGTATTACTAGAGTCTATTTTTGTCTGGAATAACACTTTTGATGGCATTGATTGGAACCATGTTTGGCTTTTGCCGAGGAAATTCTTTTAAACCAGTAAGATTCAGGATTCCTAAAAATGTTGCATAAATGTTACCCTGTAAACAGTATTCTGAATTTAGCTCTGTCACCCATATATTTTGGGACTGCTCTTACACTAAAATATGACTGAAAGATATACATTTTTACATTTATTTTCTATGTATATTTTGAAACGGAAACTGTATTAAGCCTCTTACAATGTTATTGTTTATATCATTGTACATTTGAAGATGTGAGACAGGCCTCTACTTTGACAATGTTCAAATCAAGCTAAAAACTGTTTTGTTTAGCTGTGCATATGACTGAAATGATTTTTTTGCACTCTTCTCTTTTATGTCTTGTTTTGTGATTTCAGTCATGTCTTTGTGATTTTTAATGCATTTTTCTCCTGCTGTGTGAAGCACTTTGAATTGCCTTGTGCATGAATTGTGCTCTACAAATAAACTTGCCTTGCCTTGTGTATGTATTGATTAGCAACATTTATTATTTATAGATTTACAAGAACTTTCTGAGTTTGAGACATCTAATATTGACCCCAGCGTCTGTGTATAACTGGTGTATAAATGTATAGATGAGTGGTTCCTTGATGTAAAGCGCTTTAAGTGCCTGTTGTGATTTTGGGCGTTATAAAAATGATTTGAAAAGAACTGAATTGAATTCAAATTAATAAAAAGGACTCACAATTCAGAATTCATGATTCACTCTGAAATCCTCTACAATAACCCACTCCATGCATTCTCCTTTCTGTGGTTATCCCATATTAATGTTGGTAGACTAAAACACAAATGAGTGATTATTCGACCTTCCAACAGTCCTATTAGATGTCTATTTTGGAAAAGTTCTTTATTTATCTTACAAATTGCTCATACTTTTGTTCTATTGCCAATGTTGTACTCAGATGTTGAAACATTGGCTACGTTCACATGCAAACCAAATATCTGCTCATTATCAGATTATGGAAATGTCATGTAAACAGCTACATGTGATGGGAGAAATCTGATTTCTTTGTGATTGTTCACACCTTTGCCGGTTCCAAAACTGACTGACACATGTCACCGTGTTATTGATGATCACATTTCTCTTGTGCATGTAAACAAACACCAAAAATCACATCTGATTATTGGCTTATCTGAATATAGTGTATATATAGTGATTTTTATTGATCAGGTAAACGTACACAGTGAATCATTAATTGTTAGGGATTAGGTCCACAAACCTGACATTTTTTTATGGCTTAAAGTCCTTTTAAATGGACAACAATCACATCTTTGGGGTTGAATAATGGTTCCACTTTCTGAAACTATTGAGAAAAAAATCATTTCCCTTTTGTTTCTTTGTGCTGAGAAGATGTTGAACTTTGTACCAGTTTTTGTTTCATGTGGATAGGCCCAGTAATTACAAAGATATGAACCATAAACCAGGTCAACAAATCTAACAGTTAAACAGTGACTTCTGAGAATTCTGACCCGCCTCCGCTCAGATTCTTGAAAGTTGTGAAGTCGCATGAGCACAATCTATTGTATTGTTTTTCTTTAAAATAAATGAACTAAAGAGTAGTATTGACTCCTGCTCTCCATCTGGGATTTTGAAATCGAACATGAACCCTGGTTCTTCATTCTTGAGTAGGGTTTAACCATCTGATCTGCGGCATCAACAGCATGTGGTGGAATGTCAGCTTTAATAGACTGCTCTTCTCAGGGACAGGTTATGACGGGAAGAGAAGGGCGACAGCAGGGACTTTGCACATGTCCTACAAATCAGATAACTAATAACTTAAGGGTTATTTAATTAATTGAAGTTGAATTATCTGACAAATGTGAAATGTCTGGGAAATAAATCACAAAAGAGCAGATATATTTTTAATTAGCTCTTTTTGTACTTTTGTACTCTTTACTATAAACAATATACCCCATATTGAAATTTGGCATAGCTTCAAAACTTGCCCATCTCTTTTTACACAGGAAAACTGACTAATGCTTAGGCCGTAGTTATTTTATTACTTGGTTTACGGATTTATAAATTAAATATATTGAACAGGCAGGCGAAATATAAATATAATTTCAATTTCCAAAGATTTTTTCTTCCGGGTATGCCCAAAACGCACCACAGGAGGAGAGGGGGGGATTTAGCGTGTTTTACACTCAGAACTCACACTTCTAGGTGTACAGCCTTAGTCACGGCAAAACGCTGGAGAAAATGTGGTAAACGGGTTTAAAATGTGTATTTGCGATATAAAAAGGCGAAGGAAACGGGCGCGCGCTCTCTCGCCGGGACCGCGCAGGGACGGAGCTGCTCCGTCACGCTTCATGCGCTCTTATCCTTTGACTAAATACCACTTTTTCATTTCATTTAAGCTGTGGCTGCAGAGCCGCGGTGCGGTCAAATGGCCCAGCAGTTTCAGGAACCGCGGCACTGCCATATAGCCCATATAACCCTGACCCTAACCCTAACCTTAACCCTAACCCGGCAAGGTCTAAAATGGCGCGGTCAAATAGCGCAGCAGTTTCGGGAGCCGCGGCACAAAATAACATGGCAGTTTCGGCTCTGTAGACACTCCCTTTCATTTAATGCTATCTTGTGTTGTCGGCGGTACTTTATAAAAAAAGATTGATAATTTTATTTATATTGTATAAATCAATAATCTAAGTGCGGCGGATCCGTAAACCAAGTCATAATATAACTACGGCCTTAGTGCATCTTCATTCACCTTGAGCATACAGAAGCTGGCGGTCTGCACGTCTCCTGTCCGCTCCACGTAGCTCTCCATCAGGTCCACTCCGTCCTTGGTGAGGCCGGTCAGCAGGATGCCCTCCAGGTTCCCGGCCTCCTTCATCTCACCACTCAGTTTGTCAATGTATCGAGGCAACTGGCAACAGAGCATCAGCCAAACCAGTTACAGAAGAGTGATGTGAAGTTTAATATTGCTAACAAAAACTTTGAAATGCTTATGTTGAACTGTGTGTAATTCCCGTGGTAAACAGCAGAGATTATTATTTATTAGTTCTAAAACATATGAAACCAAAGTAAAAGACACTTTAGAGCATATTCAAAGGCTGACAACAATACAAATAATGCATAATGTTTGTCTTTTTTGAGCTTTTAACCATGCTATAACATTACTATTGCTAAAGAGAGAATAATTACTAAAGAGGATATATCAAACAAATAGAGTTAATATGTTAACTGAGGTTTGTGAGCAGGACCACGCCTCTATTACCCAGAAGCCTTCTTATACCAGTCTAAAGCCTTTCTCCAGCACCCAGTCTTCTAAGAGGGAGGGTCTCAAACCGACTGGGCAGATTGCAGAGACAGAGCCCCCACCCAGAGTCTCACGTCCCAGCATCGGTCTGCAGTTCGAGCTATCATACCACCAGCGTCCATCCCACATCATTAAATAATTGTTATTTGCATATCTTGTGGTTGCGTGGGCCTTGCTACGTGTGAATGAAGCTGACTGCGACACAATGTGTCCCTTAACAGACTAATCTACGACCAAAACAGGGCGAAATTAAAACCAGAGAAAACTGAAAACAAAAAAAGTATTTCAAAATGATATTACTGTTGATTTATATAGTGCTTTTAAAGACATACAAAGCCGTTCACCATAACAGCCAATTTACTCAGACACAACTACATACGCAGACGCACAAAGAAATAAAAAAGGGGTTAGGTGGGATTAAAGGCCAATTTAAATAAGAACGTTTTTAGATAAGATTTAATTAGACAAATGCTTTGAGCAGATTATATGTGAGGAGTTCTTCTCATTACACATTTTCAGTTGTCCATGCAGCTACAGTTGTTGCAAACTAAAAAGCTACTGTAAATATCATCAGTTTGAATAATTTACTAAATACCTGTACATGGCAGGGACCTACCTGTGTATCGTTTAGAAACATACACGCAAAAGCCACTCGATCCCTCACCGCCACACTGCTCTCATTCTGAAACGGCAACCAGACAAAAAATAACTACATTTTGACATTCAAAAACAGCACATTTGAAATCTACAGTGTCTTTATATTGTAATGGTCAGGCTCAGATGTATCTGGAGTAAGGTAAAAAGTATTGAAGTACCCTTCAAAAATGTATGATTTGGGAATTAATTTGCGATTTGTCTGACCAGTTTTGTGATTTCTATTCTAATAATAGGATTCTGTTCAAAGTTTATTTTAAACGTGACCAGGAGAATTGACAAAAAGGCTCTAGTCTAGACTAACCCTTTTCACTAATGGTACTGGTGCAACCAATTCATTTTTATTTAGTCGCACTGACTCACGGACAAATAATGTAGCTGAACACTGTCAGTTAAAAAGGATCATGACGTGCTCTTCGTGATCCTCGTGATCCTTTTAAAAAAAAAAAGAATATGTTTTTGGCCCGACGGCTTTATTAGACAGGAAAGGACAGTGTGAAATGGGGGTGAGAGAAGGGAGGACATGCAGTACATTTTTGGGGTCACAAACTCACAACACGGCGGCCGGCTGCACTTGGAGCCTGGCATACATGTACTGTGCCCTCACCTGGTGGAAATAGTACTAAATATTGTAAAAGTACAGTTACTTGACTAAAAATGTACTCAATTATAAGTAAATCTGTACTTTAGTAAAAGCAAAAAGTATGAACACAAAAAAACTACTCGTGTACTAGTTACTTTTTAACATGTTTCATTTCAGTATAAATACAAAACTTGATTGAATATACATTTTAGATATACACCAAGTTGTTTTAAACTACTATTGAGCTCTGGCCAATAAGAACAAGTGATGCAGCGATGTTTTGACATCTGTGAGACTTGTACTGTGCTCAGTACTCAAAGTCATTTAAATTCAACCAATTATTATTATGTGATCAAATAAAATTACACTCAATTTAAGTACCCATTTAAAAATCTCACAATCAATACTCAAAAATCTACACATTTATTTGTACTTAGTTACTTTCCACCTCTGCCAGTACTCAAAAAGTGACAAGTTTGATGCTTAAACTCGGGGGACAGAGCCTGCACTTTGGCTGTAACTCGGAGTTTAAAAACAAAGGGGACAGAAGCACAGGTCAACACTATGGCTATGACTATGGAGTGGTCAGAAATATTCTGGGGCGCAGCAGAAGTCTAGACCAAAAAGTCTAAAGGAGACGGAACAAGTCTCTGCTGCGGTCTGTGTGATGAATGAACTCCCATCGGAGTTTTGGAGCAGCAGAAAACCGTCTGACACGTAAAGTTTTCACACATACCCTTAATCTACAAAACCTCTCTGCATTTATTTAATTTGCACAGACGGGACCAACTGATATTTTTAGTAGCACACTCTTTGCACCACATATGCACTCACAGTCTAGAGCCCTGTGGAATAGGCTTCTGAACTGACGACTGGTAAAAGAATCAGAATGTGTATGAGCCGTTTTCATGCAGAAGAGGACAGGACAGTTTGTCTGTAAAGGAGATTATGGTATTTTGAAAATTGCAGCCTTTGCAATTTGCTAACTGGATCCATTAAAATACCTATTTGGATTAAATTCCTATTAATTGTGCAGCCCCTTTGCACTGATTTTGAAAACTGTTACAGAACCAAATGTAGTGATCTTAATAACAGAATTGTGCTGATATTTGATCATCAGAAGCGACTGAATCAATTTCTTTATTTTCCTAGGTATTATTTATATTTCTTTTTTTTGCTCAAAGCCGAGACTTAAAAGGTCCCATAAGATGCAAAATCGACTTTCCAGAGCTTTTAACCTTCTTACATTGGACATATATGAAGCACAAATAGCAGAGTGGTTTTTTTGATTGATTCCCGCAGTGTTTAGCTATATTACAGACTATCTCCTTTCCTCCAATCTCGAAACTGACGGGCGGTGGGGCAAGCACGCGTCACCATCCCCCCCTCTCCACCCCCCTCCCCCCCTCCCCTCTCGCCTGCCGCCTCCCGCCCCCTTCCCCCCGGCTCTGCGCTGCTCGTGTCTCCCATTCAAGCCCAAAACTTCATTAATGATATCACACTCTTTATTATTATCACAATGGTGAAGGTTGATGTGGCAGTTGATGCAGCAACCAGGAAAATAAACGGAGAGAAGTTCTATCCGATACCGAAAAACCAGAAAATAAGAGCGCGATGGACATAGACTTTTATATATATATATAAATATCTGTTCTGTGCACGCTGTAGAATCAATACGTTTTTATTCAGTCTCAAAGTAGACTCTTTCTCACTCACTCTGCGCTGCTCCGCGGAGCTTACAGCACACAGCTGTGGGGCACACACTACGTCACAGGTGGGCGGGGCACACACGCTCTCTGAGACTACGTCACGGGTTGGGCGGGGGAGCCAGATCGCTCTTCACAAGGGTGGGGGCGAATATCAAACCAAGCCGTTTGCATTTCCGGGTTGGTGAGGGGGTCCAAGGTCTGGGTGATATTTCTTAACTATTATGTTAAGGGTGTTGCACAACACTTATTATTATCAATTATACACTTAGGATAGACTATAAAACGTGAAAAAAGCATGTTATGGCACATTTAAACTGAAAACATCTGGCAGAATTTCACAGTAAATGCGCTGAATGTTTTTTTTTTTATTCAAACTGAGCAGGGACTGAAACAATACTATCTCCTTCTGAAGACCTTTGACATCGAACTGTTCAAAAGTTTTAAGAGCAAAGACCTTTTGCTTCTTCATTTGCCTTAAATCTTCTGAAGAGAGGAGTTCACTCCACTGAAACTGACACATCCTATAGTTGTTCACATGGACTTACACTTGAACAAATAACAATTACATAACACATTAGGATCAGTTTTATGTTTTAACAAGAAATAAATGTTATATTCACTGTTCTAGAATCAGTGGATATCGGGGGGAATGACAGTATTGTTGATGGTGTTGGAACTCAAAAAGCTGGATCGGCGCATCTCTATATTTGACCCTGAATACGTTGCAAGGCCTAAGCTCCTGTTTGTCCGTTACCAGCACTCCGTCGTAGGTTCCGGGCTCGCTGGTGAGGAAGGCGAACATGACACAGAGGTAGGGGTTGTTGAGCTGCAGTCTGAGGGAGCTGCACATCTCCCTCCACAGAGAGGCCTTCTCGTCTGTGTAACCCGACAGAGCCATGGCCACGACGTTCAGGTTCAAGTCACCTACAGCAAACAGCAAAAACACACCACTTTCACATTTAGATTACCTACCGTTTTTGTGCATTCTCCCTGGGCAAAGAAAACGTCCATTGGTCGATACAATGCCCGGCACAAACATGAGCACCCTTGACAAATAAGAGCAAAACTGTGTATATTTTGCTGAAAAACAACATCATTTTATGAACGGTCGAGTCCCATCCCAATCGGGGCAGGCTGCAGCGTCAAGAGTTTGATTCCGATTCAGACAATAGAATTCTATTTCACACACAATTCTAGAGATAAAAATAAATAGTTTCATTAGTTTTACATTCTATTCTATATTCTATAGTCACTTTAAAATGGTCGGTCTTCAAAATGTTCAAAATTCAAGAATGGAAGAGACAAGACATTAACACATTTTCAAAGAGTAAAATCAAATATAAATACTAATGATTTTAAATGTCTATAACAAATGATAAGCAACTATTTTTAATTTCCAATGTAGATGTCAGTTACTAAAGGTTTACATTGTAGCGAAATATTTGTAGATAAAATGTATAGTATTTAGTGCCCATTATAATATTTTATTATATTAACAAATAATGACAGAAATGCCCTCACCAGGCTCTGATACCAGTCTCATGTATGAGTGCTTTAACTTTGACAAAACCACCTGGATTTTAATATTTCGTGATATTTTCTCTCCTGGTATTTTCTCTACTGAAATCACATTAGAATCCACCTGACTTTTATCTCCATTCTTGAATTTAGAATGTTTATATATACTTTATTTTTAAATGGTCAATAGATAAAGCATTACTATTAGAAGGAACCATCCCTTAGGTCCAGTTTCCTATTAATAACATCAATGAGGACTTTTACACATTCAAAAGATAGAAAAAGTGAGTTGTATTGGATTTCGTTTTAAATGTTTTTCAGATTGCAGACATACATTGAAAATGTAGCCAATATTTGGCATCAATATTTTTTCTAAGCGAGTCTATGGGCACTTATGTCACATCCATAGGTGAGCAAAGTACTGCATTTCATCACTTGAGTAAAAGTACAGATACACCTGGTCAAATATTCCTCCAATACAACTAAATGCTGTTAAATTAAGTTAAATTAAAGTACTATTTTCTGCAGAAATTACTGAAAGTATTTTTAATGAATACCAGTAATGTTAAATCAATGTTGTGAAAGATAACTTGGCATTTAAAAAAATAATAAAGTACAGTAGATGAATTCAGAAGACACAAGGGGAATTTGTCTTTGCTCTTATCCTGTTCAGTCCAGCCAGTAAAAGTAAAAGTTGTAAAATGTTAGATTAGATTCTGAAGACAAGAGTCATGTTTGGTTAGCACGGGTACATTGGAATTTAATGATCCTATATTTTGTATATTTACCATCCTGAAAACAAAACTCGAAGAGTCACTTTGTCAACATCTATATTTGTGTGCCTTATGTTTAAAATGTGTTATCAGTGTTTAGCAGCAAGAAAACATGATATCTGTAATCTTCTGAAAAGATCTATATATTGTAAATGATAATTGTCGTTATAGCAACTAATTCCATCACTCCAAACCCCATATTATGGTTGGTATTTTTCCTAGGGGCTTGTTTATACATTTTCTATGAATCAGGTTCTAATTTCCCATACAGATTGTTACATTTATATTTTCTACGTTAGTTAATATGTTATGAAAGTTTTTAATGCATTTCCAATTCCACTGCAACCACGGGCCACCTAAAAGTTCAAAACTATAACATCACTTCAGGACTTGTGAGTTTTCGTTCCCCAAAACACCATCACTGAAACCATTAGTCTCTTTAAAATGGGGAAAGAGTTTAACTGATTATTACTGTTGAAGTTGCCAAAACACTTTTCATGCAGCTGTCATTTCGGGAACACGTTGACCCAAACTCTCACAAACGCAATCCAAACACTCGATCTTAAGCTGATGCCGAGCTGAGGCGGCGAAGGTGCGATGTCGACACACCTTTTCCCCAATGAGTCAGTCCATTATCGCTCGTACTCAGGAATCCCAGCCTGACCTAATCTGCTGGAATTTTCCTCTGACATGACACCAGTAAACACGGGACTTGCATCCGTTTAACAAGGCCACGGCTGCGTCAAAATAACATTCTTGTACAATTTCATCAGCTATTCCAGAAGTGCATGATGATGACTAAGGGGGGCATATTTGAAGTTATGGAGCAACTATTGTAACTTGTTCTAAATGTGGTTTCAAAAAGGTCAAATTTGAGCTGACATGAGCATTTGGTGTTGGTAATATATCTCGAACATCAAAAACACATTGCATGATTTTTTAATAATTTATTAGTATGTTTTTGATTCCATTCATTGGTCTAAGTCAGGCATGTCCAAACTAGGGCCCGGGGGCCAAATGCAGCCCTCAGATAAATTTTTGTTGGCCCTCCAGCTTCCTGCTATGTCGGTCCAAACAACATAAACTAGTACTTTTCACTGTGAAATTGGGAAAATTCAGGTATATTGATGTTATACCAACCTAATATTAATGTTCTAGGTATAATTAAAAAGGTGTGGAGGCTCATCGCAATTACATCAAATGCAAAATTTCAAATGATTCACTTTGTCATTCAACAAATTCGACATTGTCAAGTTGTTTGTGGCCCTCTGCCCCGTTTAAGTTTCAAAATGCGGCCCTTGGTGAAAAAAGTTTGGACACCCCTGGTCTAAATCTAAAGTCTGTCTTCTCCTGCTGTTCTGCTCTCATTCTAATAACCAAATAAACCAACACAAGTTCCCTGATTTAGTCATATTACAAACACTAAAATGTGTCTGAACCAATTAGACTTTGAATTTAAATGATTCCCAAAGAGCTAAACATCTCCTCTGTTTAGCAGATGTCAGGCCGTGTGTCTCTCCCTTCTCACAACTAGTAATATAATATATTACTAGTTGTGAGACAGTAGTAGATAGTATTACAATTCAACTTGTCCCACACTGGTCACTAAACAACGGAGGCTTGTGCTGGCTGCTCTGATTGGCTGTTGTAAAGTTCATCACAGGCAACAATTGTAAAATTAAAGCCGCAAGCGGCATCCAACGGCCCTCGCGGGCCGCCGGCCTTCCGACTCTGCTCTCTGCATTTTACAGAGATGGCGCTAACGCAATTGTCTAAGAACTAAGACAGCGACACATTGGACATGTTCAATGCTGTGCTTAACCAGTGCAAATGAACACAAATGTCGGTCAAATGTGCAGCTCCAGCGCACAGAGACCGTGACACTTGGAATAAAAATATGGATAACTTTTGATGCCCCGCTTGTGTAGATTATTTTCCCAAAATATGAGCTTGATCGAGCTATTGCCCACAGAGGAGTTCATTAAAGTGTGAAGCGTAAATGTGAACATTTCAAGGATTTGGCGTTTTTCCCATTTGTGACATATATTTGCGGCTCTACCGCACAGAGACCGTAGTACTTAAAATCAAAATATGGATAAATTTTGATGCCCCGTTTGTGTAGATGATTTTCCCCAAATATGAGTTTGATCGGACAATCGCCCTAGGAGGAGTTCGTTAAAGTATGAAGCGTAAAAATGTGGTGATTTGAGCGATTCTACAATTTTCCCATAAGGATAACATGGGATGTTTCTGTCATCGCTACGGTTACGCCGTACAAAATATGACTTTGGCTCTCATACTTTTATGATCGGGATGGCAAATTAGAATTTTGTTCAAAATGTCATGTCATTTGGAAAAACTCTTGTTTATAGGCCACTCTGAAGGCCAAATAGTCCAAATTCTGCGAAAAGTTTGCGGCTCAGCTGCACAGAGACCGTAAATGTTATCCAATAAAATTTGAATAACTTTAGATGCCCCACTTGTCTAGAGGACGTACACCGATTTTGAGATCGGTGGGCCAAACGCACTAGGAGGAGTTTGTTAAAGTGTGAAGCGTAAATGTGAACATTTCAGAGATTTCGCTGTTTTCCCATTTCTGACATATATTTGCGGGTCCGCCACACAGAGACCGTAGCACTTAGAATCAAAATATGGATAAGTTTTGATGCCCCGCTTGTGTAGATGATTTTCCCCAAATATGGGCTTGATCGGGCAATCGCCCTAGGAGGAGTTTGTTAAAGTGTGAAGCGCAAAAATGTGGTGATTTGAGCGATTCTACAATTTTCCCATAAGGATAACATGGGATGTTTCTGTCAACGCTTCGGTTACGCCGTACAAAATATGACTTTGGCTCTCATACTTTTATGATCAGGATGGCAAATTAGAATTTTGTTCAAAATATCATGTCATTTGGAAAAACTCTATTGTTTATAGGCCACTCTGAAGGCCAAATAGTCAGAATTCTGGGAAACGTTTGCGGCTCCGTCGCACAGAGACCATAAAAGTTATCCTTAAAATTTTGATAAATTTAGATGCCCCACTTGTCTAGACGACGTACACCGATTTTGAGGTTCATGGGCAAAACGCACTAGGAGGAGTTCGTTAAAGTGTGAAACATAAAAATGTGGATATTTGAGAGATTTTGCGGTTTTCCCATAGGGTTAACATTGGAGGTTTCTGTCATCGCTACGACTACGCCGTAAAAAATAAGGCATTTGTCTGATTGGCTTTTTTGATCGGGACGCCAAAATAGAATTTTGGGTAAAGTTTAGAACATTTTGGTAAAACTAATTTTTGACCTTCAATGTTAATTTAAAGGTCACTCTGTAGGGGGCGCTATCGCGCCCATTTCAATTTTGTCATCATAAACTGGTCCAAACTAGAAAGTTTAACAACTGATTCAAATTTTGTCCTAATCGGACTCGTTTTGATCAAATGGGAGCAATTTAATAAATAAGTTGTCCAACTTTGCGGCTGCGCCGCACACAGACCGAAAAAGGTATCTCATAAAATTGGATAACTTTAGATGCCCCACTTGTCCAGAGGACGTCCGCCGATTTTGAAGTCGGTGGGCAAAACGCCCTAGGAGGAGTTCGTCAAAGTTTGACGTGAACAAAATGGCTAACACAGCGTGTTTTCATTTTCAAAGGAAGATGGCGGCCATAGGGTAAGTCTGGGGGCGTGGCCACAATGATTTTTTTTTTTTGTCCTCACGAGAGGAATGCGTGTCCCAAATTTCTTAGCTTTACGACAAAGTTGACCTCGGGGCGTCTCCCATAGGCGCAATGTATTTTGACTTTTGTCGGTGGCGCTGTCGCGCCATTTTTTACCGAAAAAAAAAATGGCCCAGAAAAAACAAAATTTTTTGCCGATTCTGAATTTTGGGCAAAGTTTGGTGAGTTTTTGAGCATGTTCAGGGGGTCAAATTAGAGTTCAAAGCGCTGAAGAAGAACAATAAAAATTAAAGCCGCAAGCGGCATCCAACGGCCCTCGCGGGCCGCCGGCCTTCCGACTCTGCTCTCTGCATTTTACAGAGATGGCGCTAACGCAATTGTCTAAGAACTAAGACAGTGACACATTGGACATGTACAATGCTGTGCTTAACCAGTGCAAATGAAGACAAATATCGGTCAAATGTGCAGCTCCAGCGCACAGAGACCGTGACACTTGGAATAAAAATATGGATAACTTTTGATGCCCCGCTTGTGTAGATGATTCTCCCCAAATATGAACTTGATCGGATAATCGCCCTAGGAGGAGTTTGTTAAAGTGTGAAGTGTAAAAATGTGGTCATTTTAGAGATTTTGCGGTTTCCCCATAGGGATAACATGGGATGTTTCTGTCATCGCTACGGCTACGCTTTACCAAATATGACTTTGGCTCCCATACTTTTATTTTGGGGATGGCAAATGAGAATTGTGTGCAAAATGTCATGTCATTTGGAAAAACTCTTGTTTATAGGCCACTCTGAAGGCCAAATAGTCCAAATTCTGCGAAAAGTTTGCGGCTCAGCTGCACAGAGACCGTAAATGTTATCCATAAAATTTGAATAACTTTTGATGCCCCACTTGTATAGAGGAGGTACACCGATTTTGAGATCGGTGGGCCAAACGCACTAGGAGGAGTTTGTTAAAGTGTGAAGCGTAAATGTGAACATTTCAAGGATTTGGCGTTTTTCCCATTTGTGACAGTATATTTGCAGCTCCACGGCACAGAGACCGTACCACTTAAAATCAAAATATGGATAACTTTTGATGCCCCGTTTGTGTAGATGATTTTCCCCAAATATGAGCTTGATCGGGCAATCGCCCTGGGAGGAGTTCGTTAAAGTGTGAAGCGTAAAAATGTGGTCATTTTAGAGATTTCGCTGTTTTCCCATTTCTGACATATATTTGCGGGTCCGCTACACAGAGACCGTAGCACTTAGAATCAAAATATGGATACGTTTTGATGCCCCGCTTGTGTAGATGATATTCTCCAAATATGAACTTGATCGGACAATCGCCCTAGGAGGAGTTCGTTAAAGTGTGAAGCGTAAAAATGTGGTGATTTGAGCGATTCAACGATTTTCCCATAAGGATAACATGGGATGTTTCTGTCATCGCTACGGTTACGCCGTACAAAATATGACTTTGGCTCTCATACTTTCATGATCAGGATGGCAAATTAGAATTTTGTTCAAAATATCATGTCATTTGGAAAAACTCTATTGTTTATAGGCCACTCTGAAGGCCAAATAGTCAGAATTCTGGGAAACGTTTGCGGCTCCGTCGCACAGAGACCGTAAAAGCTATCCTTAAAATGTGGATAACTTTAGATGCCCCACTTGTCTAGAGGACGTACACCGATTTAGGGGTTGGTGGGCAAAACGCACTAGGAGGAGTTCGTTAAAGTGTGAAACAGAAAAATGTTGATATTCGAGAGATTTAGCGGTATTCCCATAGGGATAACATGGGAAGTTTATGTCATCGCTACGACTACGCCGTAAAAATTAAGGCATTTGTCTGATTGGCTTTTTTGATAGGGACGCCAAAATAGAATTTTGGGTAAAGTTTAGAACATTTTGGTAAAACTAATTTTTGACCTTCAATGTTCATTTAAAGGTCACTCTGTAGGGGGCGCTATCGCGCCCATTTAAATTTTGTCATCATAAACTGGTCCAAACTAGAAAGTTGAACAACTGATTCAAATTTGGTCATAATCGGACTGGTTTTGATCAAATGGGAGCAATTTTTAGACCTGCAATATTCCAAAATAAGTTGTCCAACTTTGCGGCTGCGCCGCACACAGACCGTAGAAGGTATCTCCAAAAATTGGATAACTTTAGATGCCCCACTTGTCCAGAGGACGTACGCCAATTTTGAAGTTGGTGGGCAAAACGCCCTAGGAGGAGTTCGTCAAAGTTTGACGTGAACAAAATGGCTAACACAGCGTGTTTTCATTTTCAAAGGAAGATGGCGGCCATAGGGTAAGTCTGGGGGCGTGGCCACAATGATTCTTTTTCTTTGTCCTCACGAGAGGAATGCGTGTCCCGAATTTCGTAGCTTTACGCCAAAGTTGACCTCGGGGCGTCTCCCATAGGCGCAATGTATTTTGACTTTTGTCGGTGGCGCTGTCGCGCCATTTTTTAACGAAAAAAAAAATGGCCCAGAAAAAAATCTAATTTTTCGCCGATTCTGAATTTTGGGCAAAGTTTGGTGAGTTTTTGAGCATGTTCAGGGGGTCAAATTAGAGATCAAAGCGCTGAAGAAGAACAAGAAAAATAATAATAAAAATAAATATAGCCGCAAGCGGCAATGATCAGCCCTCGCTACGCCGCCGCCACGCCGCAAGAGGAGGGGGCGCTAACACGCCCCAATTGTCCTTTTATTACGCCTACTGCTGAATCTGTGACGCTGTCACATCTTCTCCCCTCTGTTTTACCATCAAAAAGCTATTTTATTTTGAATTCTTGGCAAAATGTGCGGCTTTGCCGCACAGACACCGTGACTCTTTGAATGAAAATGTGGATAACTTTTGATGGTCTTGAAGATGAGTCTCACCAAATTTCAGGTTAATAGGGCTGACGCCCTGGGAGGAGTTTGTGAAAGTCTAAAGTGTAAACATGAAAGGTTTCGGTCATCGTTACGGCAACGCCATAACAATTATGACATGAGTCATTGACTTTTTTGATGGGGATGCTAAAATTGAGTTGTGTGTCAAATTTCATATAATTTCGCAAAACTAAACATTTAACCTCCATATAAAATCTGTAGGGGGCCCTGTGGCGCCAAATGAATTTATTTCACTTCAAGTAGGTTTAGGGCAAAGAGTTTAACAACTGATTCTAATTTGACGCAATTCGGACTTTATCTGCGCAAACGGCAGAAATTTTAAATATGGGAGATTTCTGAAATTCTAGCTACAGTTTGCGGCTTCGCCGCTCAGAGACCGTGAGAGGTATCAATGTAATTTGGATAACTTTTGATGTCCCACTCCTCAGTAGCATTTTCACCAAATTTCAGCTTTTTAGGGCCAACGCCCTGGGAGGAGTTCGTAAAAGTACGACGTTTGGAAAAACTCCGAAGTCATGTTTAGCCATTTTTGAAGCAATATGGCCGACATTTGGTTGGGCGGACGGCATTGCCGTAATAATATTTTTTACTTCTCTTGTCACCATCTACCTCTGCGCCAAATTTCATGATTCTACGATCAGATTTTTTTTGGGTCATTTCCCATCTCTCAATGCATTTTTGGTACATTTGGTGGCGCTGACGCGCCAATTTTTTTTATTTTAGAAAAGGGAAATAGCCAGAATGTAGAGAGGCACGATTTTTAGAGGTGTGCAAATTTTTGTGACTTTTCGTCAATGTTCACTGGGTGAAAAATAGGGGGGTTGGTCCCGAGAAGAAGAAAGAAAGAAAGAAAGAAAGAAAGAATAATATTCCGATGCGAAAACAATGTTTCCCATTTTTCAAATATCATAAACTATACATTTTCGGAAAGCGCTCGCGCTTTCCTACCTCATGGTGTGGGTCCCTGGTCACTGACGGGTACTTTCGATAATTTTGAGTGGGCTCCGCCCACTTTGTGTTTTTGGCCCTCTATACAGTAATAATGTTCAATTTTTGCATTACATGCTTATATGCACGGAACATGCAAGAGATGGGGAACGTATTCGTGAGCTACTTAGCGCAAATGAGTGCTTTATATGGGGATGACGACCGCTTCGCGGTCGTCATCCCAATGTAAAGTGCTCGTTTAGTGCGAACTTTTGCACGGGCTTCGCCCGTTTACAACGGTAATGTTCCATTTTCCTACAACTAATTAGTATGCACGGGGCGTGCATGAGTGGAGGAGTGCGTTAGTGAGTGTTTGGAAGTGGGCGAGCGCTTCGCGCTCGATTTCGTGCGCACTACGTGCGCACTTTCGCAGCCGTGCTTCGCACGGCCTTACGAGATTAATAGGCCTCTCGCCAGCTTGTGGCGCTCGGGCCTAATAATATTTTTAGCAAAAACAATATAGCCGTTTCCACTATAACAACAAATTATACATCGTTTGAAAGCTCTAAGCCTTCCCCATGCCGCCATGGGATGGAATCATCATTACGAGCGCTTACGCGCTTGTCACTCCCTATTCCGTCGGGATGCCCCGCCCACTCCCCATAGACTTCCATTGATTTGAGCAGATACAAGCATGGCCCATGCCTGCAGCATGGATTCTCGCGTACGGGACGATGCCAGGAGTGTTTTTGGAGGAATGCAGCGCTTCGCGCTGCTGTTGTCAATGAGTCAATGGGCTACGCCCAGTCACTAATTGTTGACTATTTCTTTGTCATAGCAGGAGTAAGTATGCATGATCCATGCCTTCGGCATGGGCTAGTTCACTGTACTTGCCAGGGGCGACGAGGTACCGACAGTTGCAACGCTGCCTTCGGCAGCGTTGCGGGAGCAATAGGCCCTCCGCCCTGCTGGTACTCGGGCCTAATTAGAACATGTTAAAAAATGATGATTTGAGGTTTTGGAGCTGTGACTCAACAAACTGATCCCACAAACATGAAGAGAGGCAAGACATTATTGTTTACAAGAAGCTCTTCTCGGGCCGTCCCTCCCCTGGGGCTAAAAAGGCAGATTTAGCTGGATTTTACCCGTTGCGCATGTTTTGAGTTGAAGGAGGAAACCCATTAAGACACAAGGAGAAACATGCAAACTCCACACAGAAAGGCCTCAAACCACCCAGGAGAAGAAGTCCTGGGACCTACTTCCTGTGAGGCAAGAGAGCTAACCGCCACTCAGCAGTTTGGTATATATTTAGAAGTTGCCATCAATAGTTCAGAATCAAATCGGGAAAAGCCTACTTCTGACAACCACCCTGAGACTCAAATTTGACGTGCGGCTCCTTTAGTGTTCACCTTTCTCTGCAGTGGCTCCCTTGTTGAGGATCTGGATGGCTCTGCGAATGTCCATGTTGAAAAGGGCCACAGCAGCTGCCCTCTCCCACTCCCTCTCCTGCTCCAGGGTCCTGAGGAGGGTCTCCACATCCTGATCTGAGCCCCGCCCCGTCCAGCCACACAGCCTCAGGGCCAGACTGCGCTCCTCACTGTGGAAACACGGCATGTCTGCCTGCCGCTCTGAGCCGCTCCAGCCCCTGCGGCTCTCTGATATACCTGAGAGGAGAGGAAAGTGTGTTCAGTGTTAATAGCGCTAAAAACAAGAATGCATTGTCCTTTGCATTTTAAAGGCAGTAAAACTGCAATGCAGCATCAGGGTTCATTCTCCAGCTAAGATTCTGGTTACTGGTATATACAGTGGCTTGGAAAAGTATTCATA
The DNA here is from genome assembly GCF_026437365.1 of Eucyclogobius newberryi. Lineage (NCBI taxonomy): Eukaryota > Metazoa > Chordata > Actinopteri > Gobiiformes > Gobiidae > Eucyclogobius > Eucyclogobius newberryi. Next base: position 5,933,746 of record NW_027315945.1, on the reverse strand, counting down.
CTCCAGGAACTTGTCCACATTTCGTCACAACCACAAATTCAAATACATTTTATTGTCATTTTTTGTGAAAGAGCAACACAAAATGACAATTGTTAAAAGGTTGAATGGACAATTTTTTTGGCCCAAATCTGAGTCTTATTTCCTCGTGGCGTAGACTGCGATTAGTCCTGCCACGTATCAATCATAAAACGCACCTACCGCTCACCTGCAGCCGCGTGCCGCTCGTCCCCCGTTTGCGCGTGTCCAAGCGCATTGATCTATCATAATATAGTTCCCTCAGTGTACGGGACAAAATTAAGGCGGAGAAAGACAGTTCGAGCTGACTCAGAAGAAGACGGAAATCTATGTTAGACGAGAGATGCGATGCGATCCGTCGCGCTAATAAACAAACGCACGTGTGTTGTATCAGTCCACACGGGGGAGTGGCATGTGCACTTCCGTCTGAGTTCTCAAATTGCCGAAAAATCGTCCATTGCGCCTTTAAGTGAAAGGAAAACTCTCCAGTCAGAGAGACTGTTCCACATAGTTTTTTGTGTGTGCATGCTGCTCTTTTCTGTTATGTATTTTTTGTTTAACAGTGAGCAGAATAAGTATTTGAACACCCAGCTATTTTGCAAATTCTCCCACTTAGAAATGATGGAGGGGTTTGAAATGTCCATCGGAGGTGTATTTCCACTGTGAGGGACAGAATCCCAAAAAAATCCATAAATCACATAATTGTTTTGATAATTTATTTGTACCGGTACGTTATTGCTGCAAATAAGTATTTGAACACCTGAGAAAATCAGTGTTAATATTTGACCTCTGTAATTGTAAACAAATGCTTCTGTTCCAAACGTCTCCTGCAGTTCTTGACCAGGTGTGCACACACTGCAGCAGGTTGTTGGATGTTGCTCCACTTCTCCACACAAATCTCTGGATCCGTCAGGTTTTAGGGCTGTCACTGAGCAGCACAGAGTTTCAGCTCCTTCCAAAGATTCTCTATTAGATTTAGGTCTGGAGACTGGCTAGGCCACTCCAGAGTGGCTGATTGGCAGATGTTAAAATACGTATTTGCAGCAATAACATACTAATACATTGTATGTGATTTCCGGATTATTAAATTTATTTTTTATTTTTTCTCTCACAGTGAAAATGTACTTACGATGAACATTTCAGACCCCTCCACAATTTCTACATGGGAGAACATGCAAAATTGCAGGGTGTTCACACATAAAATTCAACATAACTGTAATAGTCACTTTACTGGACTAACTGACTGTTAGTCCTGAACACTCGCAATACTGACCTAACCATGTGCAATTCTGTCATATGTGCAATTACTGTTGGAATTCATGTGCAATTCATGTGCAATTACTGTGAAATTCATGTGCAATCTATGTGTTGTCGTGACACATATTCATGTGCAATTACTGTCGTGATCACATGCAATGGTATTTATGTATTTATTTATTTGTCTATGGGAGTTTTTATTTATAGGAGATCTTCTACTGAAAGTGTTTTTCAGACTTCCTATAAGTGATCTGTTCTTCTGTATCTACCTCTGTATCTACCTGCGTTGCACCAATGAAATTTCCCCATGTGGGACAATAAAGGAATATCTTATCTTATCTTATCTTAAATTAAGTGACTAAAAAGCACTACGGGTAATAAACAAGGATTAGGATTACTTACCGGAGCTGGTTTTGACAATGTTCTGGATCCCGGAGTAGACCACAGTCTGCTTGTTCCCCTGTAGTTTAAGCTCCAGATCCTCAGCACACTGCTTCATATGTAACACTCACATAGGAAATGTGTATTTTGTATGACATTCTGAGATAGTACAATGCAAGTTGTGCATGTAACATAAAATGGCCATTTTATTTATGTACTAAGGACTACTTTGGCTGATAAAACAATTTAGTTGAAGCTAAATAACAACACAATAACATTTAAACAAATGTTATCTGAGAAACAGTGGCACGCCCCAGTGGTTAAAAAGAGATACTGCAAACAGCAAAAAAGCAGATGTTTTTTAGTTTGAGGCTCAACCCAATTCACCCACTATCCAGAGATGTCGTATCAAGTGTCACATTTGTCCCATAGAAAAATAGGGTTGTGACTAGGATGTAGACAGGTCATGGGATTTGGAGGTACATATGCAATGTGATATAATTAAATACATAAAATTAAAGCCTATAGGCTATAGACTACTGTCTTTTACATTTGGTCTGTACAAAAAAGAGAGAGAGTGAATTATTATTTAATAAGCAAGGGCTACTACAGTGTTCAGTGGGTTTAAAGTTTTTTCTTCTTCAGATGAACCGTTACAATATTTTTCATACATGTCCATGTTATTAACTAATATGATATAAAACTTAAAGTACATTCAAGGACGACTGGTTACTTTCATTGATATGAAAATCTGTCAGACGTAATGTAGAGTCTCCCTCTTGACCCCTCGTGCAGCAGCGGCACTGTCCCCTCTGTCCCCCCTGTCCCCTCTCACTCCTCTCTGTCCCCCCTGTCCCCCCTCTCACTCCTCTCACTCCTCCCTGTCCCCCCTGTCCCCTCTCACTCCTCTCTGTCCCCTCTCTCTCCTCTCCCCACTCCTCTCCCCACTCCTCTCTCCACTCCTCTCTCCACTCCTCTCTCCACTCCTCTCTCCACTCCTCTCTCCACTCCTCTCTCCACTCCTCTCTCCACTCCTCTCTCCACTCCTCTCTCCACTCCTCTGTCCCCTCTCACTCCTCTGTCCCCTCTCACTCCTCTGTCCCCTCTCACTCCTCTGTCCCCTCTCACTCCTCTCTGTCCCCTCTCACTCCTCTCTGTCCCCTCTCACTCCTCTCTGTCCCCTCTCACTCCTCTCTGTCCCCTCTCACTCCTCTGTCCCCTCTCACTCCTCTCTGTCCCCTCTCACTCCTCTCTGTCCCCTCTCACTCCCCTCTGTCCCCTCTCACTCCTCTCTGTCCCCTCTCACTCCTCTCTGTCCCCTCTCACTCCCCTCTGTCCCCTCTCACTCCCCTCTGTCCCCTCTCACTCCCCTCTGTCCCCTCTCACTCCCCTCTGTCCCCTCTCACTCCCCTCTGTCCCCTCTCACTCCCCTCTGTCCCCTCTGCGTGTGGTGTAGCGTGTGGTAACTTATGGATGGCCAAGCAGACTTGGGGTGATCATCAACATTTAGTGGAGAACACTTACACTAAAACGTGAAAAAAATGCCGCAGGATAGGCCTTTTCTATTGAGTAAAACCAGTTTTCTTGTAAATCCGGCTGAATAGACTAAATTATCGTACTTCACCGATCGATTCGATACACAAATTAGCGCTCTATGTTATTAAAATACTGCCTGTATTTCTAACTAACATCTAATCATTAGAAATGTGAACAGAGTCTTAGCTACAAACAAAGACATAGTTTTTAATTCAGTTTTTTTTTTTTTAACTTGGCGCTGCTGTTGCTTCACTTCTCCCCTGCACATGCTCAGTTAGGCACAACCTGCAAACATCCAAGATTCCCACACAGGTTTATTCAGCTTGGTTTGGGGCAGTGTTGTCCACAGAGCGTATGCACAGGCCTCTAAAAGCTGCTGTCCGCTCAGGTTCTAAACGCTCATGTTGGAGAGCGGAGCATGAACGGGCCTCTGAACACAGCCACAGACTGAGCAGCTGTGGGAGAAGAAGAATCAAGCTTCACGCCCAGTATTGCCTGTGAGGCCGCTAAAAGACATTGTGACTTCAACAAGCTTCACTAGTCGAAGAGGGGAAAACGGATATAATTCATAACATTTTATATATAGTTGTGATCACTGTTCCCTCTAAAACGTCTGCACTGCACACACACAAAATCAACCTGTATATATATATATATATAGTGTGATTCAGTGAGTTACAGGCAAGGGTGGATTGAGGGGTAAATGGGCCAGTGTAAGCCGAGCTGTACAGGAGGCGAGCGGCGTCAAATGACTGAAGAGTACTCTAGCTGTGACAAGACAAAGACTGGACAACTGCTGTCACGACCGAGGGTGGACAATACGGCTCACACCTCTAAGACAATGCAATGCCTCTGCCCATTCTGGACACAATAAAAGTTATGTTATCAATCCATGAGAGCTGATTTGACACCCAAGAGTTTAGTTTTGTCATCTGATCTACCAAAGTTGCATCAATAATCACATTTAGGTCACAAGGTTCCTTTAACAGATGTTTAGTACTGAAACAATACATTTGGTTTTGGAAATATTTAGAAATAATTTATTCAGTTGGTAATGGCATTTAGTTGACGACATACAGTATGCCTCGCCCCCTTGTTGTTGCTACTGTCCTGTGTGTGCGCCCAAAGTCCTTTCTACGTCCCATTACACATGATGCCATCTATCGCATGGATGTGCACTAAAAGCCCCTTCTTGACACGCAGACAGTCTGCGTGGCCTGAACTCATCAAATCAATGAAAGCAGGACGTAAGGTAGATATGCAGGACGCGGTGCAGAAGCCCAAATGGTGGGACAACCAAAAGCGGGACAGGTGGTCAACCTCGAAAAATTACTACATTTAGGATTCATATTTTCATAATTAATTTCACAGTTCTATATCATGAGGCAATGTGGGAAACCTTAAGCAAGGTGTCCACTGACCAATTTTGTCTGTCTGCGTTTAAAGATTTCAGATCGTGACTCAAAACGTAGGTCGTAGGTCTCACAGTGAGGCAAGGACAAAGTTGAAACCTAGAACTGTGGTATGACCAAAGACAAGCTGCAGTGTATATCAGGACTTTTTGACATTTAAATCATTCACATTTTGTAGTGTGACATCCATAAATCTTATGACGAAAAGCTTTTGCTGTGGACATCATGCTTAACGTAACAGCTGATTTAGCTTTTTTAACTACTTCTTGTTTGCTGCAGCTTTCTGCAGTTTCCTCTACTTTTACGAGTGCTTGCAAGTTCCCAATATAACTCTGAGACTATTAATATATCAAGTACACTTCCCAACTCTCTGTAGTGTAAGCTTACAGTATTTCACACCTCTGTGCCACATGAAAGGATATAGAAGAGGTCGTACCACAGGGACTTGAGCTGAGGGTCGTTGCCCCCGGCAAGCACATGGTTCCTCCACACCTGCACCGTGTCGTGGCCATACCTGGACTGGGCCCTCTGCCTCATCCTGGTAGCTATGTCGGCCTCGATGGTGCCCTCTGCCCCATCCTCCTCCACGCACTCGTACAGATGCCTCCCGCACGCCCACATCAGGGACGTGGTGGAGCTCCAGGCCAGGGAGATGCGCTCGAACACGGTGAAGTCGGTCATGGCTCGGTTGGCAGCCGACACCACCACCATGCGGTTCTGAGAGGACAGGTGCCAGGCGAAGCTTCCAATCTGGGTGTCGCATGGTTGGACACTGCGCTCGATGATGGTGGGCTCCGTCTCGTCTCCGATGGGCGTGGGCGCGTGCTGCATGTCATACAGACGGATTATGTTACTGTCCCGGGTCAGGGTGGCCAGCAGGCCGGTGCGTGTGGGACACCAGGCCACCTGAGAGAAAGATGAAAAGGCAGACAATTGTCATATTGAATGCATGAAGCCACCATTTTTTTTTACAATATTTTGATTAGCATTGTATATGTTTTAAAATGTTACCATAGCAATGCATAGTTACATCTGACAAATTTAACATGAGTTTCAAACCTACAGTAAATATACTTTCTTTCCAACATTTCACACAGATTTGGAAAAGAGATTGCAAATATCCGTTCTTGAATTTGAGTTGGTTCAACTATTTCAAACATTTTCATCATCAGGCATAATGTTCCCTAAAATTGTTTGCTTCAATTTGTTGCTCGAATAAATTACCGTTTTAAAAATAGAGGAGAGAAATATTGAGTAGAAAATGTTTAAGTGTTCCATTTGATTTTAATGCACACAGCCAGGAGAACCAAGGAGTGGCTCCATAAGAAGCATATCAAGGTTCTGGAGTAATCTAGCCAGTCTCCAAACCTAAACCTTTGGTGGGAGCTGAAACTCTGTGTTGCTCAGCAACAGCCCCGAAACCTGACAGATCTAGAGATGATCTACGTGACGGAGTGGGCCAAAATCCCTGCTGCAGTGTGTGCAAACCTGGTCAAGAACTACAGGAGACATTTGACCTCTGTAATCTAAGGCTTCTGTACCAAATATTAACATTGATTTTCTCAGGTGTTTAAATATCTATTTGCAGCAATAGCATACAAAATAATTATTTAAAAATCATACAATGTGATTTCCGGATTTCTTTTTAGATTCGGTCTCTCACAGCGGAAATGCACCAACGATGAAAATTGCAGGGTGCTCAAATACTGTATTTTACGCACTATAAGTCGCACCTTTTTTCATAATTTTGGCCGGGGTGCGACTTATACATATACTTATATTTATACTTATATACTTATGTTCCGGAGCGACTTATATATGATATTATTTGTTATTTTCACACTTGTAACTGCATTTCATACTCCATTATGCATTTTTTGGCTGGTGCGATAGTGTGTGGCATGATTGTGTAAACATACAGTCATCTTTTAGCCCAGTTATTACATTTGTACTCATTTGATTGTTCAAAAAGACAAATCTGATGCACTGAGGACAATCTGGGAGTATATTAGACAGAATAGTGAGGCCCCACCTTACCTTAGTGAGCGGTTTAGGCTGCTCAGACAGCGTCAGCACTGGCTTCTCAAACTTCCTCAGGTCCCATATGGCCACCTGCCCTTCAAAGAACGACGCCACTCTGTCTGTGAAGTATGGGTCTACCGTCACGCCCTGGATGGCTTTGGTGTTCACGAACGTCTTCTGGCTGGTGTTCCTAAGGTCGAAAATGGCCAAGTTTCTGTGCATGCCGGCCAGGAGCAATTTGGGATCTCGCAACAACCAGCAGAGCGACAGGCACGCGTCGTTTTGTCCTAACTCGTAAAAGGGTTTGGTCACCACTGTGCTTGAATCTAGATCTAATGACGATAAGCGGATTTTCTCTGCCGTTGCTGCGCTTGCTTCAGGGGAATACTTACTACTAATGTCCCAGATAAGAACTGAAAAGTCTGCCCGGTGCTTGTCGAGGCCGGCCGCTAATAAGTTACTATCAACAGGATTCCATGCTAATGTATTGCATTGTCTAGCGTGTTTAGGCACAAATTCCTTCCCGACAAGCTCTTTGCACGTCGAATTATGACTTTGTCCCAAGCTGGTGAGAACGACTCTACCGTTAGCTTGGCCAACGGCTAGCAAACATTCAGGTTCATGTTTAGGGTACCAGGCCACGCATTTCATGTAAGGAGTGTCGGAGTTGATGGCCAGTAGCGTGGCGCTGGTTTCATCCGACAGCGGGAGAGCACTGGCCTTCGACTCAGAGCTGCCCACCGGTGAAATCCGGTACAGACCCAGCTCCGAGTCACAGATAACATAGCGGTCTGGGTGGTGCGGGGACCACAGGATGTCGGGTTTTGAGCAGCTCATGATCCGGCAGCAAAAGGATTGTTCGCCTCTAAGGTAACAGACGTCAACATCAGGACCAGCCTACAAAAGAAAGAATATAAGCAATCGTTTTAATTCTGGGTCAAATTGATTAATAGAATCATCTTGTAGTGTAGTCAACTGTCCATGAAGATTGTGTTGATGTTACATCTCTTACAAAACAATACATATGTGAATACAAATACAAAATTTATTTAATTGACATAAAACACAACCACACACAAAGATCAGACATGTTGTTGAGGGACAATAATCCCTGGTCAGCAAGCCTACCAGGAAACCTTGCCTATTGTAATGAATAGCACATAGGACCCTTACACTTACAAACAGATCAGACACACTGGCAGACAGGTTGAGCAAGGCGCAAGCATGGTGATAGTAGTGATTATTATCAAAGTGATTTATTTGCTATCTACCTTAACATTACATTATTATATTACTTCTCATTCAACCATTTACCAATACATTGACATACTCATATCATTCACATCCATACACGAACACTCACACATTACCATAACATTACAACCAAATACACAACAATAATATATATTTTTGTATTATTTATTTATTTTATTAATTCTTCTCTCCTTTATCCCTTTATATTAACTTGTCACTCTCTCTTGCCAACAAAAACTGCAATTAAGAAGTTAATAAATATGGTATACTCTCCGTTACCTGGTGTTCATTAAAAAAATACAATTTGAATAAAATAAAGAATTGTCATTTTCAACATTAAATAATAATAATTTTCCACAGTGAAAAGGTCAAAATGTGTCTTATTTAATACTTGTTTAGTATTGTCACATCTAGATACTAGTTTTTACCCAATATTTTACTAATAGTTTTGTTTCTTCTTCTTTATTTTAGAAGAAGAATATGGACCTTATGTTTTCAAACTGCCGATTTATAGTTGGAATAAAAAGTACCTTTTGTTGGTTCAAAATTAGCAAAGGATGCCTTAGTTGCCTTATATTAGGAGAATCTCAATGTAAGTCTAAATTATTTGATATCTTATGTTAAAAGTTGATCAAGGTTGTTGTTAATTTGAGATGAAAACACGACTATTAACATATTAATAATGCTAAAATATGTACAGAAAACAGTGAGGTTAGTTCAAAATTTGGAATCTCATTGCTAACTTTCGCAAATCTTGACGAAAGAATGTCGATCTTAAACCAATTTGCTCAAATATAATGGTTTAGTGACGAAAACCAAATGTTGACTGGACACAAAAACGAAAAAAAAAAAAAACTTACACACGCTCACGGTGCGATCAGTGTTGGTAAAAGAACATCCACATGTCTGAAAGCTAGACACTTGTAGCAGCTCCGTGTGTTGTGTGTTTCACCAAAATACTTCCCTTTCCTGCTTCACAACAGGCACGCGCAGGAGGTTCCGCTCAAGCGTGAATCAAACCGACAGATAACGCTGTGACATTCGCGTTTGAATATTAATTGTGTTTAATTGTAACACAATACGTTGCTGTTTTAGACCGCTTAACAATGCTAGTTTTTCCTGTATGTATCCCAAGTCTGTAGCATGCTATTCTAAATTGTTGGAAATAGACCATCAACATTTTTACTTTACAGACGTGCAATTCTTACCGAGTAGTTCCCAAAGTGGGGTCAAGCTGCGTATCTTACCGCGGTGAAGTTAGTTTCACGTTGGACGTTGGATATTCGCCTCCGCAACTAGAGCGGGAGCTTCCTCTGAGTGTGCCCCGCCTGCAGTAGCTCGACACAGGGAGCTGCGCGCTGAAGTGCCGCTTTGTACGCCAGTTAGGGACCGTCTCTAAAGTACCGTTTGTTATCTTAAAAAATATAAACATATTTATAAAAAAAAAAAAAAAAAAAAAAACAACATTGAGCATGAATCCAAGTTGCTAATCCCAGATGTCATAGTCCTTTTGGGCTAAAAAATTAACCCGTTGTAGATTTTTAAAGAATATTTTTAGTCAAAAAACAAGGATTATTTTCAATAGCTCCTAAATGAGCGAACCTAGATAGTAAACGCTAAGTGATTATAGTAGTTTGAGTCTCCAGGTATCACGCACACCTTTTACTTTTTCAAATTGATCCTTTGTTGATTTTTAAGGAATATTTTTTTGTCAAAAATCAAGGATTCTCTTCAATAGCTCCTAAGTCAGCTGACCTAGAAAGTCAAACCCAAGTGATTATAGTAGTTGTGGTCTCCTGGTATAACGCACACCTTTTACTTTTTCAATTTAACCCTTTATAGATCTTTAAGGAATATTTTTCGTCAAAAATCAAGGATTCTCTTCAATAGCTCCTAAGTCAGCTGACCTAGAAAGTCAAACCCAAGTGATTATAGTAGTAGTGGTCTCCAGGTATCACGCACACCTTTTACTTTTTCAAATTAACCCTTTGTAGATTTTTAAGGAATATTTTTCATCAAAAAACAAGGATTCTTTGCAATAGCTCCTAAGTTAGCAAACCTAGATAGTAAAAGCTGAGTGATTATAGTAGTTGTGGTCTCCAGGTATCACGCACACCTTTTACTTTTTCAATTTAACCCTTTATAGATTTTTAAGGAATATTTTTCGTCAAAAAACAAGGATTCTTTTCAATAGCTCCTAAGTTAGCAAACCTAGATAGTAAAGTAGAGTAACGTAGCTGCTTCCGAAGAGTGCACACGCTTTTTGCCCGCTCCGCTTGCTATCGCTGCTTTCCTTATTTATTTTGCTTTTTAATCAGTTTTTGTCTTCCAAACATTTTTGCTTTAGACTTTTTCAAGTAAACCAAGGATTTTAAGAACATTTTTCCAGTTTTAACAACATATCTGACGCCAGCGACATGTCCGGGAGAAGAAGGGAGAAAGACTGTGAACGCTGTCGGAAATATCAACAAGAAATTAATGAGCTGAAAACACGGATATTTGTTTTGGAATCTGAAAAAGTTCTTCACGATACCATTCCTGTGTCAACCGACGGTAAGAAGAGCACACTTTTTACAAGAAAAACTGCTACTTTCAACCTAAACCGCAGTGACTCTGTGTCGTTTCCAAAACTGTCTAAAAACCAGAAAGACCAGGCTGTTTCTTGGAACAAACTTGGAGCAAAGCCTAAACGATACAAAGATAACGTGAAGTCACCTAAAATACAGCTCACCAACAGATTTTTACCACTTTCAGAGATGGAATTAAATGAAAAAAGGAAAGATGACGTGGCCAAAATACAGCGAGGAGGATCTGTGCCAGAAGCCAAGGTCAAGATTGTTTTAGTTGGGGACGGCGCGATAAGTCACGTGACGCATGAAAAGATAAACACACATTCTTTTCCAAGCGCCACTGTTTCTGAGATAACTTCACTCCTTCCAAATATTATGGCTAAGCATGGAGGAGCTAAACAGCTGATTGTGCACGTGGGTGCAGTGGACATGCGGCGGGAACAGACTGAAGTTTTGAAAAAAGACTTCTTGAAGTTATTTGACGTGCTTGATAAAATGGAAATCAAAACTTTCATAAGTGGACCTCTTCCAAACATCGACAGGAGGATAAACAAGTTTAGCCGGCTTCTTCAGCTGAACACATGGCTGTCCAAAGAGTGTTCCCCGAGAGGACTACACTATATTGAGAACTTCTATCTATTCTGGAAACGAGAGGACCTGTTTAAGAGAAATGGCCCCCACCTATGCAGAGGTGGAGTGAGGGTGCTGACAGAGAACCTGCTCCACGCTCTGAGGCATTGGACTGGGCCTGGACAGGGTCCTGAGCAGATAGTTAGAGAAGAGAGGAATGAGAGAAGAATTCCTGCTCCCTCAGCCAGAGACCGAGCCAATGTTTCAACATCAAAAGCACCACAACCTCAGCCTCCACCAAAGGATTCATCAGCAGCTGCTCCACCACCACCAGCAAAGGATTCAGCTCCAGCTGCTCCACATTCACCTCCACCGCCTCCAGCAAAGGAACAATCTTCAAAGGCCTTGGACCCATCTGTGACAAGCCCAACAACATCCCTGTCATCGCCCCTGCCTTCACACCAGCCCTGGGTTCCCCCTGCAACATCTACTCCCACTAAAGATTCATCATTCTCCTTCTCATCTCCACTCTCACCCATGGGCCTTCCCAGCCATTTTGAAAGTCTGATCAAATCAGGCATTAAGATGGCTCCACTCACGCCCAATATAGCAAGGGCTATGCCGACTACACCAACAAAAGCCCCACCACCCATCCCCCCTCGCCTCTCACCTGGTCCCAAACTCTCCTTGGCTACAAAAGCCCCACCACCCATCCAACCTCGCCTTTCACCTGGTATCTCCCATAGCTAGGATGCACTGGGTCTCAGCGTTGCCGGGACTTATTGTCACATTAAAAATCAAACCAACCCGGGGCCCTATGTAAAAAGAGCCCCCCCTAGTGCTACTTCTGTAGTCACATCATCACACAGATGGAAAAACAAAATGCGAGTCAGGCCCAATCTGAGAAATGTGATTCATATTCCCTGTGAAAAGATAAAGCCCAGTCCCACTGAAACTAGTCTGAAACTTGCTGTGCTAAATGTCAGATCCTTATGTAACAAATCTCTCTTAATTAATAATTTTATTTCTTCTTATAATCTTGATTTTATGTTTTTAACTGAAACATGGCTTGACAAAAACACAGGAAATGTAGTTCTGATAGAATCTGCTCCACCCAACTTTAAATTTGAATCTGAAACACGAGAAAAAAAAAAGGGGGTGGAGTCTGTGCTGTCTTTAGAGATGAAATAATTACCCGCAGATTGTCTTTTGGGGTGTTTTCATCATTTGAGTATGTATCCTTTAAAATGGAGCTAAAACGGTCTCCATCCATTCTCTTCATTGTTTTATACAAGCCTCCCCAGCACTGCCAAAGTTTTATTGATGATTTTACTGAGATGCTTTCAGTCATATGCACAGACTTTGATGGTTTGGTCATTACAGGTGATTTCAATGTGCATGTTGATAATATTTGTGACAGAAACGCTAAAGAGCTTGATGCTGTCCTTGAAACCTTCAGTCTTACTCAGCATGTGAGAGGCCCCACCCACAGCAAAGGACACACTCTAGATCTCATAATTACAAAGGGGGTAAATATTTCAAATGTTAATGTGATCGATGTTGCTCTGTCTGATCATTTCTGTGTCTTCTTTGACCTGTCTGTTTCTCCCCAACCTCAGTTGTTCAGAGGAGACACATAAGTGATGGCACAGGTGCACTGTTTATGGAAATGATAAACTTTGAAAATGTCTCATGTTCTAATGTAAATGATTTGTTGAACTCTGTTACATCTAGTGTTTTGAATGTTCTGGACACCATCGCCCCTATAAAGGCTAAAATGGTTAAAAATAAGCAGAAGGCGCCGTGGAGAAATGATGATTCGGTCAGGGCACAGAAAAGGGAGTGCCGCAGGGCCGAACGGAAATGGCGCAAGTCAAAGCTCCAGGTTCAAAAAGAGATTTACAAAGAAAAGCTGAACATGTACAACATAATCTTATGTAGAACTAGGGAAAGATATTTTTCTGAAATAATTGGAAGCTGCAGTAACAACTCGCGTGTCCTGTTTGCCACAGTAAACAGATTAACAAACCCTCCAGCTCAGCTGCCGTTAGAACTCATTTCCACATCCAAGTGTAATGAGTTTGCATTATTCTTTAATGACAAAGTTCAGGGCATTAAATCCCACAATGCAAAAAATTACCCTAAAACCACCAAGACACTTAGAGCTAACTCACTTTGCACCAGTAACTGACAAAACTGTCCATGAGATCATCACCAGTCTGAGTTCATCTACATGCTGCCTTGATGTGTTACCCACCAGATTTCTAAAGTCTGTGCTGAACAGTTTGTTAGCACCATTCACTCACATAGTTAACATGTCGCTTCAATCTGGAACATTCCCAATGTCTTTGAAAACTGCGGTCATAAAGCCTCTCCTAAAGAAGAGCAGTCTTGATGCCGCAGTACTGAGTCATTACCGGCCCATCTCTAATCTGCCATTTTTGGGCAAAGTCCTTGAAAAGGTTGTTTACCAACAGCTCACAGATTTCCTCTTAATAAACAACTCATTTGATGTTTTTCAGTCAGGTTTTAGACCTCATCACAGCACTGAGACTGCTCTTGTCAAGGTGACAAATGACATCCGCCTGAACACTGACACGGGCAAAGCCTCAGTCTTAATTCTGTTAGATCTGAGTGCTGCTTTTGACACTGTCGATCATGGGATCCTCTTACAGAGACTAGAGGACTGGGTGGGCATCACTGGCACTGCCCTAAACTGGTTAAGGTCCTATCTGGAAGACAGGAAGTACTTTGTTGAAATTGGTAGCTGTGTCTCAGACCACATGACCCTGACCTGTGGAGTGCCCCAAGGGTCAGTCCTGGGTCCCCTTCTGTTCAACCTCTACATGCTGCCGTTAGGTCAGTTGATACGCAGTGAAAATGTGTCCTATCACAATTATGCAGACGACACTCAGATCTATGTTTCACTATCGGCAGGTGACTATGGACCAGTAGATTCACTCTGTCACTGCATCCAACAGATCAGTTTGTGGATGCAAAACAACTTTCTCCAGCTGAACTCAGACAAGACTGAAATAATCGTTTTTGGCCCACAGAAACAAAGAGAAAGTGTTAGCGGTCACCTCCAGAGTCTCGCTCTAAAACCTACAAACCAAATTAGAAATCTGGGGGTAATAATGGACTCAGACTTGAACTTTAATAGCCACGTCAAATCAATAACATCAGCAGCTTTTTACCATCTAAAAAACATTGCCAAAATCAAAAATATAGTGTCAAAACCAGATTTAGAGAGACTTATCCATGCGTTTGTCTCCAGTAGATTAGACTACTGTAACGGCCTGCTCACTGGCCTCTCCAAACGAGTTGTAAAACAGCTGCAGTACATCCAGAACGCTGCTGCTCGGGTCCTGACTAGAACCAGGAAGTATGATCACATTAGTCCTGTTCTCAGGTCTCTGCACTGGCTCCCTGTGGCTCAGAGAATAGACTTTAAAGCAGCTCTGCTTGTGTACAAGTCTCTCCATGGCCTAGCACCAAAGTACATCTTGGATATGTTAGTGCCATATGAACCATCTCGGACTCTGAGGACCTCAGGGACCGGCCTCCTGCTGGTGCCCAGAGTCAGGACAAAACATGGGGAATCTGCGTTTCAGTTTTATGCAGCTAAAATCTGGAACAGTCTTCCTGAAGATGTGAGACAGGCTTCAACTCTGACAATGTTCAAATCTAAGCTAAAAACAGTTTTGTTTAGCTGCGCATATGACTGAAAGGATTTTTTCTTTGCACTCTTCTCTTTTGTTTGTGATTTTATTAGTTTAGAAAATCAGTTGGATTGATAATTTTTAATTTAGTTAATTTTATTGTATTTCTGTTTCTGTAATTTCTTTGTGATTTGAATGCCTTTTTCCTGCTGTGAAGCACTTTGAATTGCCTTGTGTATGAAATGTGCTCTACAAATAAACTTGCCTTGCCTTGCCTAGATTGAGTCTCCAGGAAACACGCACACCTTTTACTTTTTCAATTTAACCCTTTTTGAATTTTAAGGAATGTTTTCCGCCAAAAATCAAGGATTATTTTAGCAGTTAGCAAACACCGTAGAGTTGCTGAACTGACTGATAAACGGTCAAGGAAATGGCCTGTGCTACTGGACCCTGGACCACAGAATGTCAGCAGAGCTTTGAGGCCTTAAAAACCAAGCTCACCACGGCCCCGGTACTTTGCCTACGCTGACTTCTCCCTCCCATTCATTCTGGAGGTTGGTGCAAGTCATACTGGATTGGGGGCAGTGCTCTCCCAGGACCAGGAAGGGAAGGTGCGACCTCTCCTGCGCCCGACTGAGCGCAACATGTCCAACTACAGCTCCATGAAGCTAGAGTTGTTGGCCCTTAAGTGGGCCCTGACTGAGAAATTCAGGGAGTAACTGCTAGGACACAAATGCGTGATCTATATGGACAACAATCCCCTGAGTCATCCCTCCTCAGACACACTGGGAGCTGTTGAGCAGCGCTGGGCCGCCCAGTTGGCCTCTTTTGATTTAGAATTAAAATATCGTTCAGGTAAGTGTAACCAAAATGCTGACACTTTGTCTCGCCAGCTTGGCACTTCCTTACAGGAAGTGGCACCGGGAACTTGGGGCACATGTCTGCCTGGGCAGTTAAAACAAGCCCTACAAGGAATGGTTACACAGGCAACACAGTCCCTTGTGACTTTTCTACCGCAAGTTGCCCCTGCTGACCTCCGCGAGCTTCAGCAGTCTGACCCCGCCATACAGGAGATCCTGACCTTTTGGCAACAAAATCGACAGCCCACTCGTGAAGAGCGACGAGCCCTCTCTTCGACTGCCCTCTTAGTGCTGGCCCAGTGGGACCGCCTGGTAGAGTTAGAGGGGCTGCTGCATCGGCAGGTGTTTCGTCCTGACGGTGGTGGGGCTGTGTATCAACTCCTTCTGCCTAAAGCCTTGGTCCAGAATGTCCTCACCCAGGTCCATCAGGAGCATGGACACCAAGGAATAGACAGGACTCTGGCCTTGCTGTGTTGCTGTGTGAGGGTGCTATTGGCCAGGTATGTCACGGGAGGTAGCCCAATGGTGCCAGGCTTGCGAGAGATGCCAGCATGCAAAGGACAACCAATCGGTTCCTCACGCCTTTATGGGCCACTTACTGGCTTCACAGCCAAACAAGATCCTTGCTATCGACTTTACCCTGTTAGAGCAGACCTCCACTGGTCTGGAAAACGTGCTGGTCATGACTGACGTTTTTAGCAAATACACACTTGTAGTTCCAACCCGCAACAAGCACGCTTCCACTGTGGCGCAAGTCCTGGTCACAGAGTGGTTTGCAAAGTTTGGTGTGCCGGCACGCATACACTCGGACCAGGGACGAAACTTTGAGAGCACTCTCATCCAGCAGTTGTGTAAGCTGTATGAGATTACAAAGTCTCGGATATTGAACTATTGGCTATTGGCATGAGACCATATTATCTGCCCCGGGAGTTCTCGCATGTGATTTTAATCGTAGTCTATGTGGCCCCGTCTGCCAATGCTGAATATGCTTGTGAAGCACTGCTCTCCTGCACTTGTAGGCTGCAAACACAGCATCCACAGGCTCTCTTCCTCATCTCTGGTGACTTTAACCACGCTTCTCCCTCTTCTGTTCTACCAACATACACCCAGTATGTCACCTGCCCCACCAGAAACAATAGAACATTGGACTTGTTTTTTGCCAACACCAAAGAGGCTTATTCTTCTTCCCCCCTCCCTCCCCTGGGCAGCTCGGACCACAACCTTGTACATCTGAGGCCTGTGTATGAACCCATCATGCGCAGGCAGCCTGTGGTGTCCCGTGTGGTGAGGATGTGGTCTGCTGAGAGCGAGGAGGCTCTGAGAGACTGCTTCAGCACCACTGTCTGGACTGAGCTTTACGGCCATGGGGAGGACATCAACACCATCAGAGTGTGCATCACGGACTACATCAACTTCTGTTTTGAGAACATTGTTCCCTCCCGGACAGTGCGGTGTTTTCCAAACAACAAGCCATGGATTACCCGTGAACTGAAGGCTCTGCTGAAGGAGAAGAAGAGAGCCTTCAGGTCAGGGAACAAGGAGGAGCTGAGGACTGTGCAGAAAAAGCTGAGGAGGAAGATCAGGCAGGCTGAAGCCAGCTACAAGAGGAGGATGGAGGAGCATCTGCAGCAGAAGAACATTCAGGGAGTGTGGAGAAGCCTGAAAACCATCTCGGGCTTCAAAATCCCCCCTGCCCAGACAGAGGGGGAGCTACAGTGGGTGAATGATTTAAATTCTCACTTCTTGAGATTTGATTGGTCACCCGCCCCTCCCCCTGCACAGCTGCATGCTCCCTCTTCCACAGCTGGACAATGCCCTGCATCCTTTCCTCTTCATTTCTCCGCCCCGGACCATCAGCTCCCCACTTCGCCTGGACTCACCCATCCCCCCAGCACACAGTTCCCCTGCCAACCACTGACTGTCATAGCAGCACAGGTGAGGAGTGAGCTGAAGAGGATTAAAGTGAGGAAGGCAGCAGGACCTGACGGCATCAGCCCCAGGCTCCTCAAGTCCTGCGCAGATGAACTGTGTGGAGTTATGGAGCATGTCTTCAACATGAGCCTGAAGCTGAGGGTGGTAACACAGGTCTGGAAGACCTCCTGTCTGGTACCTGTGCCCAAGACACCGCGCGCCAAAGACCTCAACAGCTTCAGGCCGGTGGCTCTCACGTCCCATCTGATGAAGACACTGGAGCGGCTGGTCCTGGACCACCTCCGCTCCACCGTGAGCTCAGTCATGGACCCGCTGCAGTTTGCATACCGGCCTGGCATCGGAGTGGAGTACGCCATCATCTCCCTGCTGCACCGCTCTCTCTCTCACCTGGAAAAGCCTGGCAGCACTGTGAGGATCCTGTTCTTCGATCTTTCCAGCCCCTTCAACACCATCAGCTCCTGAGGGACAAGCTGGAGACTGCTGGTGTGGAGTATGACCTGGCAGAGTGGATCCTGGACTACCTCACGGACCAACCCCAGTTTGTGAGAGCACGGGACTGTGTGTCTGACACTCGGACCTGCAGTGTGGGGGCACCCCAGGGCACTGTCCTCGCGCCCTTTCTCTTCACCCTTTACACTGCAGACTTCAGACACGACACTGCAGAAGTTCTCTGATGACTCTGCCATCATCGGACTCATCACGGACGACGATGATGCAGAGTACAGGGGACTGGCGCAGTACTTTGTGGACTGGTGTCAGCGGAACCACCTCCTCATCAACGCGGGGGAGACCAAGGAGATGGTGGTGGATTTCTGCAGACGCCACCCCACTGCCCCCTTACCAGTGAACATCCAGGGAAGGGACATTGAGAGAGTGGACTCATACAAGTACCTGGGTGTTCATCTGAACCACAAACTGGACTGAACTCATAACACAGACGCACTGTACAGGAAGAGCCAGAGTCGGCTCTACCTCCTGAGGAGACTCAGGTCTTTTGGAGTGACAGGGCCACTCCTGAAGACCTTCTATGACTCTGTGGTGGCATCAGCCCTCCTGTACGGTGTGGCCTGCTGGAGCAGCAGCATCGCAGAGAGGGAGAGGAGGAGGCTGGACAAAGTCATCAAGAAGTCCAGCTCCGTCCTGGGCTGCGCTCTGGACTCGGTGCAGGAGGTGGGGGACAGAAGGGTCCTGGCTGGATTCACATCTATGCTTGACCATGAGTGCCACCCCCTGCAGTCTGCTCTGGAGAGCAGCTTCAGTGAGAGACTGATCCACCCTCACTGTGTGAAGGAAAGGTTTCGCAGGTCTTTCCTTCCTGCTGCTATCAGACTTTATAACAAACACTGTTAGTCCTGAACACTCGCAATATTGACTTAACAATGTGCAATTCCGTCATATGTGCAATATGTGCCGCCGTGACACATATTCATGTGCAATTACTGTCGTGATCACATGCAATGGTATTTATGTATTTATTTATTTATTTATTTTTATCTTTATTATTTTTCCCCTCCATCCCTTGTTGGGTAATGGGAGTTTTTGTTTATAAGAGATCTTCTACTGAAAGTGTTTTTCAAACTTCCTATAAGTGATCTGTTCTTCTGTATCTACCTCTGCATTTACCTGCGTTGCATCAATGAAATTTCCCCATGTGGGACAATAAAGGAATATCTTATCTTGTCTTTTCTTACTCCGTACCACCCAGCAGGAAATGGGCAGTGTGAGCGGTTCAATCGAACACTTCACAATATGTTGCGTGCTCTTCCTGCATCCCGTAAGAGGGACTGGAGTGGTTGCTTACCCCAGGTGCTCTACGCATATAACACCACTCTCCACCAGTCCACTGGTGAGTCTCCATTCTTCCTGATGTTTGGGCAAGAACCACGTCTGCCTATTGATTTCTTGTTGGGTAGGGTGCAAGACCCCGTGGGGGGGGGGAAGTGTGCATGAGTGGGTGTTACGACCACCTGGCTCAACGGCAGCCAAACAAAGTGGGGAGTCCACACAGCAGTCACAATAATTAATAGTATATTTTTATTATAAATAATCAGGCCCTGACAAAAGACACTAATGTATCTGTGTAGATGGCAACTAACTAAGTGTAGTGTGATATGTATCGTTGCAATGAAAATGTGCAAAAATAAACAGAATTAAACTGTGCTGCCACACAGTACCGCAACCAGTCTTGGGGCGTGGCGAGAGAGAGAGAGACTGCTCCCACCAGCCTCCCTTATATCCAGGCTGGCTCCACTCAAGCCAAACGATCCTAAGGTGTGTTAGGAGGGACCTGCAGTGGAGAGAATCACCTGGCAACCAGGAGAGGGTGCTGACTCCCACTGCCCAGGGAGCTGACACCCCTACAGAATCCCTAGGTTCGTAACAGTGGGTGAAAAGAGCACCAGACGCGTCTTCAGGTGGCTTTCAACGGGGCAAGAGAAAGATTGCGTCTAGCGGCCTCACGCAGAAAGGCAAATCATGACCAACGGGTCAGAGATGTGCCATTTGTGGCAGTACGAGTGTTTTGATATTGTTCGAATGGTAAGTTGTCCAACAACGCCACCCCAATTTAAACTGGGGAAAATTAGTAAGGCACGCAGATAAGGATTACTGATGAGACAGAGACAGTTCCATGAATTACAACATGTTTATTATTTAAATAGATAATGCTAACAATCTAAAAACACATTTTAAGCAAGACAATAATATTTTTTAAACAAGCTAATCTAAAAGCTAAAATGCTACCACTCAACACCACGCACACCCACTCACACGCACACACACATACACATGAATAAACTCAATAAGACCGTTGGAGGGGGGCTGAGGTTTAGCCGTGGAGGTAAAACCAATGGGGCAGTAACCTAATAAGAAAACGGCAAAACAACAAAACAGTGCACCACAAACCAAAACGCGGGAACCACCACCAGGGGAATCCACCACGGTGTCAGACCAGCTCCTCACCAAGCTCTAAAGTAATTTACGGTGTGCCACAGGGTTCGGTACTCGGTCCAATTCTGTTTACTCTTTATATGCTGCCATTAGGCAACATTATCAGAAAGCATGGCATTAACTTCCACTGCTATGCAGACGACACTCAGCTGTATTTATCAATGAAACCTGATCAGAGCGATCAAGTAGACAGACTTAGTACTTGTGTGAAGGAGATAAAAACCTGGATGACACTAAACTACCTGCTTCTTAACCCTGAAAAAACCGAGGTCATTGTGCTTGGCCCTAAGCATCTACGAGACGCTCTATCTGAGCAGATAGTCACACTGGACAATGTCAGTGTAGCCTCCAGTTCTACTGTAAGAAACCTTGGAGTCTTATTTGACCAGGAGCTCTCATTTAAAGCTCATATAAATCAAGCTTGTAAAACAGCCTATTTCCATTTGCGCAACATCACCAAAATCAGAAGAATCCTGCCTAAAAGTGATGCCGAAAAACTTATCCATGCATTTGTAACGACTAGATTAGACTACTGTAACTCCCTGCTTGCAGCGTGTCCTAAAAGCTCCATAAAAAGCTTTCAACTGGTTCAAAATGCAGCAGCAAGATTACTAACAGGAACAAAAAGAAGAGAGCACATTACGCCAGTGCTGAAGTCTCTTCACTGGCTCCCCGTCGAGTCTAGAATCAAATTCAAAATTCTACTCTTGACCTACAAAGCCATAAATGACATGGCCCCATCCTACCTCAAAGATGCTATAGAACCATATCATCCAAACAGAGCTCTTCGCTCTCAGAATGCTGGCCTTCTGGTGGTGCCAAGAGTCTCTAAAAGCACAGTAGGAGGTAGAGCGTTTAGCTACCAAGCTCCTGTGTTATGGAATCAGCTCCCGACCCATGTTAAATATGCTGACACAGTCTCTTCATTTAAGTCCAGGCTTAAAACGTTCCTCTTCGAAATCGCTTATGGTCAGAGTAGTTAGGAACAGAAAGATAAACCCACAGCTTCAGCTACGCTGCCCTAGGAGTAACTATGCTGGGGGAAGTATGACAGCTTGAGCACTATCCTCTTCTTCTTCTGACTACTTATGCTATCAAACAATATTTATTTTTTGATTCCACTTGCAAACTGTTCACCGCCTTCTTTTCTTTCTCTCACTCCTGAGGACCTGTGGACCCAGATGCCCCTCCCCTGGTGAAGTGGTCCCTGCCCTGTGTGGACGGTCCCTCATCTGCCTGAAGAGTGGGTCCAGCTCGCCTCAGTCGGTCCCTCATCTGCCTGAAGAGTGGGTCCAGCTCCAGTCTCCTTGTGTCCGTCTGTCCGTCTGTGAGAGTCGGATCTCTCCTTCACTGGAACTCCTCCAGGTTTCTACGCTTTTTTCCCAAAGAGGTTTTTTTGTAGTTTTTCCTGGCCGAGAAGGAGAGTCTAAGGACAGAGGACCCTGGGACATCGTCCCTCGCCACCACGGACATTGTCTGACTTCATCGCCACCACAGACATTGTTGATTCATTTCTCCCTGTGGCCCTCAGAGGCAACTGTTGTTGTGATTTTGGGCCTTACAAAAATAAATTGATTTGATTTGATTTGATAATCTGGGTGTCTCAATCGGAGATTTTGAACGCTAATTTCTATCGGAGTAAGGTGTTTACATGCACACGAAGATGTCTGATTGTATCGAATTAAAGCAATAATTAGTTTTTGCATGTAAACGCACTGAGTGGTTTATATAGACCTCGTGCAGCTGATGTCAGCAGGTCACGTGACACATGTTGCTGGACGGCAAAACAAACCACCATGCATAGTGAAACCCAATAGATCCATGAGTGAAACACTGTCGACACTTAACTTTTTTGTCTCTATTCACCTCGAACACAACCACGAAAACATGGTAATCTCATGCTTAGCATGTGGATGTACCAATCGACAAGGAAAGAAAGAAGGCATTTCATTTTATCGCTTCCCAAAAGCCCCAGAAAGGTGAGCGAGATGGATGGCTGTGGTGAAGATACAAATCTGGCAACCTAGTGCCACTGAATGTTTTAGTTTTTTGAGCCCAAGATATTATATTGAACTGCAACAGGCCTTCGACACGATCAGTGGCTTATTCGGCACTTTCCACAGCTGGACTCTACTAACCCATGACTCTCTGACCCGATTGACAAGCTGGTCAAACCTAGGTGGCAGCACCAGCATCTGCATTTTGGCCGGTGAGGTAAAGACATCCACCAGTGTGGACAGCGGCGCACAATCAGACCCTCTCCTTCACTCCCCATGTCAGCCACATCGTCAAGACCTCATATTTCCACCTCCGCCGCATCGCCAAAATCAGACACTGCCTCACCCTCCCCGCTGCTGAATCCCTCATCCATGCCTTCATCTCCTCCCGCCTCGACTACTGCAACTCCCTCCTCACTGGCATCTCCTCCCGTTCCCTCCATAGACTCCAAATCTCATTTGTCCAAAACTCCGCTGCCCGCCTCCTCACCCACACCCGGTCCCGTGAACACATCACTCCCGTTCTCCGCTCTCTCCACTGGCTCCCCATCAAGCAGCGCATAAACTTTAAAATACTCCTCCTCACCTTCAAAGCTCTTTACCACCTAGCTCCCCCCTACCTGTCTGACCTCCTCATCCCCCACCGCCCCTCCCGAGCCCCCTGCTCCTCCTCCACTCTCACCCTGGCTGCACCAACATCCCGACTCAAAACTTTTGGTGACAGAGCGTTCTCCCGAACAGCACCCCGACTCTGGAACTCCCTCCCCCAACCTGTCCGCCACTCTCCCTCACTCACAATATTTAAATCCCGCCTAAAAATATACCTCTTCACCCAAGCCTATGACCTACCCTACCCCGAGCCTCCTCTACCCCATTGTCTACTCTTCTACCCCCTGTTACATCCCCATCTTTTTCTTTCTACTTCTTCTGTCTTGTTCATTTTATCTGTATATTATTGTGTATTGTACGTGCTGTCCCCCCGTCTGTAAATACCCCCCCCTTTTTTGTATATGTTAAGCGTCTTTGGGTCACTGAAAAGCGCTATGAAAATAAAAGTTATTATTATTATTTGGTCTTTGGATGAGTTCTTGGCCTGCAGATTTTCCGCTGCAAACTACTCCCCTATCGAAGGAGCATTCTTTGCAAGGCTTTCGATGGCCGCCGGCAGCAGGTTAGTCAGTCCACGACATGTACCTCTTCTGCGAGTCATTGCTTAACCTTGGCCTATCGTCTAGGGACTTTCCATCAAGTAACAGCAGAGAGACAGGCAAGGTCATATTACTCCTGGCACACCTAACATGCCCTCGTATGTCAGTGCCACACGGTCCACCGACAGCGTACCCAGCGCCAGAGTTGTGCCTGAACGCTGGTGTCTGTGAACGGCACCTTTGTTCTTTTTAATTTCGTTCAATAAAGTGTCAGATTTCTAGAGACTTCCAGGTGAAAAACACTGTTAAGTTGCCCAAAAGGAGCCTGTGTCTGGCAAGTGTGAGAGCTCTGAAGTTGTAGAGGCGATAGATCGCAGTGACAGAGATTTCGCGTGTCGCACTGCGCATGCGCATCAAAACAAAAAGCAGCACGGACGCGACCGCAGCGTGTGACGTGTGTCAACAGAGCAGCAGGAGTCGCCCTGCTACGACCAGTTACGTGAGTTTTATGATAAGGTCGGTGAGGATGGGAACAATCTAACATTTATGTGCAAACTTTGCCCAGCAAGTTTTCCCTAATCTTTTTGAGAATATACTGTGGGGCTGAAAGCTGCAACTGCTGCTAGTACTACTGCTGCTAGTGTGGTGCTGAATGGACAGCAACACATGGGGGAAGTCTGTCCCTTCAATGTGAATGTAAATCCTGGGTAAGGATTAAAAATTGGATATGAAGATGAAATCTGACACATATCTTTTCAGCAACAAACTAATAAAATAATTGCTGCCTGTGGTTGTATTTGGGCTGTAGAAATAATTTAGAACAATTATTGCATAATATTGAAAAAAATAACTGAACTAGTTCATTTTTTGGAGCTGTGAATTTAGTTCAAAATTTTGAATTATGAACTATGAACTGAACTAGTTCATGTAGAAAGTGAACTTTCCCAACACTGCTCACCACCATGCACTGAGGACTTACCATTCCCTTGACTGGCAACTTGAGGGATATGACTCATCTACATTCAACACCTGCCCTCATTGTGCGTTACCTTACATGGACGGGCCACCTGTCATAATACATGTTGACCCAGCAGCCACACCAAAAGCATTCCACACCGCTGTCATTGTGCCTCTACATTAGCTGCAGATAGTCTACAACAACCTCCTTCGGGACGAGGCCCTTGGTGTCATCACGATGGTTCCCCACGTAGTGACCGTACACCTCTCAAAAAGTCCCCATTCCACCTTGAATGTTGCATCCCGAAAGACACCTGGAAGACTGTCATAGGCACCTGGAATGGTCATCTTACCACCTTTATCACGCCCTTTAGCCTCTAGCATTACACCAGGGCACCACAAGCTTTCCTATCAACAGGAGATGGCTACAACTTCCGTTTTGAGGCCGTCAAAGAACATAGTGTGGATGACACAAAGAACATAGTGTGGATGACACTATTTCATTGCACATTACTCCGGTCCTCGAGTCTCTTCACTGGCTCTTGTTGAGTTTAGAATCAAATTTAAAATCCTAATCCTGACTTACAAAACCATAAATTACATGGACTCATCCTACCTCAAATATGCTATTGTACCATATCATCCAAACAGAGCTCTTCACTTGCAAAATGCTGGCCTTCTCGTAGTCCTAAGAGTCTCTAAAAGTACTGTAGGAGGTAGAGCGTTTAGCTACCAAGCTCCTGTATTATGGAACCAGCTCCCTTTCTATGTTAAAGAAGCCGACACGGTCTCTTCGTTTATGACCAGGCTTAAAACGTTCCTCTTTGAAATTGTTTATGGTCAGGCCAGTTAGTGTAATGTTTACTGTAACATTAAGCGTTTATAAGGACTGTCTGTGAATGTGTCATACAGTGAGTTGTTCTGCGCACGTGCGTAGGTACGAGGTAATATGCTGGTAACGAAACACGGCGTGTTGTCTGTCTGCATATATCCTGAACAGAGTGAACCAGTAAATAGTTGAAACTCTATTCTGCTGCCTCATCTTTGTGTCAGTGCACACAGCACATTGGCAACGAGGAGTGAAAGACCATGAATGAAAGAAGACAGACTCCATGCTTTCCAGCTAAGTATCGATAAGCTAACCGCGCCAGAAAAAAACAAACAAACTCAAGTTAAAGACCATAGCCATATCGCTTGCAACTACGCCTGCTCTATCAGCATTTGATGCAGAAACAGACTTGAGTTTGGTTGGACCGCCCTGGACAAAATGGGTACAGAGATTTGAAAACTACACAGCAGCTTTCAACATAACAGGCGATGGAAGGCTAAAAGCGCTGATGCTACACTTGGCTGGTGAACGTGTGCATGATATCTAGGGTTGCCAACTGCCCCAAATTATGGGTGATTTTTCCCGTATTCCAATCACAGCCTCGCCGGCCAATAATTGGCTACTGCAAACGCGCTACTGAGCTTTGTGCATACGTTTACCACGCACGCGCCTCTCAGAGCTCCACTTCCTGGAATTACCGTGACAGACGCCAAAGGACAGTTGATTCAGAGCTGCGCGTCAGCTAGGCTACATAGAGGAGGAGGAGGAACTCAGGGAGCCCGACATGAGTCTCAAGGATCTGCTCAGCTATGGGAGGTCTATGGAATAATCTGAACAACAAGCATTGGGCATGGAACAAGGAGCAACTGCATCTGTTGATGCCGTGCAACTAAAGGAACTTCAAGAACTACAACGTCCCACATGTAAATGGAAACAAGTCAAACAGTCAGTGCCGTAACTGTGGCGGGATCTATCCGCACAACAGGGATTGCCCCGCACGAGGAAAAGACTGTAAAGCCTGTGGTAAGCTGAATCACTTTGCCAAGCATTGTGGGTCCAAACAAAAGCAACAAAAGAACTATGATGTGAAACCCAAAATGTAAAGCCAGGTGTACAACCCACACAAGAAAGTGTTTAATGTAACTAGTTCAATGCAAACTGATTGGAAAAACTCATCTAGCAGTGAAGATGAATATGTTTTATGACTACCAGTGCAGCCAAGAAGCACGCTCCAACAATGCAAATAAAGGTTGTTGGTGTAGACATTTCTGTGATACTATATTCAGGTGCCACAGTAAATGTCATTAGTGAGCCTGTTTTTAACATGATAGTACCATAGCCCCAGTTAGTTCCTGCAGACACTAATGTATTTTCCGACGGCTGTACCACTCCTCTGTCACTACCTGGTATGTTCACCTGTGAGGCAGCTGCAAACAACAGAAAGACGACTTGCAAGTTCAATGTGAAAACAGGAAAAAGGTTTTTCCAGCTAGGCTATGACACAGCTACACAGCTAGGCCTAATCAAAGTAGTCAGCAGTGTATCCCCCCCACACTCCACAGTTACAGACATGGTGCTAGTGGAAAGTAACCCAGAGGGTTCAGGGAATAGGCAAGGTAAAAGATTTCCAAGTGAAACTCTACATAGACTCTACTGTGCAGACCACCTGTCAACCACACAGGCGCGTGCCATTCCACATCAGAGACAAAATTGAGAGGTAACAACAAAAACTACATGACTGTGAGATTATTGAGACTGTAAGGGATCATCTCAAAATAGGTTGAAGCTGAAAAAGACTAAATAATTTTCGTCTGGGGGGGACGAGCATTAGGCCAACATCCATGACATCAGACACTCATGACTTTGCATGTTGTGAAAAGCAATTTACAGCAGCCAATCAGAAACGTTGTTTAAATCACTTCCTGGTTGAGCGGGTTGAGTCTGCATGGTGCTGGCGTATCGGTTGAATGGGATGTGCCGTAGGGCCCGTGGACCATGTGTATTGAGTAAACAAACATGCTGCGACGGGTTCATAACTTCAACTGATAAACATAAAGGATGTTCAGGGACTAGAGGTGAACAAGCTCTATCAAACTACGATCATTTTATCAACACGTACGTCGTACTGCAGCAAGTGAAATTTCCTGATCGTATACGACAAGACATATTCAGAGATGGACCGAATACTTCATACTGTAAGAATCAGATGCCATATTATGTATATATGTAACATAATGATATTAACAGGTCCAACACCATGGGTCTCACCAGTCGTGACCCCACCCAAACCCAAAGTATGGGAGAGGTCAGGTTCTGCGTTGACATGAGACAAGCTAACACCGCCATACAGCGCGAGCGTGTTATGGAAAAATAATAATACGAATCTGGCCCTTTGCCTGGTTTCAATTTCGATTCAATTTCGATTCAATTGAATTTATTTTTGTGACGCCCAAAGCCACAGCCGGACATCTACATGTCTGGACACCCTCACACCAGGGCAATCAGCTGCTTTTGTTCTTCAGAGCCGGTAAACTTCCTGCCTTCCCATTCGAACAAAAGGAACCACGGGTGTCCAGGACGAGCCTGTTGTCTCTAAGGTGTCGGCGGTCAAAATGTAAATGTAAACCCTGTATCTCTGGTTCTCCTTTTGCCTGTGTCATTTGCATCTCTGCCCTCTAAGACCTGCTTGTGAATTGTAAATGTGGAATGGGTCATGTGACCATCTGTGATTTAGGGAAGGGGACAGACGTGGGACGGGAGGGACTTGGGAGAGACACATTTTGGAGAGCAGGCAGGAGACAGACGTGTGGACTCGGCCTTCCACGAGAATGGCCGAGTCCACACGAGTTTCTTTCTGATTCAACCACAAGATTAAAGATTTTACTTTTGAAACGAGACAACTTGCTTCTTTGTTTTATCGAGAGATTTTTGCCACCACAAGCGTCATATCACACCTACCATGGATGACGTCATTCACGAGCTCAACGGAGCTAAAATTTTCTCAAAAATTGACTTGAGGGCTGGATATCACCAGTTGGAGCTCCACCCTGAGAACTTTTAGCACCCACAAAGGTCTGAGGAGATACAAACGTCTAAACTTCGGCATCTCAAGTTTTTCAAAACTCAATCAGCCAGGCACTGCAAGGCATTGATGTTTTAAAGAACCTCAATGATGACATAATAGTGCTTGGAAAAACACAGGCCGATCACGACAAAAGTCTTGCTGCAGTGTTTCACAGACTAAAAGAAAAAGGTCTCACCCTCAACAGAGACAAATGCGAGTTCAACTAATCCAAGTAAGAGTTCTTTGGATTCATCTTCTAGGCTGGTGGGATATCAGCTGACCCCAAGAAAGTTTCTGCCATCAAAGAGGTTAGTGCACCAGACAACCCTCAGAAGTGAGAAGTTTACTTGGCATGGCCACTTACTGCTCTTGTCAAAGACTTTGCCTCCATCTCAGCCCCACTTCGCGATTTAACCAAGAAAGGCACACCTTGGCATTGGAACTCGGAACCTGATGAAGCTCTACAAGTGTTAAAAGACACTTTAACTGGTGACACCGTCATGGCATATTTTTATCCACTCAAGCACACAGAGCTGGTCGTTGATGCTAATCCTGTTGGTCTGGGGGCTATTCTTTATCAACTCGGAAAAGAGGGGGAAAGACTCACAATAGCATATGCCAGCCGTGCACTTAGTGATGTAGAAAGACGTTACTCACAGACTGAGAGAGAAGCACTTGCAATAGTGTGGAGTTATGAACATTTGTATTTGCATTCTTTTACCCTCGTTACAGATCACAAGGCGTTGGAGATGATCTGGAACAACCCTCGCTCCAAGCCACCAGCACAGATCGAATGATGGGGTTTGAGATCATCGATCTCCGTGTAGTCTACAGGAACGGCGCTGAAAACCCAGCTGACTACATGTCAAGACATCCTGTCTCCACGTAGACCGGGGAACACACAAAAGTGACCAAAGTAGCTGAGGACTATGTCAACTTTATGGCACATAATAACAGTAGAGCATTTCATGCGCACTCTTGGAAAAAACTTACGTGTCACAGAGAGTCAGAGCATTCCCTGGAAACAGACACTGAACATGTTTCTTTGTGAGTATCGCTCCACCCCACACAGCACAACCGAAGCATCTCCAGCAGAACTGATCTACACCAAAATCCCAAAACTCTCAAATTTTGCTCAAAGTAATGCTGACCATGTCGCTTGAGAGCGTGATCGGCAAGCGAAAGCTAAGATCAAAGAAAACGCAGATGTACGCCATCATGCCACCGAGCTTGCTCTCTGTTGGTGACACAGTGCTGTATCCACAGCCAAAACTAAACAAGCTGACAACACCTTATAACTGTGATCCCACATCCCTCACACACATCAATGGCTCCATGGTCACTGCCAGAAGTGACAGACATTCAATCACAAGGAACTCTTTCTTCAAAAAAGATAAATGCAAATGCCCAATGTATCAGCCCAACTTCTGACAGTGAAGATGAGGAAATCACTATTCCAGTTCAGAGATACCCCGCAGGCAAGACAGGAGACGCCCGGCGTACCTGAGTGACTATGATGAGTCAGTTTAGAGAGTGATATTTAAGAGGGGAAAAAAGGTGTTTTGGGTGTTCAAATTTTTCACATAACTGTGTTCATACAGTAATTGATATATGTTGATATTTTGCCTATACATGTGTATAAGGATAATTTGGGTATTTTTCGTAGTATATTTTGTATTACTGATTTGATTTTGAGAAACACAGTGCCTTAAGTGTTGTTTTATTTTAAAGTGATTCTACCTTTGATCACTGATCAGTTTTCTTTTGATGTATGACATTACAGTGACAATGTTTATTTGTACACGGTTTTGCATGCATTCATTTTTCATGTTCTTTTAAGTCACTGAATGTGTCATACAGTGAATTGTTGTGCGCATGTGTGTAGGTGCGAGGTAGTAACGCTGGTAACGGAACACAGCGCGTTGTCTGTCTTCATATATCCTGAACAGAAATAAACACCTACAGTTTCAGTTACGCTGCCTTAGGAGCAACTATGTTGGGGGAAGTATGGCAGCTTGAGCACTATCCTCTGCTTCTGACTACTTATTCTATCAAACAATATTTCATATTTAATTTCACTTGCAATCTGTTCAAGGAAATAGACACAAACATTGCACACAATCAAGGACTGAACTGATCCCTAACTCTAACCACTGAGACTGATATCAAAAAATTACATTTAGAGGTAATTTGGAAATGGACAAATTTTATCAACTTTGGCCCAAATGGGACTCTATTTTAATTTAAATATGCCGAGATTTTGTTTGTATTTATGTTTGGTTGAAATCAACTTGTTTTTTCTTTTAATTTATTCTCTCTGATTGTTTTCTGTTTGTTCTATTTGTGTTTTGTATTATCTATTTGTTTATGAAACTAGAAAAAAGAAGAACTGGGTCTATATGTGGCACAGTTGAGCCGGCCCTTCGCCTTTTTAGGTATTAAGGTTATGATAGCTTTTTTCCAACTAGGAGGGGTCTGAGTTTTTTTAAAGGGAGTGTCTTCAGAGCCGCGGCGCGCGGCCGAAATTGCATGCTTATTTTGTGCCGCGGCTCCTGAAACTGCTGGGCTATTTGACCGCGCCGAGTTAAGGTTAGGGTTAAGGTTAGGGTCAGGGTTAGGGTTAGGGTTAAGGTTAGGGTTAGGGTCAGGGTTAAGGTTAAGGTTAGGGTTAGCCATGAGGCTATATAGCCGTGCCGCTATACTCCCCTTCTTGGCATGATTTACCTCCATCATTTTTAGTTTTTCTTGCAGATCATTTAGCTTTTTCACCCTTTTTTATATTTTTATTTTTTGCAGAGGCTATGGCTATGAACCAGATGATGGGCGGGAAGTTTCCCCTTTACAATTTTCTTCCAGATAAGTCTTAATGTTGTTTTTTTTCCTTAAACAAAGCGTTCAGTCTTTAAGCAGGCTGGCATCGAACCTTCAAAGTGTGTTTTCATATTTTTCCTCCAAGTCTACAGTAATGTAGATAGGAGCATGGTCACTCCTATTGTGCCTATTTCTGCCTCAGTAATTATTTATCCGTCTTTATCGAAAATAATAAAGTAGTCTATTCTGGCATAGATTGTGTTGTGGATTAGAAAAATAGGTATACTGGCGTGTGCTAGGGTTCATCTCCAGATGTCAATCATATCACATATACATATACATGATAATCACATATCATATATTCGTCATCAACTTGTGGAATTTGCAATTTATTGCTCCTCCAGTGCCTTGAGTTTGATACTTCTAATGTAGGTTGAACAAGAAGATTCCAATCGCCGCCACAGATTAGGATTACCTCAGAGTAGTTTGCAATCGAAGTCTATAATATTAGTATGGCAGAAGGGTGGGCAAACTACGGCCCGCGGGCCACATCCGGCCCGCTGGGCCTTTCAATCCGGCCCGCCAAGTCGGATTCCCCTGGTCCGCACCAGTTCTAAAGCCTCGTACGAATCGCGCCCGACGCAGAATTTGAACACGTGTACATTAGAAAGACAAACGCACCGGACGCGCGTTCACGACGCGCCGGACTCATGTAGAATACACTCAGCAGCAGACGTGCGTCCGAGTCGTCCTGCACATGCGCAGTGGAGGAGTTGTGCTGTGCTGCTTTTCTCGTGGTGTAAATGGATTTTAATGTTGGACCATGGCTTTGGTTTATTAACTTTACAAAGTCAGCTGCTAGGCGCCAGCCGAGGCAACCCGCCGGGGGCCCGCGTGAGCAGGTCCAGACGGGCGCCGTAGCTGGGGAGATCCGCGAGAAGGGCCCGGCGCGCGTCTTTATCAGATGAAAACGTGAATAATCTGGTGCTTTAGCAACTGGCTTAGTGCAGAGGAGTAAAAAAACACCCAGTTTTAGGAATCTACAAACTTTTCTGGTTCTTTTCAATGCCCTGGCAATGGCAATAAGCTTTAGTTTTGTGTTTGATAACATTGTTTAAGTTAAAATGTACACAATGTATTTATTTGTATTTAGCTGGTTAAGTGTTTGTTTGCACAACTAATGTTATGGAGCTTTAGTGTCAAGTTCTAAGAATTTACAAACTGAAACTGTACTGAAGTGTTTTCTGGTTTAGGGACATTTGGTACTAGACTGGTTCTGCTGCTCCTAAAATGTGTTTTGAGTGTCTAATGTTTAATGAGATAACAATGTTTCTGACGTTACCTCCGAAGTGGCCTGTTCATCTTTAATGATTGTGGCTCAGGATTTTGTGGCAAGTGAATACTTCATATTTTATTTTAACTGCTACTGAATAAAAATGCTGATGCATTTTACACTTCTTTTGAATTAATTTAGAATTTTGCACGTAAAAATGCGATTAATCGTGATTAATCAGGGAAATAATGCGATTAATCGCAATTAAAAATTGTAATTGTTGCCCAGCCCTAATATATATACATGTGTATATATATATATATATATATATATTATATATATATATATATACACACACACATGAAACAAAAGAAAAGATAAAATTAAAACCAAAAAGGTTTCCTTTCCTAGTCCATTCCTAGTGAAGGGCCCCCTGAATGTCTCCCAGCCTACTCCCGGTACCAATTCTCTCAAAGAACTGTATACACTACCTTACAAGACCACTACGCTCCACCGCCATCCTATCTATATGTATCCAATTTCCCACAAACCCATTATCCCAAATTTTTAGCACTTTTTCATTTTAGCACTGACACTATGTGTCAAATCAATAAGATTTGACACTCAGATGTATTCAATTCAATTTATTTTTGTAACGCCCAAAATCACAACAGCCGTTGTCTCGGAGGGAAACAGTGAAAAACAAATTAAATAATGTTCATAGGGACTTGGCAATGTCCCAGGGTCCCCTGTCCTTAGACCCTCCTTCTCGGCCAGGAAAAACTACAAAACCAATCAAACCTGTATATAGCATGTATATATGTAAATACCATTATTATCACTGTGACAACCAGTTATTGTTTTGACAATATGATGAACTAAAATAAGCAAAAAGAAAACCAGAGTAATGTTTCTGTTTAGCATCCTCATAATCACAAGAATGCTTCATAAGATGCAATAAGGTCAGTGGCACATAGAAAAGCAACAACATCAGTCTCATCAAAACAAGATCAATGTCTTATAATGTGACCATTAATAATACTCATATAGCACATGTTGATGGATCCATATCTCCCTCTCCAGCTGTGTTCTGGATGTAGCATTCCACTGCTGATGTTTTTTACCTTCAAAAGTCCTCAGAAGAACTGCCAGAAATAAAAAGCTGTTGTGCGAGAATAACTTTCTCGTCTTTGTACTGGAGGGCTCCTTTAAGTTCTGCAGCCTTCATGACACGCTCCTTCTCATGGTGGTTAAGAAACCTAATTTATCTGTCCTCATGGCTTGTCTTATCTTCTCTGACCCAGACGGTGTTCTCTCTCTATGGTAATGGAGGGGACCGCAACTCCAGTTACAAGTTTTGGGATCACCGTCTCCAGAAAGCCCTCAGTGTTGTCTCCCTCTGGGATTTTTTTTCTGCGAGATCTGGACTCCAAATCCCGAGTCTTGCTCTTTCTTCAGGGTCAGAATCAGAAGAAGGTTTATTGCCATTGTCAATGAACAAAATTCACAAACATAGGAACTTGTCCTGGTGATTCGATGCAACACAAACAAGCATTCAGCTCCCGCAACTCATCCGTATTGTCTGAAATACGTTGTTCCTCCTGCCGTCTCCTCCCGCCTGTTACATCGATTTCTATTTTTTCAAAGAGATTATCACGTTTTGCTCACACCTCAGCTCTCAAAGCTACTGTAAAATTACTGTATGTCATCTCCTCCGTCCGCCCTGCGTGGACCCGCGAGTCCGCACCGGGAATGAGGCTTGTCTGTGCATCGGGGAGGGTCTCTTCAGGAGCCGCGTTAGCATTAGCATCATTAACCTGTGAGAGGGATTGTTTTCCGCTGTTCGTCAGCTTTGATTGTTTAGCTCCCAAAGCTTTACCTTCCTAGTTTTTTCCATGTTTACTCATCTCTCCTAATGTCTTGGGGTTTTGTGGGTGAAATGGAAATTTTAAAAGCAACTGTCGGGAGAATGGTGTAGTAGTGTAGCTAGTCACGCCTGCACCATGCCCGGAAGTCAGTGGTCCTTTTACCTCTTTGCTGTGACCTGGCTCCTCTGGCGTCTGACATCAAGGTGGGAGGAGTTGTGAAGGGCGAACTCATCGATGTAGCGCCTCTTTTATTGGTGAGTCTGTGAATGACCAGGTGCACTGACCCCATACTACTACTTAGGCTCTGTAAAAACTGGCTATTAGACTATTAGTTGATGGGATGTGTCCCTCCGTTGTCAACAACATTGTTGAACTTCCATTTTAATATATTTTTTTAATATTAACTTAATAGGTCTATAATAAAAAATAAAATAAAAACTGTAGCGACATTGTAAGGTATACTTTATTTATCCCTTGTAAGGGAAATGAATTCTGCATTTTCCATCCTTGAGCCAGTTGTATGGTGTATTTGAGAGGGTTAGTGCCCAGTGCACTACATAACCTTATATTTATTATGTACATATCATGCAGTTTTTTGTATAAAGTGTTCATATTTTGTATAAAGTGTTTGTCGTCTGTGTTGCACCGAACCACCAGGACAAGTTCCTATGTCTGCGAATTTTATGTTTATCGACAAATGTCAATAAACCTTTATCTGATTCTGATTCTGATTCTGAGTGACACTGAATTGCAGTGACGTGCTCCGTGCAGGAGACCTGCTCCTAGAAGTTGCCAGCATCTAGACTAGAGTCTTCTCCAGTGTTTGCATGAATGATGGAAGACAAGGCCCGTACCTTGTTTCACAGTTCACATTTTATTTCTGTTCTTATACATTTGGAGGACATTTTTGTGTGCATGCAGCAGATTTCACGTGGAACACTAACACAGCACATATTGGACACACACACGCATGCTGGACACAGAAGTGGTCAGTGAGGAGTGCAGAAGACAGGAGAACACATACACTTATTCACAGTTTGTTTAATTTCCTGCCTGTACAAATGTCCAACGTGTTTATAGCCACCTATCGATTGGCCCTGATCCCCAGACCGGTTCAGTTAGGAGTGCTTTAAAACGGTTCTTTAATGGCAAAATAGCAGCAAAAATAAGTGTTTTCTTAATAAATCAAATCTATATGATCTGTGACTACCTTACTATTTAATCATGAGGCTAATCTCAGCAAATCACAAAAAGATGTTTAGTAATTCCAAGTTTGTGGTGCTGTGAGATGTGGCTAAAGCTAGAGTAAACATAAAACTATTTCCTCATCTTTACTGCATCTACTTCACTTCTTCTTTTAGCCACTCTTTATGTAATGCATTGGGTTTGGATAATGTTGGATGCATTATGCACTGTAAAGAAAATATTCTGGACCTCTCAGGGTTCATTCTGGAATGCTTAAATAGGCCAGAACTCCAGCTCCAATGTGAACCAGTGAAAACAAGCCTAGAGAGTCCCTGGTGTGCTCCTCTGTCATTTGGTTGTTAAGTCCAAATGTCTGAATGTCTGTTATTAGGTCTGTCTTGAAAGAGAAGTTGTGCTCTTTATAATGTTTGATAAGAAAAAGTTGAATGGTGAAAGTTTACTAAAATGTGCATTTGTGAAGTCTATTGAGGGACACTTTTTAATAAAGTAGGTTGATTGATGTCATAATTTGAGATGGAGGGCAGGGGACACTGTAAGGGTAATTGAAAAATACATTGTCTTAGGTGGTACTTAGAGAAGACGTTTCATGTGCATAGGTCCAGTACTTGAAGAGATATGAACCATAATCCAGGACAACCAATCTAACAGTTAAAGGCATTGTACCTGATTTTTATAAAAAACAAACCGAAGTTAATTTCATCATCTTTACAGCAGTCCGCTCACTTGCCTAATGCATTCCCAGCATCCTAAATATTCACTGCAAAGAGTTCATAAGCACTTTTCACTACTCTCCCAGCCTCGCCCAGAATGAGCTTTCACATACCGGGTAAAGCTCACAAATATTAGCATCCTAACAACGCACTTCCTGCTTCCCTGAGAATAAAACACTTTATATTTAGATTCAGAGAAAGTTTTGTGGTCTCATTATCCACCAGACAGATGCTTTTACAATATACACCAAGGAGTGTTCCATTGTAGAAAACAATTTAGTAGTAGTCATCTGGACACTGTTAAAAAAACAACAAAGACAACTCTCATCCATTGAGTCCAAACCTGCTTGCCAAAGCCAAAAGCTAAGCAGGGCAGGGCCTGGTTAGTACTTGAATGGGAGATTGCTGGAACACCAAGTGCCACATGGGGGCGCTAGAGGAATTGTAGTTGTGTCGTTAGGCAAGACACTTCTCCCACATTACGTAGTAAAGTGATTTGAGTACTTTGAATGTAGACACTGTAACACAAGACTCATTACCCTGTAGTTACGTGGGTTAGGGTATAGCCAAACTGAACTGCAGGGCATACTCAGAGTTGGACAAATATCTGAGTTCTCAGACAAGATCCACAGATTGAGAATGCTTCTTGGATGAGAGGTGTTTATGTAAAAATAGTGTCCAGATGACTAAAACTGAATCTTTTTCAACACGTACATAAGTATTCACAGCGTTTACCATGACACTCAAAATTGAGCGCAGGTACATTCTTTTTCCACTGATCATCCTTGAGATGCTTCTACAACTTGACTCGAGTCCACCTGTGGATAATTCAGGTGATAGGACAGGATTTGGAAAAGCACACATCAAAGCACAGATCTGGGGAAAGGGTTCAGAAACTCAAGCACAGTGGCCTCCATCATCCGTGATTGGAAAACGTTTGGAACCACAAAGACTCTTCTTAGAACTGGCCGCTCGGCCCAACTTAGAAATCGGGGGGTGGGGGAAGGGCCGATGGTCACTCTGACAGATCTCCAGCGTGTCTCTGTAGAGAAAGGAGGACCTTCCAGAAGAACAACCATCTCTGCAGCACTCCACCAGTTAGGCCTGTATGATAGAGGGGCCAGATGGAAGCCACTCCTCCATAAAAGTCACATGCCAGTCCATCTGGAGTTCACAAAAAAGTACCTGAAGGACCTTCAGACAATGAGAAACAAAATGTCTGTGAACCGATGTTCACTAGGCAAGTTGTTGGAGTCAAAGGTGCTTCAACAAAGGCTGTGAATACTTGTGTACAAGTGCTTTTTTATATATATAATACATTTTATTAGAACAACATTTTCAACATTGTCATTATGGGGTACTGTTCGAAGAATTTTGTGGCAACTGATGAATTTAATCCATTTTGGAAGTGACTGATGCACTGTATCTGGGGCAAAACAGATTTTACTTTAGGTACCTGATTATTTGCATGCAATAAACTAGTTTTTGTTTTCACATTTCAAAACAGTAAAAATCAGGTACAGCGCCTTTAAAGTTTGACGTGGTTATTGATTTGTGTGCATGTGTTTCTTCAAATAAGTCTTATCACTAACACTACATGAAGATCTACATCATGCTCTACACCCATGTTCCCACAACCCTGTCTCCATATTTCAAATAGATATTTTTCACAGCCCCTAACGAAATATTCCCCTTACCTGACCATACAGCACATTCTCCAACTGTCAGCCCACAAGAACTCAACAAGGGCACAGTCAGATATTGTAGAATGGTAGGAACACTGAGCTGTGGGTACACTTGATTGGCGCCATCAGGACCTGTGCTGCCCCAACTTGTCTGCCTAGGAGGAGGTGCTCAACTGTTGCTGTCTTGCTTGGCCAGTCAATGCCACACACTTTTAATACTTTACAATGACATGTGGGTGTGTAACGTATCCTTCCAAATTCCCCTGAGCATGATTGACCACCCAGAGAAAAAGCATGCACAACTTTTATCTGCAGAGCGTATTTCTGTGGGGTTTTTCTTCATATGCAGGTCATACAGTCCAATATTGTCTATTGTCTATTCATTTTAAGAATGTCCTTTCATCAGGGTTCTCCTTTAGAGAAAAGGTAAGAGCTCAGAGTAGAGCTGTGGCTGCAGCTGACATGGAATGGGCATATGTTTTGGACGATTGTTGGAAGGCATGTACTGCAAAATGTGTCACCTTCAGCCACAAACTGGATGTCAATTCTGTGCTGTTGGGGCAGTAAGTTAAAGCCAGACCCCTCTCGATTTTTCTGTGCATATCCCACCAGGAGGAGATCCAGTGGAAGACCCAGTACACGTTGGAGGGACCAGAGTTGGGGGTAACGCGTTAGCTGGTAATACTTTAGAGTACTCAAATTACCTTTTTAGAGTAACAAGGAACGTAACGCATTAGTTTTGTGCACTCATGTAATCTAGTACTCCTCAAGTTACTTTATCAAATCAGTAACACGTTAGTTTTGATTAGATTTAATCTCCTCCCTGCAATCCCATAGCAAACACTTGTTTAGGTGTGTTGTGTGCACTACGCAACTAGTGACTGGGAGTCTAAAGAGAAATGCACTTTAAGATGCATGTTTTGAAAAAAATAATTTTCCTTCGTTATAACCACTATTTTGTAGCTGAGGGGTAGATGTAGGGTAGCAGCGATGTGTTGAATTTGACTTTAATAAACGTCGTTGTGCCCTTGCAAATCCACTAATTTTGTTTTAATGATGTCTTTCATTGCTTGAGGACAGACCTACACATGCTTATTGTATGGCATTGTGGTAATCTGTCAACATAAAAAAATATTAAATTAAAAATTAAAAAAGGGATTGTCGGCAAGTTATTGGTAACACAAGAGTATGGAGGGATGGTATTTTGTCTTTGCTGGTCTAAAATTTGTGCGTACGCCTCTAAACATTTGGGTAATTATCAGCTGTTGGTCCATTGCAATTCAGAGTCAGGGACATGGGTTTAATTGCAGTTTAAATTCCTGTTATCGCTAAGATTTATAGGACTGTGTGGCCTGCATGTAAACGTGAGATGAAGCAAAGCACTTGCCTTCCATTGATCTGCCCTGTGCCTTTGAGCCACACACCTCAGCAGACATTCAGTGCACCCCTGTTGGACTCATACATTCAAAGGTCATATAAATGAATGGAAGATTCAGATTTATGGTCAGTACAGTGTTTAGGAGACAACAAATAACTCAAGTCAAGGGTTCTTCATTCATTTCCTCATATTCCTCTATTTCTTATTTCATATGCCGTATGTCTTTTCATGTATATAGATTGATATGGAGAATGTTTCTGTGCTGATATGTTGAGGGCTGCTGAAAGGACTAGCGCCTGCTGTTTGCTGGGTCAGGGTAGACCAGAAAGCCGCTAAAGTTGATGTACTTGGCGTGGTTACTGTAGGCTCCAAAGCCCTGGCTCTGGTGCGAGTATAGCCACACTGTGTCTCCATGTTGCAGCGAGAGCATGAGGCTCTGGCTCTGCAGTGCTCTCTGCCCACGGCTGTCATCATAAATCATGGTCTGCACATCCATCTGGTTCTTCATTAACTTCACCGACAGCCTCTTTTCTGGCAGCTTCCCTGCATTAAAGGAGAAGTAGTAGATGCCCGGCACGCGGCACAGGAACACACCCGATGAAATGTTGAAGTCCCGTCCGATGTTCACAAACTCAGAGTCGAAGCTGATTGGTCGGTGGTGCGGAAGCCCCGTCTTGGTCACACCCACAATACTCTGGGTGCGTCCTACAGAGAAGGCGCTACGAGGGTCCTCCTCTGGCTCCTCCTCCTCTGAGCTCTCTCTGCGCTCTTCTGTGTGTCTGTGTGCATCTATCAGAGAAAGACAAAACCGTCAGCCTATCCTTTTAGAACTATCCATGAGTGTCAGAATGATTAACATAGCACTTAACACAATGAAACCAATTATTATATCTTCTGAATGGGCAAACGTCATCCAAATGAATAGACCCCTTCCCTTTAGAACAGTTCAACTCCAGGAAGATCTGAGGGACTCAGGAACCAGTTCATTGTATTTGTGCCTATAATGATGAGCATTAGCCCACAAATAAAGCAAGTTATGAATAATCAGCTAGTGCCAACCAATCAAAGCCTCATTAAAAGTAATTGTTGAGCATATAAACCTTTGGGTGTTTTTGGTGAGGACAGGGGATAGTCAGCTTAGAGCATTACAGAGTCATGTTGCTCAGGCCAGCTCTGGAAATTGAAAATCACTTTTGGATGGAATTTTTTTTTTAAACATTGATAACTACCTTTGAAACTTTTTCTACTTTGGTGTTTTATCAAAAATAATAAATAGCATCGGAAACTGCTATTCTGTTGACGAAGCCTGGCTGAAGTCACTCTGTTTTCAGTGGCCTCTACAGGCCGCTGAGCAGTACTGTGGGAGCTTGATTCCCTCCTTCCACAGTGTTCCGCTCTCTATCATGAGCTTTTAGAACCAGAGCAGAAAGCAGCTTCTTTTAGAGGTTTGCGCATGCACTCTGAGGACAACACAGGCTTAAACTGCACTGAATAAACCTGTATTAAAACCAGATAAATCAACAGATTGTGATCCTGTGCTCAAACTGCGCG
Source organism: Eucyclogobius newberryi (assembly GCF_026437365.1). NCBI lineage: Eukaryota > Metazoa > Chordata > Actinopteri > Gobiiformes > Gobiidae > Eucyclogobius > Eucyclogobius newberryi. Next base: position 5,892,849 of record NW_027315945.1, on the reverse strand, counting down.
TGTGCAGCAGGAAAACAGCAACGCAGAAAACATTCAACAAGTGACTTTAACGACATGTTGTTTTGTGTAGTTACCCGCAGTACTGAAGCTGTAATATGTTGCTCGTTGAAATTGTTTCAATAATTGGGGTTAATTGATGCCTTTATGAGGTGAGTTGGCTAATTTTGTGAGTGAAACAGCTATACAGAAATCATAGGGAAAATGGGGGTAGAAACCCCCCCCTTCTCTTACACTGTCCCCCTCTGATCCTCTCACTGACTCGCCATACAACTGAAGGCAAGGCAAGTTTATTTGTAGAGCACAATTTGTATACAAGGTAATTCAACGTGCTCTACACAACAGGTAATATGCATTAAAATCATTTCAGTCAAATGCACAGCTAAACAAAACTGTTTTTAGCTTAGATTTGCACATTGTAAGAGTAGAGGCCTGTCTCACATCCTCTGTCTCACAGGAGGCCGTTCCCTGAGCTCCTCAGAGTACGAGATGGTTCATACGGCATTAACATGTCAGAGATTTGCTTTGGTGCTAGGCCTTCTAGGCCTGAGCAAGAGGGGGGACCTTGGGACATCTTGTCTATGGACACGGGATGCGGGGACATTGTCCCGATGAACATTGTCCCCATGAACATTGTTTAATATTTTTTCACTGTCGCCCTCTATTGTTGTGATTTTGGGCATTACATTTTTATTTTTTTTAATTGAATACATTACGGTATTTGAGCACACAATTTAGGCTTCAAACTGCATTGAATTAGCGAGGAAAAATAGAAAATGCAGCTCATGTAGTGAGTGCCTTCTCTATTTTGTGCTCATGGTTTTAATTATATTATCTTTTAAATAAATGCAAAACAAATGAATGATGAAAAATCTCTTTTGGGGACACCCTTTGCCCTTTAGAAAGATCTACCCATTAAGCGGCAAATAGAATCACTAAGGTATTTGGCTGTAATCCTACATTAAGATCCATCAACAATTATGGACAAAATTATATCCCTCTTTTTATTAATATAAAATTATCTCAAAAAAAGGACTCTTATCCCATATTTAAGTCTAAGTCTAAGGATTGAAGTAATACAAATTCATGTTTTTCTCAGATTTCTTTACCTATTCCAGGCTCTCCCATTTCCATCCCCACAGTTTGACGAGTGGAATAAAACAATCTCAAGATTTGTATGGCAAGGCAAAAAACATTCATCCAGTTCAAAACGCTACACCTATCAAAAGGAAAAGTACGTTGGCGTCTTGTCTAAGCTCAGCATTGCTATACTGGTGTGATCAAGAATATGAGGTTAATTGTAAAAAAAAACAGGACTTTTACATATATTTTAAATAGGAGTTATTATAACCAAGAAATGAAACAAATCACCGTGGCCCTTTGACCAAAATATTTATTTAATCTTATAAATAAAAACTTTCAAGGGGAAACCTGACCTGTACACCTCGGGCTAAATATTCAGTTTTTTTAATCTTCAACAGGCCACAAAACTGCTCATTTTTAATAACATTACTAGTATAAAACAAAGTTGATTTAGTGGCATTTTGAACTATATTATTGCTGAACATTATTCTTTACCAAGTATTGTATAGGTGCTGCTAAAAAAAAAAGATAATTGTGGGTTTTAGTTATCCGGAGCTATGGTTCTGACCCTTATACGCCGCGTTCCAAGGTAGAATGCGCTCTTCTCACCAGCGTTGGTAGCATTATTTGTGAAATCCTTTGGCCTATGGTTGGTGCTCGTTTGGTTATTAGAAAATGCTGAGATGTTGACGTTCTTAAATATTTTCACTTGCACCTTATTTCCATCCTCCAAATAATATACAACACTAAGGACAGTCACAAATACACCTGTATTTTTTATGGTCATTGTGAATTTATGGAAATTGTGGATTCAGTTGAAAGAGAAAAGTAGCTGAAGTTGTGTGTGAGTTGAGACACACATCTATTATAACAACTAGTAAAACAGTTCCACTTCAATCCAAGTTGATCATTTAATGTGTAGCTGTTAAAATACTGAGGAGACTCTCCTTTTTCTCCAGATGCCATTTCCATCTGACACTGATGGTTTTCTTAATACTAAAGAACCACAAACAGGCAGATTCATTTGTGAAAAAGAATGTAGGAATTGTTACAGTGAGGAAAATAAATACTTGAACACCCAGCCATTTTGCAAGTTGTCCCACTTAGAAATTATGGAGACGTCAGGAATTTTCATGATAGGTCCATTTCAAATGTGTATGGAAATGTTAATACGGAAGCCTTTGTTTACAATTACAGAGGTCAAACGTTTCATGTAGTTCTTGACCAGGTTTGCACACACTGCGGCAGGGATTTTGGCCCAATCCTCCACACATATCTGTGTTGCTGTCGCTGAGCAACACAGGGTTTCAGCTTGTCTCCTAGGGTGTGCCTTGCGTCATTGTTATGTCGGAAGACCCAGCAATGACACATCTTCAATGCTCTGACTGAAGGAAGGAGGTTGTTGCCCAAAATCTCACAATACATGGCCCAGTTCATTCTCTCCTTAATACAGTGCAGTCGTCCTGTCCCCTGTGCAGAAAAGCACCCCCAAAGCATGATGTTTCCACCCCCATGCTTCACAGTAGGGATGATGTTCTTGGGATGGTACTCATCCTTCTTCCTTCAAACACAGCAAGTGGAATTTATACCAAAATGTTGTATTTTGGTCTCATCTGACCACTTGACTTTCTCCCATGACTCCTCTGGATCATCGAGATGACCATTGAAAAACTTCAGATGGGCCTGGACATGTGCTGACTTAAGCAGGGGAACCGTCTGTGCGATGCATGATTTCAAACCATGACGGCATAGTGTATTATTGATAGTATACTTTGAAACTGTGGTCCCACCTCTCTTCAGGTCATTGACCAGCTACTCCTGTGTGGTTCTGGGCTGATTCCTCACCTTTCTTTTCATCATCGATACCCCACGAGGGGGGAGATCTTGCATGGAGCTCCAGTCTGAGTGAGATATACAGTCGTCTTTAGCCTCTTCCATTTTCTAGCAATTGCTCCATGATCTATCACAAACAGCAGTTTCTTGGTGCCACATGGAGAAGTGCCCGACAAACCTCCTCAAGAACAACTCTTCATCAATGTACCCTTCTGTGACTGGACCTCAGCGTGTGTCTCCCTTGTACATGTTGAAGGGGGTACTTCCTTCCCCAGTTGAGCTAGCCCGGACAGGTTTGTGATGTAGTTTCTTGTTCCAGCAGCTTACAGTGTTCTGATCTCCATCGGGACATAACGGTTGTTCTTTGAATGCTCTTCAGCACAGATGTAATCTCTGAGTGTGGTATCTTTTACAGCTCAAACTTTTCCTAAGCGACATGTAGCAACTCTTTGCCATGTCCGGCCACATTCTGGAAGAGTTTTCTGAAGACAAGTTGACTTGTCTTGCATCCAACCATCTTCTTATGCTTATTCGGGGCCGGGTCACGTGGGCAGCAGTCTAAGCAAGGACACCCAGACTTACCTCACCCCCCTCTGGGGGGATCCCGGGGCGTTTCCAGGCCAGTAGAGAGACATAGTCCCTCCAGCTTGTCCTGGGTCTTCAGCGGGACCTCTTCCCGGTGGGACATTCCAGGAACATCTCCCCAGGAGGCATCCAGAACAGATGCCCAAGCCACCTCAGCTGGCACTGCTCGACATGGAGGAGCAACAGCTCTATTCCGAGTCCCTCCCGTGTGACTGAGCTCTTCACCTTCTCTCTAAGGGAGGGCTGAGCCATCCTGCGGAGGAAACTCATTTTGGCACTTGTATCCGCGATCTTGGCCTTTCAGGTCATTACCCATAGCTCATGACCATATGTGACGGTCGGAAAATAGCCTGACCGGTAAATTGAGAGCTTTGCCTTTCAACTCCTTTTCACGCTCCATTTTTTCCCTCACTCATGAACAAGATTCCCTTCAGCGGGACTTAAAACCTGCTTTATACAACAGTATGAGATCATAGCAGATTGGCTGAAGATATTTGTTTAAAAACAACCCATTAGCAAAGTAATATTAATCTGGGGGCCTCTGGGCCATGTGCTGGGAGTCCCCCAAAAATGTGATAACATTTGTCGTAGCTTGAAAACTACATTTTTCTTTTTTACGTCTTTCCATGACTGTTTGATGCATGTGAATGAATGACACAACAGCAGTATTCACATGAGGCAGCTGCAATTGCACCCGCAAACCGACCGCTCTGTGCACATGAGCTGACTCCCATCTTCACAGACATTTTTAACACCTCCTTGGAGTCATGCCATGTCCCAGCCTGCTTCAAGATGTCCATCATCATCTCTGTCCCCAAGAAGCCCCGGATCACTGGATTTTATGACTACAGACGTTTGAGTGCCAGGTCTTGCCCCACCTCAAGTCCTTCACTTCCTCCCAGCTGGATCCTGTTTGTGGACTTCAGCTCTGAATTTAACACCATCCTCCCTGCTCTGCTCTAGGACAAGCTCTCCCTACTCAACATGACTGACTCCACCTGCAGGGGGAGCACTGACTTCCTGTTGGATCAGAGGCAGGGCTGGAGGAAAATTTCTCAGCATATCATATCATCATAGGATCAGCCTTGGAGCATAGGACATATCAGCATAGACTTCAGGAAAGTCATTACTTGCCAGACCTCCCTCGCCCTGACAGACTCCACTAACCACGGGGGCACCACCATCACTCAGGACGTCAAGTGGGAGCCCACCATCAGCTCCCTCATCAAGAAGACCCAGCAGAGGATGTACTTTCTGCAGCAGCTGAGGAAAGCTAAGCTGCCAACGCAGACGATGGTGCAGTTTTACACATCCATCATTGAGTCCATCCTCACCCCCATCACTGCAATACGTTGGAGCCACAGCCAGGACAAACAGTGACTACAGCACATTGTGCACTCTGCTGAGAAGGTGATCTGCTTCAGACTTCTGTTTCTCTAGGATCTGTACATCTCCAGAACTCAGAGACGAACAGGTCGGCTCACAGTCACTCTTCTCACTCTGTACATGGACAGTTTGAGCCACTCCCCTCATGTATGGAGGCTCTTGTCCATCCGGACCAGAAAATCCCACCACAAGAACAGTTTCTTTCCCTCTCCCTGGACTCATGAATACTCAACACCTGCCACTTTGACTATTATTCACACCAATAACCACTCATTGCACTGCTAGTGTACACAGCAAGGAGGAGTTTAACAAAAAATTAGGGGTGCATGACTCAGCGCAAGGGTGTATGGGTAAGGACACACTTCCATTTCTGATGACTAAGCAGGCCTTACATACAAACTAAAGTTCTCTATCCTGAGGTCACACTCACCCTGACTCTCCTTTGTCGTTTGAGTGTCCTCTGTCCTGATGGTGGGGCTGGGATCCAACTCATTGGCCTGTGGAGAGTCGTAGTCACTGGAAAGCCCTGGGTACAGGCTGGGATATATCAGGTACCTGCAAGGACAAAAACAGGAGTATTAGAGTGAACATGTCCTCCTGAGCACCATGTCAGAGGCCATGTGGGGAGTACCCGCTGAAGGTGGTGTAGTGCGCCGTGTTACTGTACAGCGCATAACGGGGGTCACCATGGAGACGCAGCCAAACAGTGTCCCCAAAGTCCAGCTGCAGCATCACACTCTGGCTCTGCATCTAAGACAGACCAAAGAGTTCAAAATGTCCTCATCCATATACACAGAGAGTCAAACATGTCCACACCAATGTCCACAGAGTCCAGAATTACATTGCATTACAAGTGTAAATCCTTTTTCTTCCAGGAGATTCCTGAGGAGAAGTCGAGACAGTTTGACTGCTGTCCAGAAGTAATTTTCAATATAAAATATTTCTCAGAACTGGCCTGAGAAACTAGAATTTATACTGCTGTGAGCTAGATTGATCCTGCCCTAAGGGATGAGATATAGCCTAAAACTAAACTGTCTTCATTATCTGATTATGTTGTCACCTAGTATGGCAGTATACATTTTCAAGCTTCTAAGTCCAGTCCGAGTATTGTTCAAATATGGACCCAATGTAGAAACAAATACATTTTAAATTACAGAATGGAGGTAAATGGAACATGATGTGATTTTAAAAGAAAAACTGGAATAACCTCAGAACAAGACAAAATGTGAAAAATCCTGGTGGTTAATTTTTTTTATTCATCAAAAACAAATATTTACTGATAGAATTGCCTCACAAACGTTTTTCATTTGTTCATTTTAATACTTTACCACAAATTTTACAAAAACATCATTGAGGTGTATATACGATCCACATTCAGAATGGCTCTGAATTAGAATGACCTATTTAGGTATTAAGGATATGATGGCTTCTTTCCAACTCGGAGGGATGAGCTTTTTTAAAGGCCCAGTTGGTAAAAGCAAGGGAGTAAGTATGTTTTTTAGAGCTTTGTACCACTCTGAAGTGAACTCCCTGGAGATTTATTGTTTTTTAGTCTTTTGATTGTACTTTGAATTTCAGTAGATGATATTTCTACTGTATGTATGTATTTCTTCTTCTTTGTTTCCTGATATTTTGGTGAAAAGTTTTTGGTAAAAGGATGCAAATACTGTTATGAGGTCTTGTTTGGTTAAAATTATGTTATTCTGCCTATCTTGTGATGTAAAGATTGTTCTCTCTTCCAGTTGTTTTCTAAGATTTCAAGCAAATAACTTTTGTTGAATTTTGAATCGCTTTCATAGGAACTTTGTTTGGTGAAGGGCATTTCCCCCCCCCCCTTGTGAGGCCAGGTCATTAATCTCACCACTTGTCTTTTTAATTTCCTAATAAAATATTGAAATGCACACTCCGAGCGGTTTCTTTATTTAATTCACCTTTATTTGGTTTGCGCATCGCGGAGACCTCAATTTCATCCCCGAGGTGCCCAGACTAAACCCAGACTAAACCAAGTCCAAAACGCGGAGGCGCTGAACGCAGAATATGGCGCAGGCCACACACACATCTCTGCTTGTAACCTTGACTTGTGAGCCATAAACAAGGGAAGACAGCAGCCACAGGGGTGGATGATCCCGAAGCGCACAGTCCCAGCCAGGCCAATGATCGTTGTCACCCAGTGTGGAGAGTTTACAGGCAGATGTGTGCGCGGACTTCTTGTGTATCCGTGTGGCCAAGCTCAGTCCCAGTTTCCCCAGTTAATGGAGCATAGGTCCTCGTTGTGGACTTTTGCTAATTTAACATGACTAAACCAAGACCAGGTCCAGGACAACAAGGACTGCATGAGTCGTGTGCAGCAAGCAAGGCACAGCTCTGGAGCCGAGTGCCAAAAGTCTGATCGTACGTGCGGATCTCGTGTTGTGCTAGTGTGTGCCAGTTTCACACAGACTGGGACAAAGATTTTGGGTGAATGTAATGTGATGGTGGGAATTGGGGGCTTAATGTTCCCTCTAATACTTCACGTGTCTGAGCAAACACACAAACTCCCTGAGCGGCCCCTTGGACCACTGTGGGCAACATCAGACGTATTGTAGAAAAAGGTTCAGTTGTAGTCATCTGGACTAGAGTCAATCTGCGAATTTAGACCGGGAACTCAGATATACGCAGATTGACAATGACTCTTGGATGAGAGTCGAAACGTTTTGTTTTTTCTAAAACTGAGTCCAGATGACTACAACTGAACCTTTTTCTACAATGGAACACTCCTGGACGAATGAGGGATTACACTGACAACATCAGACATAAGCACTGTGGCCACGCCAGTATCACATCTGTCCAAGTTACATGCTTTGTTAAAAGAATCAAATTACAGCATTAATTTCTGTGCTTTAAACCACTAACAAAGAAAACAACTTGATCTGTGAAGCAGGGGCGGACTGTGTGAAAAAAGTTGATGTTGAAGAAATATTTACTCCTCAGAGTCCTATCCATTGGGGGGGGAAGTAAATAAATCAAATCCACAACAAATTACATGAAATTACCCCTATTTATCTGTATCTATTCATTTTAAACTCAGTTAACCACAATTGTATGATATCCTACTGTATAATGTCAGCTTGATTCAAAAGAAAACTCCCTTAACTAGATATATGAAAGATAGATGAGTTTTAATCATACTGTTTGAGAACCACTGCTTTAATCAAACTTAAACACACAATACAGAGTACATCTTTAAATAGGCCTTGTATCTGGATTATGGCCCAGTCCAGACCATTGCCGATCATATTAGTGCAATGAGACAGTCCGTGAATGGCCCATGTTTAGACAGCTCTGAACACCACTCGCATGGCGTTGAGCCTCATTCAAAAAGTTTGACCAGCATTGTTCGACTCTCGTGGTCAAAGGGTCCTTGATGTGAGAATATATCCACCTGACACAGAGCTCTCCTCCTCTCATCTCCATCTGCTCGGTCCTCTGTTGCAGCGAGTGGTCCCTCTCCCCCACACATGCATACATCGTGCACACTGCCCCGTATAACGGCGGGACTTTGCTCTCGGTGACAAGGGTGCTAGGCCACACAAATCAGTCTAATCTTGCAGCATTTGACCCGTGGGATATCCTGTCCACCACAGGTCTCTAGTCAGGGCTGACTGGGGGGAAAATACAGCCCTAAATGTTGCTTGACATTTTTTCCTTAAAGGTGCCATAACATGCTTTTTTCACGTTTCGTAGTCTATCCTAAGTGTATGATTGATAATAATAAGTGTTGTGCAACACCCTTAACATAATAGTTAAAGTCTATGTCCATCGCGCTCTTATTTTCTGGTTTTTCGGTATCGGATAGAACTTCTCTCCATTTATTTTCCCGGTTGCTGCATCAACTGCCACATCAACCTTCACCATTGTGATAATAGTAAAGAGTGCGATATCATTACTGAAGTTTTGGGCCTCTTTGAACCGTGTTTAGTCGTAAATCGAAGCAGAAAAACTCCGGGGCTTGTATGGGGAGACACGGGAGCCTGGAGCAGCGCGGAGCCGGGGGGAAGGGGGCGGGAGGCTGGAGGGGGTGGAGAGATGGGAGGGGGAGGGTGAGGGGGGATGATGACGCGTGCCTGGGGTTATGACGCGGTCTTGCCCCACCGCCCGTCAGTTTGATAAGATATTAAGATAAGATAAGATATTCCTTTATTGTCCCACATGGGGAAATTTCATTGGTGCAACGCAGGTAGATACAGAGGTAGATACAGAAGAACAGATCACTTATAGGAAGTCTGAAAAACACTTTCAGTAGAAGATCTCCTATAAATAAATAAAAACTCCCATAGACAAATAAATAAATAAATACATAAATACCATTGCATGTGATCCCGACAGTAATTGCACATGAATATGTGTCACGACAGCACATAGGTTGCACATGAATTGCACATGAATTCCAACAGCAATTGCACATATGACAGAATTGCACATCAGTATTAGGTTAGGTCAGTATTGCGAGTGTTCAGTACTAACAGTTTTTGTTATAAAGTCTGACAGCAGCAGGAAGGAAAGACCTACGGAACCTTTCCTTCACACATCGAGGGTGGATCAGTCTCTCACTGAAGCTGCTCTCCAGAGCGGAGAGAGTGTCCTGCAGGGGGTGACACTCATGGTCCAGCATAGATGTGAATCTAGCCAGGACCCTCCTGTCCCCCACCTCCTGCACCGAGTCCAGAGCACAGCCCAGGACGGAGCTGGACTTCTTGATGACTTTGTCCAGCTTCCTCCTCTCCCTCTCTGTGATGCTGCTGCTCCAGCAGACCACACCGTACAGGAGGGCTGATGCCACCACAGAGTCGTAGAAGGTCTTCAGGAGTGGCCCTGTCACTCCAAAAGACCTGAGTCTCCTCAGGAGGTAGAGCCGACTCTGGCTCTTCCTGTACAGTGCGTCTGTGTTATGAGTCCAGTCCAGTTTGTAGTCCAGTTTGGAGATTGGAGGAAAGGAGATAGCCTGTAATATAGCTAAACACTGCGGGAATCAATCAAAAAATTACTCTGGTACATATATGAAGCACAAATAGCAATGTAAGAAGGTTAAAAGCTCTGAAAAGTCGATTTTGCATGTTATGGGACCTTTAAATAAAAGGTCATTAAGCAGGCTGGCATTGAAACTCCACCAAGTCTATTCTACAGTGATGTAGATAGGTGCACGGTTACTTATATCTATTGTGCCTACATCTGCTGTACTCAGCTCTCATTGATGAGATCTTGCGCTACCTTCATTTGTGTTTGTAATAGTAAAGTCAGTCAATCCTTTACATTTTTGATACTTCAATTTGCCTCCAGTTTCCTCCATTCTGGAATTTTGAACATTCTGATGACAGTATTTTAAAAGCTCTATATCTCCAGAATTTCCACACCAAAGTCCATAGAAAATGGAGTCCGGTGTCTAGGTGAGGTCTAATTGAACACGTACCTTGCGCTCATCTGTGTTGTCCTCATCATACACTATGGTTTGCACCTCGTTACGGTTCTTCATCAACATGACGGACAGCTCTTTGTGAGGGAATTTGCCCACAGTGAAGCTGAAGTAGTAGGCTCCCGGGACCCTGCAGGTGAACAGGCCTGTGTCCTTCTGAAAGTCTCCACCCACGTCCACAGTCACCTGCAACAGGCCAAGCAGAGAAAACTTAGGAAACTGACCGAGGTGAAGGGGTTTCTGAAATATAACAGAGCTGAGAATCCAAGGCTGTATTTAATAGTTCTATTCTGCTGGCTCAAACTATTTACTGCATGTTCTTCCTTCTACCTCATCCCCATTTCACGCTTAACTGTCTTGTCTAACCCTTGTGCTATCTTCGGGTCTGGATGACCCACAGGCGTCTATAGTAGAATGCCTCCCTTCTCCCTCCACATGAAAAGTTATTCTTGTTGTTTAAGGTTTAAAAGTAAAAAAAAAATTTTAACACGCACATTATCTTTGAGGGGAGAACAAGGGTTTTAAAAGAGCCTTTACAAAAATAAAAAAAAATAGTTTAGTCCTAGTTAGTTTTAAGGCCGTGGCTGCAGAGCCGCGGCGCGGTCAAATGGCCCAGCAGTTTCAGGAACCGCGGCAGTGCCATATAGCCTCATGGCTAACCCTAACCCTAACCTTAACCCTACCCTTAACCCTAACCTTAACCCTAACCTTAACCCTACCCTTAACCCTACCCTTAACCCTAACCTTAACCCTAACCTTAACCCTAACCCTACCCTTAACCCTGACCTTAACCCTAACCTTAACCCTGACCTTAACCCTAACCCTAACCTTAACCCTAACCTTAACTCTAACCTTAACTCTAACCCTAACCCTACCCTTAACCCTACCCTTAACCCTAACCTTAACCCTAACCCTACCCTTAACCCTAACCTTAACCCTGACCTTAACCCTAACCTTAACCCTGACCTTAACCCTAACCCTAACCTTAACCCTAATCCTAACCCTACCCTTAACCCTAACTTTAACCCGGCGCGGTCTAACTCGGCGCGGTCAAATAGTTTCAGGAGCCGCGGCACAAAATAACATGGAAGTTTCGGCCGCAGCTCTGTAGACACTCCCTAGTTTTAAAGGTACACTATAGGCACATTTCAACTGGCTCTGGTCGCAGTTGTTGCCTTAAAAGTACAGTAAGATGTTCTACATCAGACATCTCTGTGAGTTCAGAATGTGCATGATTAACAGGCCAATTAAGGACACACATGGTCCATCCCAAAACAAGCATGGCTGCTTACAAGGAATAAAGAAGGGAAAAAATATCACAGGGACTGAAAAACATTTTGTTCTAAATAATACATAACCAATGAGCTCCTGTTTCACATTTGTCACATAAATAAAGTGAATCTAAATAAAATAATCTGATGGCAGTGCCATGGTTCTCTCTGAGTTTAACTCGAGGCTCAACGGAGGGCGTTCTGACCAGACTCACTCTTCGTGTTTATTCTAGACCCCTAGACTCTAGACTCTGATGGTTCCGTTAGATTAACTGCTGGTAATGGACTAATGACTACTTTTAACTCATGAGGCAGACCTCAGCGAAAAAAACATTTAGCAGTTCCAAGTTTGTGGGTGTGAAGCTAGAGTAAACAGGAGCGTACTTCCGGTTTATCTACTACTTGTCCGCACCTCCATGCTTTGTTCTAGAATCAGAAAGAGATCTATTGCCATTTTATATATGTATATTTTTTTATGTTAAAGCATTGCTTAAAAAAGTAGCAGTGAGAGAGTAATTGTGTCTTTCTTTTTCTTTTTGGTTCTCAGGTCTCGATGTGGTCTAGACAGATGGTGAACATGATGGACCTGGTCAAAGGTGACGGCCAGATGCTCCCCTCCTCCCTCCATGGACTTGGAGCGAGTAGCAGAAAAGGCAGAGCGGAGGCTCAGATCTGAACATAGTCTGGAGAAGCCCTGTACCACAAGGAGGGGCCACAAAAGCAGGCCAATCAGAATGCAGCAGGGCCAGGTGAGTCGGCCAATCATCATTCTGTGAGACGCTGACATCATCACTAGTGCAAAAACAGAGACAGAAAAGGACACTGTCAGAATGTAGGAACAAAATTGTCAAAGAATAAGGTTAGAGCTGTCAGAAAGCAGGCTTTTTGAAACTACTATCACATCATGCAGTTCAGTGAAAGATCACTGAAAGGAGACCATCCATCCATCCATCCATTTTCTACCGCTTGTTCCCTTTCGGGGTCAAACCATTCAAAGTTGTACTTAGTGTGATCAAGCATGTTTCAGTAAGTAAGTAAGCAGACTTGTTTTAAAACAAAACAAAATCTAGATCAATATTGCAATTTGGGTGTCTTTATGGGGAGTGGGACTAATTATTTAATTTTGATTTATCCATGTATTGATTGTAATTATTTAGGGGACAGGTGGGTCTTATTAAAATAACAATAATATAGTTTGTATGCTTATGTTTGTTTTAAACTCAAGTTGATTTAAAAGCAATACAGAATCATCCTCTTATTTTTCATTTGGAAAAATGATCATGGTCAAGAACACACACAGGAGAAAAACCTTACAGCTGTCCCATTTGTAACGAGACATTTGCCTTCAATTATCGATTTAGACATATAAAAACGCACACAGGGAAGAGAGCTTTCAGCTGTTACATCTGTAACAAACAATTTACTCGACCCTATGGACTGAAATGTCCTCTGAAAGTGCACATGAGGGAAAACCATCCTGCTGTTAAACCTGCAATTGAAACTTTTCATGGACACACACAGAAGAACAGAGCACACGCACAGAAGAGAGACCTGTGTTATCTGTTTAAAAAAACATTATTATTATTATTATCACTATCATTGTACCTACTCTGTATTACAACACTAGAATTTCCCCATTGTGGGACAAATAAAGGAAAAAGAGAACATTTGAGGGGTTTCCTTGTATAAATAATTGGAAAGAAAGTCCCGCACACTGTCTAACTTGCAAGTGAAATTTATTTACAGATGAAGAGGCAACGTTTCGGCAGCTGGGCCTTCGTCAGGCTATTTGGTAAAGTACTATTTGGTACAAAACCTTGGTTATAAGTCAACCAGTTTAAGATTTTAACATCTTTGTTTAGTTTGTATGATTTGATAGCTCCTCCCTTGTAAGCATAGATTTTACCCAGGGATTCTTAACTTTCTCTAAATGTTTAGACCGTTTCGCTATCTGCCATTAAGGCCTGTACAGGAACCCCTGGCACAACATTATTCAACATTTTTCCATTGAGCTTCATATTCTGGGTCCACTCATCAAACAGCGGGTTGGGAATTGAAATCAGGATAGTCTGGAATAGATTCAATTCTTTGACTTAGACTTAAGTAGGGGATAAGAGTCCATTTTTCAAGATCTTTCTTTATAGTGAAGAAAAGAGGAGTACAGTTTTTTTTCTCTAAGATTGCTGATAGTTCTTTATGGAGAACCACACATAATATTTAAGCCTTAAATATATGTAATCCCTTGAATTTGAAGGGACTCTTTTTGCCACTTAAATGGACAGGTCTTTCTAAAGGACAGAGGTGGTCGCCAGTAAGCCAATAACAGCTGGCTTACTGGCTTACTCTGGGTAGGATAAATATTCGAGTTCTCGGTCTTGATTTGCAGATTGAAAGTGACTCTTGGATGAGAGTCTAAACGAGTCCAGATAACTACAACTGAATCTTTTTCTACAATGGAACACTCCTGGACAAATGAGGGATTACACCGACATTAGTTATGGCCATTTCTGGTTTGGTTAAATGTAGTAAGACATCATCTGCATTGCGGGCAATTTTATCTACACCATAAATTGTTTCCGATTGTCTAATATGTGACGGAGCAGCGTAAATGCCGGTACATGTCGGCCTCGGTGAAACTGAGATAAACAGTATTTTAGGTTTTTTCCCCCAAATTTGTGATGTTCGTTTTTTTGCATTATGTGAAAGTTGAAGTTATAAAGTAGCCCCTCCGTGCTTCAGATAACAATATTCATTACCTTAAAAGTACACATTAAGCTGTTAAAAATGGGTAGTTTTTGTGTGCCGCGCGGGGGGCGTTACCCTTTTTTCAGCAGCGTACTGTTGATCTTTTTCCACCAATCAGCTGCGAACCACATGGCTACAGCTACGTGTCCCCTGTACTCCTCTCATGGACTCTTTCAGAGACATTATTCATTCTCAAGACTTTCTCCAGAGCGTATGAGTCCCTGGACTACATTGCAACGGAACTGAGGTACTTTTACTCTAAAGTATTGCTTTAACGCTGTGTTTTAAGGTGGTTTCGTGATGTCACTTGCCTCGGCACCTGAACAGACATGGAGCAATGCTAAGCTAACATGCTGCTTCAGTGCACTCTATGTTATAAATACGGGCTTGAATTTAATGTGACCACTTTCTGAACAATTAACATCACGTAGTCTCTTGAAACTAGCTGTTTTGGGATGGTATAATGTCTGTATCTTTGTGTTTTTTACTGTAGCCCGCGTTAGCCGCTTTAGCTCGCTACATTCCAAGCTAGCACCGGGCCGTGTTCTTTTTTCCTGGCTTCAGCATAACAAATATGGGCTTGAATTTAATGTGACTACTACTGAATAATTACCATCACATACTCTCTTGAAACTAGCTGTTTTGGGACGGTATCTTCGTGTTGTTTTTACTGTAGCCCGCGTTAGCCGGTTTAGCTCGTTCCAAACTTCTTTATTTGACTACTGTAATGTGTCAACATTAGCCTAGCAAAACTTCAGTGCTGCTCTCTGTTCTGCTTAAGACATGTTTCTTCTGTTCTCATTTTTTTTACATTGTCATCAGGTAGTGGAAAACAGCTCTCCTGAGTCTCACCTCAGTATCCCACAGCTTGTTGGAACGGCGGATGGCAAAGTGTTTGTCAAGAACTTGGACTGGCAGAAGCATCTGAGTCCCTTCTTCAGACGGCTTCCAAAGATCAAGAGTTATCAGCACTTCAGGTATTTATATTGAAACTTTCACATTGTGTTAAAAAAAAATGAGTTAATGAGTGTTTTATGTGAAATAGTTAGCCATTTCTTAAATGTCCTGTTATTTGCTTACAGCTTTGATGCCAAGAGACCAGGTGTGGCGCTTGCAAAAAGTCTCCAATCTCTGAACATTGACAGGCAGACCCATCTATCCTATTGCACTACATAACTTTATACCTTTATATTTTATTATGTACATATCATGCCGTTTAGTGCTCAGTGTTCAATGTTTTGTTTGTGTTGCACTGAATCACCTGTGAATTCTGTTTATTGTCAAATGGCAATAAACCCTATTCTGATTTTGATTCCATTTTAATTTAGTAACTTCTAATTCTGATTCAAGTCCAGTTACCGTCAATAACAACACTCCTCTTGAGTCTCTAATGACAGCTGTAGGGGGAGGTGCTGTCAGTGTGACAGGGGGGAGGGCTTATCCCAATGAGATGCAAATGAGCCCCCCTGTGACTCTGGGCTCACTCCGGTGAGAAACTTTAGAGGCCGTTTTCTCAGTGAAAGGTTTTGAGAGTTGTTTACATTCAAATGACCACAACTTACTCAAATATGATAAGATGTGCATGAGTGAGACATCATTGCATAGCTTTGAATTCACACTTTCAGAATCAGAATAACTCAAAATGTCTCCGGGTAGACATGTAACTGGTTTATCCACGGTCAGTCACATATATTAAGCCAAAGTTTATGAGGGCTCATGCCAAGAATATGCAAAGAGCCCAAAGACTGATCCAAAAAGAGATCACAGAGTGGAGGGAAAGCCATTTTCCAGGTAGAAAAAAAAAAAAAAGGCATATATCAGATGCGGTACGGTTGATATAACATTTTCACCTGGGTATTTACAAACTTACGTTGGAACATACTGGCCCACACTGGGCAAATACTCTCCAGTAAAGTCTGATAACCTTTCATTGAAATAAAGGGAGGAAAAAAACTCTGAATCCAGTATGGAATTGGCAAATGCCAAGGCCTCTTCTGCTGGAGTGAATCTTTTTATTTTTCCATTCACGTTGATCCTGGGCATTGCAGGATAAAGCAGAGCATACTCCACTTCTCTCCCAGGCGGGATTTCACCTGATCAAAAGCTTTGCATTTATTGACCACTTGCACCGAGTAGTCGTTGAAGAAAGAAACTTCGGGTTTGGTTGGCCAGGGTCCAGACGTCTGGACGCAGCCATGACGCACTGTTTTTCACATAAGTTATGGAACTTCAGCATAATTGGTCTTGGACACTGGTTTGGGGCTGGTTTGTGAGCCAGGGAGCAATATGCACGATCAATCTTTCTTTTATTTTATTCAATCTTTGTTGGAAGTTTGAGATAATAAACTTCCAACAAATTTATATTTGGGATACAAGTCTCCAAACACTTGACCACATCTTTACCCTCAGTGTTTTCTGCAATGCCAACAATCTGCAAATTACATCTGCGTTCTTGGTTTTCCAGGTCATCCAGTTTGTCTGTTAAAACATGTAACTGCTTTGTCAATTTTTCCACTTTGGTTAGTAAAGTGGAGGGTAGAGACGGTGTCCCTCAGGTCAGAGACTTCCTCCTCGGCCGCTGTGACTCGAGTGTCTAGTTTACCATTCTTGGATTTCCAATCACACATTTCCGCCCGCATCCATCTTTGCATCTACTGTCTTTGTAATCTTGTCAGTAATCTCCTGTAAAGAGCCAGAGCCTGTACCTGGCCGCACAGGGGCTGGCGCTGATACGGAGCTAGCTAGCTCACATGTAGGCTGACATTTTCCAAGAATATGCATAAAGGCTAGATTTGTGTAGTGCACGACAAATGTTGTCCTGTGGACAGATTCCCTGTCCACCTGAGCTGTGGATCTCTACAACCCCTCCAGAGCTACCGTGGGCCTCTTGCAGGTCTGTAGTTGTTCCATAC
This sequence comes from Eucyclogobius newberryi, assembly GCF_026437365.1. Taxonomy (NCBI): domain Eukaryota; kingdom Metazoa; phylum Chordata; class Actinopteri; order Gobiiformes; family Gobiidae; genus Eucyclogobius; species Eucyclogobius newberryi. The sequence continues at coordinate 5,875,588 of NW_027315945.1, read as the reverse complement.
TCATTCCATTGAGTGCAGATGATGGATTGAACAGTGCTCTGTGAGATGTCATAGCTTGGGAAATCTTGTTATAACCTAACCCTGCTTTAAACCTTTCCACAACTGTATCCCTGACCTGTCTGGTGTGTTCCTTGTGTTGGGTAGCATTACTTTTAAAAGTAAGTAAGTTATCTTGTTACAGCCCTGAAAAAATAAGCTACTGTGTTATAAAAGCAACGTGTTGGAGTAATCTTGCATTACCAATAATTACCATAATTGTACAACCCATATAGTTTATTGTACAACCTATCGTTGCGTTGTTCATTCACGCAAAACAGACGTAAAACCTCACCTGAGGCCTTAATTGGTTTGTAATTTTCTTTTCTGAACATGAGGCTGCCATTACTGTTTTATAACATTACTGATGCAAAAACTAAACCTAACACAAGGAGAGGAGCCTGACGGCTTGGCTTTTCTACAAACACAGTAACATAAACATCAAAATAGCAAATAAAACAATTTAATTTAATTTAAAATTATCTTTTATGTTGACGGATTACCACAATATAATGCCATACAGAGAGCATGTGAAGGCCTGTCCTCAAGCAACGAAAAACATGGCTAAAACAAAAAATCTTGTTTTAACACTGTAATTTATGTAAATCAAACCCATCGCTGTTACCCTACATTTACCACTAAGCTACAAATAGTGGTTTTACCAAAGGAGAAGGATTTTTCAAAACGTCCATCTGAAAGTTTATTTCTCTTTGGCATGAGGACAAGACTCCCAGTCACTAGTTGCACGATAAGCATGCTCTGGGATTGCGGTGAGAAGATGAGACCACTAAAGAGCTGATGATGAACCAAAACTAAAGCGTTACTGATTTGAAAAAGTAACTTGGGGAGTACTAGATTACATGAGTCCTCGTGACTCTAAAAAGTAATTTGAGTACTCTAGCTAACGCATTACCTCCAACTCTGTTTATGATACTGTTTATTCAGGGTAAAAAGGTAAAAAATGTAGTAGATTAAAACCTGGAGTATTCAGTGTTGTATTTGTGTTTTTGTGGTTTCTTCCTCTTGTCCTCACAGTTCTCACACCCCTGGAAGAGACCCCCTCCTTTTTACTCTCCACTGCAGTCCACCACAGAGAGTCTGAGGGTTTCTATGGCAACAATTCTGAAGCAGCCCATATATGCAATGTGCTACAATGTGAAATTTCATTTCTTCCTTTCACTCTTTCCTCATAATAAGCATTTGAGTTTGAGTTACCCTTTCAAAATCCTCAGTTCCACCATCCAATGTCATGAAGTTGTAATCTTCTTAAAGTCCATATACTATCACTGGACTTCATGGTTCTGATTATTTAATACTCATCTTTCCTCCATACAAAATAATTCTCGCTAAATCCTAGCGGCTAAGGTTTTAAGTAGTGCTGTGAATCAATTAAACATTTTCTTTAGATTAAACACATATTTGTGCAGATGACATAGTGGTCGTGTGTGGTAAAGAGTGATGTTTTAATGTTTTATTGCCTTTAGCAATATGTTAATGGACTGAGATAAACCCAATTGTTAGCAAGTCAAGGGCTACAAACAAAGCCATGGCCAAATTAGAAATCAACGTCTTTGTTGATCTTGGTTGATATCTTTTATGTCTGTGCTTTGGTACTTTGGTGCTAGGCCATGGAGAGACTTGTACACAAGCAAATCTGCTTTAAAGTCTATTCTCTGAGCCACAGGGGGCAGTGCAGAGACCTGAGAACAGGACTAATGTGATGGTACTTCTTGGTTCTAGTCAGGACCCGAGCAGCAGCGTTCTGGATGTACTGCAGCTGTTTTACAGCTCGTTTGGAGAGGCCAGTGAACGGCCGTTACAGTCTAATCTACTGGAGACAAACACTTGGATAAGTCTCTCCAAATCTGGTTTAGACACTATATTTTTAATTTTGGCAATGTTTTTTAAGATGGTAAAAAGCTGCTGATGTTATTGATTTGATGTGGCTGTTAAAGTTCAAGTCTGAGTCTATTATTACCCCCAGATTTCTAACTTGGTTTGTAGGTTTTAGTACAAGACTCTGGAGGTGACCGCTAACACTTTCTCTTTGTTTCTGTGGGCCAAAAACAATGATTTGTGAGTTACAAAGTGAGTTAGCTCTAAGTGTCTTGGTGGTTTCAGGGTAATGTTTTGCATTGTGGGATTTATAGCATTTTTAATGCCCTGAACTTTGTCATTAAAGAATAATGCAAACTCATTTGGATGTGGAAAATGAGTTCTAACGGCAGCTGAGCTGGAGGGTTTGTTAATCTGTTTTCTGTGGCAAACTGGACACGCGAGTTGTTACTGCAGCTTCCAATTATTTCAGAAAAATATCTTTCCCTTGTTCTACATAAAATTAGGTTGTACATGTTCAGCTTCTCTTTGTAAATCTTTTTTTGAACCTGGAGCTTTGACTTGCGCCATTTCTGTTCGGCCCTGCGGCACTCCCTTTTCTGTGCCCTGACCGAATCATCATTTCTCCACGGCGCCTTCTGCTTATTTTCAACCCTTTTAGCCTTCATAGGGGCGATGGTGTCCAGAACATTCAAAACACTAGATGTAACAGAGTTCAACAAATCATTTACATTAGAACATGAGACATTTTCAAAGTTTATCATTTCCATAAACAGTGCACCTGTGCCATCACTTATGTGTCTCCTCTGAACAACTGCAGGACCAGCCTCTGAACAACTGCAGGACCAGCCTCTGAACAACTGCAGGACCAGCCGGTGGTTTGGGAAAAACAGACATGTCAAAGAAGACACAGAAATGATCAGACAGAGCAGCATCGACCACATTGACATTTGGAAAATTTACCCCCTTAGTAATTATGAGATCTAGAGTGTGCCCTCTGCTCGTTGGGGGCCACTCACATGCTGAGCAAGACTGAAGGTTTTCAAGGACAACATCAAGCTCAAGGTATTTGGCAACATGATGTTGGCAATGGGCAAACTCTTCTGTTTTGGAAAAGAGGCCAACGACATCAGCCAAAATGATCCTGGACAGATTTGGGTAGTCATTTTACCACAGTAGTAAAGAATATAATTGTGATGCTGGTACCTGGTTGTATGGACTTTCCAGTTGCATCATGGAACATATGCTTTATTTCTTTGCTTGTAGGTGAAATAGTCTTCATCATTTTTCATTTCAAGAGCCATCAGTGTGTCGGGAATGCGGGTGGGGTATATTTATTTTAGCACCTTGGTTGACTAAGGCATTATGGTGGCAAGGATGCTCTAACTGGAGCGTGAATCCGCTTGTATACTTCAGAACGGACATTGGCCTCTGTAGGCTCATTTGTTGCCATTACGAGAATTGCAGACACATCTCCTCAACAGAGAGTTTCTCCTGCAGTATTTGTGGTCAATGCTCTGAGGAAGGCCGGCGCACCTTGTGGCAGTTTTGGCAGTTTTAACATCAGACCTACTAATATGGAGTTAGAGGGGTGCTCACCAATGGATTGAGAGCTATTTAGAAAACAGAAAGCAGTGTGTATGTACAGATAAATGACACAGAATCAGAAAGATATGATATGTGCCTCAAGCCTCGATTTTTGAGCCAAAACTAATTATTTTATATATAAATGATTTTGTAAACATATCAGATCTTGGGGAAATTATTTTTTCTGATGATATGAATTATTTTTTACTGGAACAAATGAGGAGTGAATGAGGAGCTCAAAAAAGTAAAACAGTGGTTTGACTAAATGGATTAACACTCAAAATTAATAAAACTAACTTTATTTTGTTCAATGACAAAACAAATAATACTAATAATAATAAACACAATTTTAGGAGTCATAATTGATGAAGATCTGGGTTGGAGATCTCACATAAATTACACAGAAGAAAAATATCCAAAGCTATTGTTTTGTTGCATAAAGTCAAGTTTTCACTAAATTGCACAGCATTATTAACGTTATACATCTCAATCATTGTCCCATATTTGACCTACTGTGTAGAAATGTGTGGTCCACTTGTTCAACATATTTACAACTAATATTTATTTTACAGAAAAGAGCCTTGAGAATTGTCACTGGCTGCCGTTATAGAGATCCACCAAACCCAATATTTGTTCACAATGAACAATTCATGATATTGCTGACCAAAGTATTTTTAAAGTAATGTATAAAGCAAATTACAAAAAAATACCCATAAACATTCCGGGATTTTCTTTTTGAAAAATTAAAAATAAAAGTCACTATTTTCAAAAAGCCCAGATTCAGAAGCAAAGTAAGGGAACGAAGCGTTTCTGTGAAAGGAGTTAATTTATGGAATGATCTTGACAAAGAAATCAAAGAATCAAGAACAATAGCTTATGAAACATATCATATAAAATTAGGTTGTTGAGGGAGTTTGCCATCTAATTTTGTATGTAATTTGAAAAGGTGGGCAGTTAATTTAAAAAAGCTTAGCCAAACAACTAAAAAGCAATTTCACATCACGGTAAAAGAATGAAAATGGGATGGGATGATCGTGCTACTCTTGGTAAGTTGCTGTCTTTACTACCTTTCCAGGCAAGGACATCCCTCATGTTGTGCTAACTGTAGTGTAATATCCCACCTTCTGCGAATGGAAAGGTCTTCTGTCCTATCTCCACTCAGATAATTGTATCCTAAGCTGATGGTTCTAAAAATCCAGATATAAACCTGCTGTGCAAAGGCAGCAAGTTACTCATAAGACTGTGCGTTTGGTCGGAGGAGGCATGTGAGGTATGTTATGAGGACTGGTCTGTGCTTGTGTAGTAATGAAGTCATTTGAGCATCTGGTCTTGCCCCACCTCAAGTCCTTCACCTTCTCCCTGTTGGACCCCATGTAGTTTGCCTACAGAGCTATTGGGTCTGTGGACAATGCCATCAACCTGGCTCTCTACGTCATCCTCCAGCATCTGGATGTGTGCTTTCTCCTCAGCTCTTCTCCCTGTACACCAACTGCTGCCCCCCAGCCACAACTCTGTAAAATTGATCAAGTTTATGGATGACACATCCTCATCGGTCTCTTCTCGAACAGGTAGGGAGGTGGACCGACTGGTGTATTGGAACAGTGATAACAACCTCAAGCTCAATGCCCAAAAGACAGTGGAGATGATTGTTGACTTCAGGAACGCCATAGCCTGCCAGCCCTCCCTCACCCTGACAGACTCCCCCATCACCACTGTGGCCTCCTTCTGTATCCTCTGCACCACTTTCACTCAAGATCTCAAGTTGGAGCTGACTAGCAGCTCCCTCATCAAGAAGGCCCAGCAGAGAATGTACTTCCTGTGCCAGCTGAAGAAAGCCTAGCTGCCAGCTCAGATGATTATGCAGATTTTTACAGCCATCATTGTGTCCATCTCCATCTCCGTGTGGTACGCTGGAGCCACAGCCAGGGACAAAGAGAGACTACAGTGCATTGTGCGTTCTGCTGAGAAGGTGATCGGCTACAGACTTCCATCTCTGCAGGACCTGTACGTCTCCAGAGCTCTGGGACGAGCCGGTCTGATCACAGCCGACTTATCTCACCCTGGACATGGACTACCCTCAGGCAGGAGGTTACGGTCCATACGGACCAGGACAGTTTCTTTCCCTCTTCCATTGGACTCATGAACACTTTATGAAACCTGCCAATTTTTTGTACTGCTCTTCTTTTTTTTACCCTCTGTCCAACTAAAAGTTTGTGTATATTGTCAATTTTTAGTGAATTTTGAATTTTATGCTTACCTTATTTTATAATCCTGCGGAAGCAAGTTCCTGGTTTGTGAATTTTGATAACTGACAAGGGCAAACCTTAACCGTAGTTACTTCTACTTGTTACTTCTACAGTATTCCTGCACGGATTTAGTGGTGCCTTGTAAGTGAAGGTTATTGCTAACCATAAAGGGTTTTTTGTGGTGATGAAGGACAGATTAAGGGGGCACAAAAGAGCTCATGGCAGTATTGAGACAGTGTGGCATGAAACAAAGGCATAAGGACAGGTTTGAGGGCTCGTTGAGGATAGCAGTCGGACAGTATGAAAACTATTACTGGATAGTGATTTGTCTAGGGCTGCAACAACTAATCGATTGATTATTAAAGTAGTTTGGTCATGGTCAGTAGTTTGGTCATCAATTATTGGTCTTATAGTGGCACTTTTTTAGCAATTACAAAGAGATAAATTGAGGGATGTGTGCAACTCTTATTCATGTCTGCACGTGAAGACACCAGCGGCGCATGGAGACCCAGCTGTGGTGATCTGGGTTGGTGGCACAAGGGGGTGTGGCGGCCGTGGCATGTTATGTGCAACGCAGTTAGCTTTAGACCAATTGAGTGTGTGCTTGTGTTAGGCTCAACAATGCCGTGGGAGAGCCGGAGGCCCGGCAGAACCGCAGCGGTGATCACTGACCTGGGTGTGAACGGGTCTGCCTGAGCTGGCATGGAGGGCAGCACCCCCAAGCCATAAGAAATAAAGCAGGGAAGGATGACGCTGAGCCAGAGTAAAGGGCTGTGATAGTACAGTACACTTGGGGATTTTAATTTCTTTACTTAAGAATTTTACTCTTAACTTTAGAGCAATTTTTAGTTGTATGTTGCATTTTTTTCTTTCTGGCTTCCTGCCTTTTTTAATAACCGGCAGATCACACTCAACTATTTAATTTCTTGGTAGGGGAACTTATTTGGTGACAAAAGAACTCTGACCTTGGGTCCCTGAGTCTGGAGTCAGTGGGCAGTGTTAAGGACAAAAGTATGAGAACCAAACCTTTTCTTATAGACCATCTCCTTTGGAGCATTTTAAATGGTCTTAGAAGCTTCTTTTTAGGGTGAATGGTGATCCCTCGCAGCGCCGGTTCAAGCCCACCGATCTGACAGAAAACTTAGGTCGGCAATTATTATTCAATACACATTTATACTTTTATGCTCCTCTTTTTTGCCGAGAAAGTACATGTGTGATCATATTTGGCTGTTTCATGTTTTGTTTTTTCTGTCTTAAATGTCAAAGAGCACAACAATAAGAGAACAAGAACAGAATGGTGCATGTAAAAACTGTACTCTTAACAAGTGTTAAAAGTAGATTGGACATCATTGTATGGGTCTTCTTTTTTAAATAAAATAAATGTTCTTCTAAAAAGACAGTGGCATACAAGTGATAGGGAACTTAGTTTATCACACACAGTTTACTATATCCCGATCTTCCGCTGTTTTACTGTAAAATAAAACGGAAACGGCAATTCTTCAAAACATTAAAAATATAGCTAGGGCAGATGGTACTCACATGCAAACATACCGGCAATAGTAGTGCAGTTTTGAGTATGTGTTGTGTGAGTTCTGATCCAAACAGCCTGATGCTCTGGCAGACACTGAAGCAGGCTGGGGAGGTTCTGGCTCTGAATGGTGTTTAATCTCTGCATCTGTTTCATGCAAAACAAACTACATTCCCAGAACATTTACAGGTGGCTCTGCTCAGTGCGGCTGGAGATGCTCACACCATTGTTCAAGAGATTGTCATGAATGTTGTTTCTCACAGTGTGGAGTTGAGACCTCTTAAATTGCTTAGAGATTTTTTTTTTCTTTTATTCAGCCTGTATTAATTGTTTCCTGTGCATGTTTTAGTTGTCCCGTATAGGTATTCGATGTCCCTCAGATTCATTTTGACATCATCAGCAGCCAAATCATCATAGTTATAAAAGTGACTTATTAAAAGATAATTGTGTCCTGATATTAAGGGCATTGTGAACTTGAAATAGTAATTAAACTTGTTATTCTATATATTGAAAATATTAATTTACTAAACCTTTAATACACATTTTTAGGGATATGTGTATGTCATGGACACTATATCAGGATATTTATTTGTGGACCCTGTATCAGCCAAACCAATGGCTGACCTATACCCCAGGCTTAAGGCCAGTTCATTCTGCATTAGAAGCAAGACATTTAAGTCCAGAGCATCCGACATTTTCCAAAATCTGACTTTTTGAGAGGTTAAGCTGAAGTTGAACAAAGCTGAACTTTTGCCAGAAGATTATGCTCCATTGACATACCTACTTGTTTCATTAAGTAAAAATCATCCAGACACAGCTCTTGGAGCAAATTATGGTATTCACCAAAGTCGAAACGCCTCCAAAGTATTTCGTGGACCTAGACAAGCCACTGAGCCCGTCACCTCAGTGGTTGGGCTTGTAAAGCACTAAAGCCACTCGCTCAACCTGGTCTGCCATTGCAGAGAACAGCTACACAGGGAAATACAACTCCTGCCATTGGATGTATTGGATGCCAAGCCCAAGGCAGATGCTTTGGACGTGTTGAAAATTCTTCATGTTCTAATGTAAGTGATTTGTTGAACTCTGTTAGATATAGTGTTTCGAATTTTCTGAATACAATTGCCCCTATGAAGGTTAAAATAGTTTAAAATAGATAGAAGGTGCCATGGTCTAAGAGATTATCACCAGTCTGAGTTCATCTACATGCTGCCTTGATACCTCCACGTTATCCTCCAGCATCTGAAGATTTCTAAGTCTGTCCTGCACCACTCACTCACATAGTTAACACATAGCTTAAAACTGGAACGTTCCCAAGGGCTTTGAAAACTGTGGTCATAAAGCCTCTCCTAGAAAAGGGCAGTCTTAATGCCGCAGTACTGAACAATTACCGATTTCTAATTTGCCATTTTTGGGCAAATACTCAAAAAGGCTGTTTACCAAAAAGCACATTGATTTCCTCTTAATAAAAAACTCATTCAATGTTTTAGACCTCATCACAGCACTGAGACTGCTCAAGGTGACAAATTACACCCGCCTGAACAATGACGTGGGCAAAGCCTCAGTCTTAATTTTGTTAGATCTTAGTGCTGCTTTTGACATTGTTCATCATGGGACCCTCTTACAGAGACTAGAGGACTGGGTGGGCATCACTGGCACTGCCCTAAAATGGTTAAAGTCCTGGAAGACAGGAAGTACTTTTTTTTAAATTGGTAACTGTGTCTCAAGACCACATGCTCCTAACCCCCCAAGGGGGGGACCTGGAACCCCTTCTCTTAAACCTCTACATGCTGCCGTTAGGTCAGTTAATATGCGGCGAAAATGTGTCCTATCACATTTAGCACCCAACAGATTAGTATGCAGATGCAATACAACAAGTCCAACAATACTGAAATCCTCATCTTTTGCCCACAGAAACAAAGATAAGTTATTTTCAATATCAAAAGCAGCTTTTTACCATCTAAAATAATATTGCAAAATCAAAAGTATGATAAACCAGACTTGGAGAGACTTATCCTTAGCATTTGTCTCCAATAGGTTAGGCTACTGCCGCTCACTGGCCTCTCCAAACGAGCTGTAAAACAGCTGCAGTACATCCAGAACGCTGCTGCTCGGGTCCTGACTAGAACCAGGAAGTACCATCACATTAGTCCTGTTCTCAGGTCTCTGCACTGCCCCCTGTGGCTCAGAGAAGAGACTTTAAAGCAGCTCTGCTTGTGTACAAGTCTCTCCATGGCCTAGCACCAAAGTACATCTCAGACATGTTAGTGTCATATGAACCATCTCAGACTCTGAGGACCTCAGGGACCGGCCTCCTGCTGGTGCCAGAGTCAGGACTGAAAATGGTGAAGCTGCGTTTCAGTTTCATGCCGATGAAATCTTCCTCAAAATGTGAAACAGGCCTCAACTCTGACAATGTTTGAATCTAGACAAAAAAAAAAGTTGTGTCCATGACTGAAAAGATTGTATTTGCATCTTATCTTCTCTATTTTTACTTCACTGCTTTGTGAGTTCAGTGCATTTTCCTGTTGTATGAAGCACTTTGAATTGCTTTGTGTATGACTTGTGCTCTACAAATAAACTTACACTGCTACAGTTTTGTTATAAGTTAATCATAAAAATGACTGATATTGTACTTGTTTTAAATCTCAGTTTACAATTAGCCACACCCACTTTGAAAATGCAACCATAGAGCCTTGCAAGAACTGCAACTCTAGGTGCAAGTACAAAATTCTTCTTATAAAGTATGAATTGGCTTTAGTCTTTATTACAAACTTCAAAAGTCACAAGCTTGAATAATACATAATATAAGATCTTTAAAGTCATGAAGTAAATACTCCAGCAGTGGACACATGACTGTTAAACCACTCTGCCCCACACTCCAGAGGACACATGACCGCTAACCACTCTGCCACACACTCCAGAGGACACATGACCGCTAACCACTCTGCCACACACTCTAGAGGACACATGACTGTTAAACCACTCTGCCACAGACTCCAGAGTACACATGACTGCTAACCACTCTGCCACTCCAGAGGACACATGACTAACCACTTTGCCACACACTACAGAGGACACATGACTAACCACACTGCCACACACTCCAGAGGACACATGACTAACCACTCTGATACTCACTCTAGAGGACACATGACTAACAACTCTGCCACACACTCCAGAGGACACATGACTAACCACACTGCCACACACTCCAGAGAACACATGACTAACCAACCACACATCCACACACTCCAGAGGACACATAACTAACCACACTGCCACACACTCCATAGGACACATGACTAACCACTCTGCCACACACTCCAGAGGACACATAACTAACCACTCTGCCACACACTCCAGAGGACACATAACTAACCACACTGCCACACACTCCATAGGACACATGACTAACCACTCTGCCACACACTCCAGAGGACACATGACTAACCACTCTGCCACACACTCCAGAGGACACATAACTAACCACACTGCCACACACTCCATAGGACACATGACTAACCACTCTGCCACACACTCCAGAGGACACATGACTAACCACTCTGCCACACACTCCAGAGGACACACGACTAACCACACTGCCACACACTCCAGAGGACACATGACTAACCAACCACACTGCCACACACTCCAGAGGACACATGACTAACCACTCTGCCACACACTCCAGAGGACACATGACTAACCAACCACACTGCCACAGACTCCAGAGGACACATGACTAACCACTCTGCCACACACTCCAGAGGACACATGACCAACCACTCTGCCACACACTCCAGAGGACACATGACTAACCACTCTGCCACACACTCCAGAGGACACATGACTAACCACACTGCCACACACTCCAGAGGACACATGACTAACCACTCTGCCACACACTCCAGAGGACACACGACTAACCAACCACACTGCCACACACTCCAGAGGACACATGACTAACCACTCTGCCACACACTCCAGAGGACACATGACTAACCAACCACACTGCCACACACTCCAGAGGACACATTACTAACCACTCTGCCACACACTCCAGAGGACACATGACTAACCACACTGCCACACACTCCAGAGGACACATGACTAACCACTCTGCCACACACTCCAGAGGACACATGACTAACCACTCTGCCACACACTCCAGAGGACACACGACTAACCACACTGCCACACACTCCAGAGGACACACGACTAACCACACTGCCACACACTCCAGAGGACACATGACTAACCACTCTGCCACACACTCCAGAGGACACATGACTAACCACTCTGCCACACACTCCAGAGGACACATGACTAACCAACCACACTGCCACACACTCCAGAGGACACATGACTAACCACTCTGCCACACACTCCAGAGGACACATGACTAACCACACTGCCACACACTCAAGAGGACACATGACTAACCACTCTGCCACACACTCCAGAGGACACACGACTAACCACACTGCCACACACTTCAGAGGATCCATGACTAACCAACCACACTGCCACACACTCCAGAGGACACATGACTAAGCACTCTGCCACACACTCCAGAGGACACATGACTAACCAACCACACTGCCACACACTCCAGAGGACACATGACTAACCATTCTGCCACACACTCCAGAGGACACATGATTAACCACACTGCCACACACTCCAAAGGACACATGACTAACCAACCACACTGCCACACACTCCAGAGGACACATGACTAACCAACCACACTGCCACACACTCCAGAGGACAAATGACTAACCACTCTGCCACACACTCCAGAGGACACATGACTAACCAACCACTCTGCCACACACTCCAGAGGACACATGACTAACCACTCTGCCACACACTCCAGAGGACACATGACTTACCACTCTGCCACACACTCCAGAGGACACATGACTAACCACACTGCCACACACTCCAGAGGACACATGACTAACCACTCTGCCACACACTCCAGAGGACACATGACTAACCACACTGCCACACACTCCAGAGGACACATGACTAACCACTCTGCCACTCACTCCAGAGGACCCACGACTAACCACACTGCCACACACTCCAGAGGACACACGACTTACCACACTGCCACACACTCCAGAGGACACATGACTAACCAACCACACTGCCACACACTCCAGAGGATACATGACTAACCAACCACACTGCCACACACTACAGAGGACACATGACTAACCACTCTGCCACACACTTCAGAGGACACATGACTAACCACTCTGCCACACACTACAGAGGACACATGACTAACCACTCTGCCACACACTACAGAGGACACATGACTAACCACTCTGCCACACACTACAGAGGACACATGACTAACCACTCTGCCACACACTACAGAGGACACATTGGTGCATCCTGTAACACGTATTTTGTCAGTGTATTTTCCAGCTTGTTTTGATATTGTGTAAAATGTAGGGAACAGAACGCCTTCCCTGTGAGCGTGTAACGGCAGATGGCATCGGAAGGACACAAACAAGGATTCAAACATGGACGCACCTGTTCAGCCACCAGCGCTGCAGCATACCCTAAAGGAGACAAGGAAGAAGACAAGGAGGCATTGTGTCTTACCTGCTTCTGCTGCTGCTTCTGCTTCTGCTGCTGCTGCGTGTGTCCTTTGTGCCGATCCAATCGCAGTGTAGTGATACGAGCCTGTTGTCAGAGCTTCGTATTCCCCCGCCCTCTCCCTCCCTCGCCAACATTTTCTCTCTCTCTTTTTATTTTTCATTTAGTAATTTTAGACGAACAAGAAGTGATACAAAACAGTACAAAAGATGACAACAGGACACAAGAAGACATTTAGGACATTGACAAGGAATTTGAAAACGTCGGTTATTAGATTGAATTGATATGCCATTGAGTCTATTATAGTTCTGTGCTATGCGAGCAAGGATGTAGGGGAATATTGATTAGAGTAAATTCATGATAAATGACTTTGGATTGAAAGAAGGTCATTTTGTTGGGCCGAATGAAATGAAGAAAGGGTAAAAAGGAAGAAAGACAAAATAAAGGGAGGAAAACGGATAACTGTGTGGCAGACAAATTACATAAATCATTTCTTCTCTTTTTCGTGCTCCCTTTGCACCTCTTCCCTCCCCTCGCACCCCCCCTCCTCCCATGCACCCCATCTTGCGCTCCGATTGCACCCCTTCCCCGATGTAGATACACGTCTTGTTCTGCTCTCCCTGCGTCCACTTTACTCTCACAACTCACTAAACTGGGGTGGACACTTCGTTAGTCAAAGTGAATCAGAGAGGGCGCTTGGATATTGACCTACTTATCATGTGTGTTTGATAATAAAGGAAATCGGAGGACAGGAAGACTCACACCATCCTCGGTAACGGTTTCCATGGTAACGCAAAGACCCTTCTCCTCCATTGTCGTGACAACCGTTGCTAAGAGACTAAACATCCTCAATTCAAATGTAGGCACGGCATTGATTTGTTGTGGTTGCGCGTTGGACTCGGGGGATCAACTGTGAATTTTCCACCATTAAACCCAAAGAGCATATGGCAAATCACACTCACCCGCCTCACTTTCCTCCAGAACATCTCACTCTCCTCTATCTCACTCTCGAAAACTTCTCACTCTCCTCCGTTGCCTCTTTAGAACATCTTAGGCCGCAGTTATTTTATCACTTGGTTTACGGATTTTTAAATTAATTTATATAGAACAGGCGAGCGAAATATAAATATAATTTCAATTTCAAAAGATTTTTTCTTCCTTGTTTACCCAAAACACACCAGGGGAGGAGGGGGGCGGGAGACGCGGCGCGCAGGTGAATGTAACAGTAGATTTAGCGTGTTTTGCATCAGTAGAACAGACGCTTCTAAATGTGCAGCCTTAGTCACGGCAAAACGCGCTGGAGAAAATGTGGTAAACGGGTTTAAAATGTGTATTTGCGATATAAAAGGAGTTAGCGCTGCGCCTAGCAGACAAGGAAACGGCCGCGTGCGTCTTCTCATGCTCTCGCCGGGGCTGCGAGCAGGGACGACCCGCCCCGTCACAGACTCACGCAGGATTTTGACAAAAAATTGCTTCACGCGCTCTTATCTTTTGACTTAATACCGCTTTTTATATTTCATTTAATGCTATTTTGCCTTGATAAAAAAAGGATAATGATTTATTTTATTTATATTGTAGAAATCAATAATCTAAGTGCGGCGGAACCGTAAACCAAGTAATAAAATAACTGTGGCCTTACTCTCCACAGACATTTCACTCTCACGCCTACCAGTGCACAGTTTGCTCTTCGTTCACTGCAGGGCTCGTGCTGTTCAGGAAAGGTTAAGTTTACATTTCACTTTATTGTCCTCGTAGTGAAACCTGCAACCTCTTTGCTGTGAGGCGAGAGTGCTAGTAACTCAGCCACCACGCTGCCTCCATGCATCCCATGTGGTTGTGTTCGGCAGCGGGCCATGCTTCGATTCTCCCTGTAGCCTGTGCTGGGTAGTTTGGTTATGAAGTACTCATTGTGCATGTGTGACAACGTGTGTCCATGAGCTCTCTCCAATGTCACTGACTTTTTGGTATTTGATTTTCTTTCAGTGTGTGAACTAGAACCCATACTAGAAAGGTTAACTGTGAACTATAGATGGACCTAAATGGAACATGTGAATCACAAATAACATCAAAGTGAATTTAACTGTTATCCGTACAAAATAAAATGTATGTAAATTGAACATTATGTTTAGTTTATGTCAGTGTAATCCTTCATTCGCCCAGGAGTGTTCTAATGTAGAAAAAAGATTCAGTTGTAGTCATCTCGAAACAAGACGTTTCGACTCCAATCCAAGAGTCATTCTCAATCTGCAAATCGAGTCTGGGAACACAGATATTTATCCTACTCTGAGTAAGCCCTGCCCTCCGGCAGTTTAGCTCATTTCTTTTAGTTTTATTTATTTTTCCAGGTTAAACCCCGGTGGTCTTCTTGGTTTATTTCAGGAATAAATAATCTATAAACGAAATACAGTTTTTATATTAAAGGTGGTATGGACGTTTTTTTTCAGCAAATTTTTTTATCATATTTCCTCGTGGCGTGGATAAATCATTTGTCCTGCCACGTATCAATCATAAAACGCACCTACCGCTCACCTGCAGCCGCGTGCGGTTCGTGCCCACGTTTCCGCGTGCCTAAGCGCATGGATCTATCATAATATAGTTCCCATAATATAGACGGAGAAAGACAGTTTGAGCTGACGCAGAAGTGGACAGAAATCTACGGGAGACGAGAGATGCGATGCGCTCCGTTGCGCTAATAAACAAACGCACGTGTGTGTTGTATCAGTCCACACGGGGGAGTACGCATGCGCACTTCAGCCTGCGTTCTCAAATCGCCGAAAAATCGTCCATACCACCTTTAATATTCAGGGCTTTTCTACAATGAGAATGTATACTTGCAGTTTGTATTTTTGTATTTTTTAAATGCACTGAAAATACATCCAATGTTTGTCTCTTGTCACAATAATACTTGTAATACATAGAGTTTTTAAAAAGGACCCGAAGAAGAGTAGCCGGCTGTTAAGCTCAGCTAATGGGAATCCTAATAATAAACATAAAGATTTGTTCGATGAATTTACTTTCAATGCTATCCCTCGATTACACAGACAAAGAAACACACACAATCTGGGAATTGCAGACATTGAGACATGTTTCACTCGGCCAATACTCAAAGTGGAAACTTTGAGTATTGGCTGAGAACATACCGGTAACTTACCCAAATAGAACAAAGTATTCTGATATATTATATATTAATATCACTTTCTCTAATAACTGAGTGCAATTACAGTAAGTGCTGCACTCACAACACAAACACAAGACTTTTCAAACCAATGCGACACCCTGATGGAGAAAGTTTCAGATGACCCAAGTAGAATGATTAGAAATCGATCCACACAGAGATACGTTCATCTTTAAGCAGGTGTTTACAAAAAATCTACTGGACCAGATGGTATTTCAGCATTTCTTAATAGAATGTGTTGAAGAATTAACACAGAAGATGGCGCCGCTGTGTCTGGCTCGTCGTCTGCTCCTGCTTGTTTCACTGCTACTGTTAGTTTCGTCGTTTTTTGTAAAGAATGTGGCTACACTACTTGTGTATGAACGCCAAACCCTTCTGAATATCCGCGACTCTGTGATAAAACCTGCGATCACTGGCTGTAATGGACAATCAAAGACTCTCCCACCATTCTTGGCGTCTGTGCCCCATTACCTGTGGCGTCTTCCTGTCCCGCTGCCCCGCAAATCTCGACACCGAAAGCGGGGAAAGCGAAGTGGAGTACTGGTGAGACTGAGAGCCTACTTGGCGCAGTCTTTGGGGGACGATCGTCACCTTAAGCGGCTTCCACGGGAGTATGACAGATTCCTTGTGCGGCACTGCTCGGAGGTTACCTGGCTCTGATCAATTGCCCTGGATCCCGGCTGCAATCATCCCAGCCGCCTGCAGAGGATCAGCGTCTGCAGACGGGGCTCCGTGCGGGAGAATCTTTGGTTGCTGCTTCGAAGTGCCGAGCAACCTGACCGCGCGGCGATCCGTATGGCCCTGATTAATACGAGTTTTTAGCTGAGATGGCCCCTGGGTTTGAACAACTACTGATTTGCGGGGACCTAAATGTACATGTCTGTTGCCGATCAGATCAGCTAGCTTTTGACTTCAAAAGCCTTTTGGCTTCTTTTGATCTAATTCAGTCAGTTGAATCACCAACACACAATGCAGGGCACACTTTAGACTTGATCCTTTCACATGGACTCACTGTGTCACATGTTGAAATATCTGCTACACCCATCTCCAATCGTTTGCCCATTATTTTTGAAGTAATGTCCCCATCACCAGTCAGGAAGCCACCTGCCCCAGCCTCTTGTCGCCTCATAATAACTTCATCAACAGCTACGGACTTTACCCTAGCTTATGGACACAGAGTTTTCTGTCCTTGATGAGAATGTTCTTCCCGAGTGCCCGGATACTTTTCTGTCTACCTTTTATTCCACCTGCTCTGGGATCCTTGACACTTATTGCTCCTTTTGGGCCCAGGTCCTCCAAGCCTAGGCCTGAACCCTGGATAAATACTCTACCCGGGCCCTCCGACAGCGCTGTAGGCAGGCGGAGCGGCGGTGGAAAAAGGACAAGTTACACGTCTCTCTGGGCATACTGAGGGACAGCTTTGTCTCTACCAAAAGGCTATGTAGGAGGCCAAATGCAAATATCTGTCTGATATTATTTGTAGTAATGGTCACTGTCCCCGTGTGTTGTTCAATACCATAAATTCTGTTGTGAATCTACACACATCAATGACTGATGCTTCTGTTTCCACATGTGAGGACTTTTTACACTTTTTTGTTGACAAAGTGCTATCTGTGAGACAACTGAGGAGTTCCATCATATGTCCAGTCTTACCCGCTACTGCTGTACACACTGCAATGTTCAACCAATGTCTCACTCTCCCCCCTCACAAAATTGGCTACAAAAATGAGAGCTACAAACTGTCCTTTGGACACTTTCCCCATAAAGCTGCTTAAGGAAGTGTTCACCACAGTTGGTCCCTCCCTTATGGTTTTTATAAACACTTGTCTCAGCTCAGGATGTGACCCTGATCCTCTTAAACGTGCTGTAGTGAGACCCTTTCTTAAGAAACCACAACTTGATACTAATGACATGTCAAATTTTAGACCTGTTTCTAACTCTTTTATTTCTAAAGTTCTTGAGAAAGTGTTTTTATGCAATTGCAACAGTTTTTAGAGAACAACTTTATTTTAGAAAAATTCCAGTCCGGGTTCAGATCGCGACACAGCACAGAATCTGCATTGCTCAAAGTGCATAATGATATTTCCCGGTCTGTGGATGCCGAGCGCCCCGTTGTCTTAGTTCTGATAGATTTAACGGCGGCTTTTGATACAGTCGACCATTAAATTTTGTTGTATCGCCTTAAAAACTATGTTGGTATCTGTGGCACTGCGCTCACATGGTTTAAGTCTTATTTGTTTTTCTGTTATGATTGGGGACCTATCCTCTGCTGCCTCGCTGGTCTGCAGAGTGCCCCAGGGCTCTATTTTGGGCCCCATGTTATTTTCGCTATATATGTTGCTACTGGGGTCAATTATAGCCAGGCACCATTTAGCTTTTCACTGCTTTGCAGACGATCTGCAGATTTACTTACCTGTGCTTCCTGACAAAAGTGATGCTCTTCAATCTTTGACTGATTGTATCACAGACATAAAGACGTGGTTAGGGCAGAATTTCCTTTATTTGAATGTAAAGAAGACCGAGTACATTTTATTTGGTGATAATTCCGATAACTTGTCTTCCATGATGAAATTGTCCGTATAGAATCTTGCGGTTGTTTTTGACAGCAATTTTAAAATGCAAAAACAAATTGACAGTGTGGTTAGAGCAAGTTTTTATCAGTTACGTCTTTTAGCTAAAGTCAAGCCTTTTTTAAATCGTACTGACCTTGAAAGGACTATTCATGCTTTTATCAGCTCAAGAATAGACTATTGCAACGCACTTTATGTCAGTGTCTCCCAGTCCGTCCTCAGCCGCCCTCAACTCGTACAGAACGCTGCGGCGCGTTTTTTAACCAACACACCCAGACGTCAGCACATCACCTCGGTTCTTTTTTCTCTTCACTGGGTTCCCGTTTCTTTTAGAATTGATTAAAAAAAATACTTTTTGTTTTTAAAGCTTTAAATGGTCCGGCACCACCTTATTTGGCTGAGCTCCTGTCTGCTCGTAACACAAACAGGACTCTAAGGGCGTCAAATCAGCTTTTACTGGACGTCCCCAGAGCCAGACTCAAACACTGGGGTAATCGAGCCTTCTCTGTTGCTGGTCCCAGACTCTGGAACAAACTGGCCCCTGACATGCACCATCACAGATTTTAACCTATTTAAATCTAGGCTAAAAACATATTTATTCAGACTGGCTTTAAACACTGTAATGTAATGACACTTTATTTTGTACAGTTTGTTTTTACTTAGTTCTGTATTTTGTATTGCCTTGATTTTATTGTGAAGCACTTTGGTCACTTTTAGTGTTGTAAAGGGCTCTATAAACAAAGGTTGAATTAACCCCTGCATAGTGCTCCATCCTTCAGCTATAGGTGGATTCACACACCATTCCAAATCTTTGGGAAAAAAGCACAGTATAATTAAAAATTCATTCCATGTTTTGAACATTTAATGATAGTTTAGCCCAGTCTTGGACCCATTTCAGTTTGCTTACAGAAAGGGAAGAAGTACAGAAGATGCTATTAATTGCCATACACATTTTGCACCTAAAAGACAATAAGGCAGATGCACGGATTTTATTTGCTGATTTTGATTCTGCTTTTAACACACTACAGCCATTTTTGCTTTTATACAAGTGACTGTAAATCCCTGCTCAATCAAATGGAACTATTCCCTTTTAACTAATATTGGCTGCAGCAAGTCAATCTGACCTTTTCAAAATCAAAAGGGAGCAGTACTGGTTCTCCACAACGATGCGTCAGTTTTGTTTACTTTATAAACAAGCGATTGTTCACAAAAATACAACAGATTTATTTTCATTTAAAATACGAAAAAAATCTCGGATGATGCAGCCATATTGAGCATACATGATGATAATTTAAATAGTAATTTAGAAAAACAATTACTTAATGCAGAGGTCACTAATAAACTTTCACTGAGGTCCAATTTGAGAACATTTCTACAAGCCGAGGTCTGGAACTTTACGAGGTCTTTACTTTCTGCCATTATGCTACACTTTTATATCATAATAAATATTCATATATTACGGTATAACATATGTAAAGAGCCTAGGTTTTTTTCACAATTTAGCATTTAATTAGATTTTATATCAAATAGTCTAATGATGGTTTTAAAATTAATTTAAAAATTTTATTGCTCATTTAAAAGTTCATTTTAGGTAGAATATAAAGTTAACTTCCGCAGTCAATTTTAATCATAATGTTATTTATATTATATATCTACAGCCAGATTGTGTGAAAGTGCAAATGCATCTGATCAGATCCATTTAGACTGGGACACTGTAGTTCACACATTATAAAATAAATACCAAAAAGTGAATTAAAAAAAATATTACATACACATTTTGTATGTGCACAAGTTGAAAGAAATACAATACAGTTAATCTAATGTACATACATCAAGGCAATTGAAACAAGGTGAAAACGAAAAGTATCTTTTGCTTTATAAAGCTCTCAAGTGAGTAGCTGTATGAGTGTTAGACACATTGCACATGTTAAATCTCTATTTCTTTGTGTGTTTAAGACTATTTAGTCCACTCCTGATGAGCAGCAGAGGCTGGTGTGCTATTGCAGTGGAGCTGAAAGCAATTACAGATCATTTTGGACTTCAGGAAGTTCACAGCCATCACTACTGCTTCCTCTGCACCACCATCAAGACCTCAAGTGGGAGCAGACCATCAGCTGCTTATTTCCTCCATCACTGTGTAGTCTCTGCCAGGCACAGACTGCAGTGTGTTGGGCAAGACCCTTCTCAACCTGGACACAGTCTATAGCCGCGGGCAGGAGGTCAGACCAGACCCTCTCGCCACAAGAGCAGTGTTTTCACCTCTGTTGTTCCTGTCACTACACATGGACAATTGAATTGTTTCGACAATGGCCGACAAGCTTAGTTGGGTCTGTCAGGCTGCGGTCAATTCCATTCATTTATCCAACTTTATTATGAGTTCACCTGGGGAGTCTCAATATTTTCACATGGGAGCAGACAATTAATGAGCCTGGACACTTATTTCTTGAACATGAAACCAAAGAAGAACAACAACAACGGCACCGAGAAACGGGCTAGCAATGCTCCAGCTATGCTAGCGGGCCCCGCATCAGTGCCAGCGAAGCCCCCAGAGCCAAAGATGGCGGTCCATTCAAGTCAATGGCAGCTGTTCATTGGCGCATGCCACCAGTTAGCCTTTAGCTTTTACTACATAGTGGCCTGGAAGTTATATAGGCTCGTGTACCATGTACAAGAGCTGCGCAGAGGCCAGTGCTGACACAGCAGACTTTAAATGAAGATAAGTTTGTTATCTTAAGAGCAGGGAGCAGGACCACACCCCTTCCTGTGGCTACTCTATTTAAGCATCCAGGTCACACAGATCAGTTTTGCGACTCCGTGCATACACTCCATGATGGCGGATACACACTTATTCCTTACCTTTCAATGGATCAGCTCGACCTCGTTCATCCCGTTGCATCGGCCCGACCTGAGCCTCGCCTCGCCCAGCACAGGAGAGCCGGGCCATCCTCCACTGGAGCCCTGCTGCTCCCGGTCCCATCATTTCGGCTTTTCTCCCAGGCACAGCTCCCCCTTACGTTCGGTTATCTCCTTCCTTTTTTCACCTTCTCCCGCTTCGTCTCGCTCACACCAGTCTGGTAGCTCACTCTCTGGGCTCCGTCCACGCTCCAAGGCCAGGCTCCCATCAGCGGACCAGTGTCCTGCCTCGGGTCACCTTTGCTGGTCCTAGATTCAGTCAGATCCTTCTGTGCTTCCAGGTCCTCCCCGCGGCCTCGCTTGTTAAGCGCCCTGCGCACGCTCATCATTCCTCTTTACATTGACCATCCGCGTGGACGGCAGCAGGCCTCCAGACCGTGCATGAGAAGAAAGGCATTTGTTTCCATTGCGCTGACAACAAACCTGTTCGAACAGGTTTGTTGACAGCGCAATGGAAACCGGCGAAGACTAGCACGATTCGCCGGTTCACTCTCGTTCCTGCAGACTTCTTCGCTCCCAGGAAGCAGAGCGCACTCTGCCCCGCCCACTTTCGACGGACCGCAGTGGCTCCTCCAGAAGAACAAGATTTCCTTCAACGTGGTCAGGTATCTCCCACACTGGGTTGCAAAGCACCTCTTTGAAGCCATGTACGCCTCTCTCCTAGGCACCGAGTTGCATGTCCTAATTCAATACATTCAGGATCATTTTGCTCACTTCCCAGGCAAGCGTTGGCAGATCTGATCATTCGTTTTAATGTTAGATAAATAAATTATTCAATTAAATATTGAATGCATATAATAATAAAAAATTAAAATATATAAATACATTAAATGAATAATAATTTAAAAAAGCAATACATTACACCTATTAAGAAAAAATAACTAAATACGAACACTATATCATTTTAAACATCTCTCCCTCCCTTATGTTCCCTCCCTCATGCTCCTCATTACTCTCTCTCCCTCCCCCTCTCTCCCCTCCTTCCTCCTCCCTCCATCTATCTCTCTTTCCCCCTTCCTTTCTTCTCTCTCGTCCCTCCTTTCTTTCTCTCCATCCCTCCCTGTTCTCTCCTTCCCCTCCCCTCGGGCAACATGTTGCCAGGTCCCACTCTTTTCTCCTCAGGCCCCGGACAACAGGTTGCCGGGTCCCCAGACAACGGGCTGCCAGGTCCCCTTCTCGTCTCTCCGGGCACCGGGATGCCAGGTCCCACTCTCTTTCTCCCCGGGCACCGGGTTGCCAGGTCCCACTCTCTTTCTTCCGTTCAGCATTTTATCTTCAGGCACCGCGTCGCCAGGTTCCAGTGTTTTTTCCTCGGGCTCTGCGTTGCCAGATTCCAGGATTTTATCCTCTGGCACCGTGTTGCCAGCGTCCAGTCTTTTCTCCTCGGGCACCGCGCTGCCAGCTTCCTTTATATGAGGTACCAATAGCATGATAACTTTAGGGCAAGTGGTTCTCCCCCCAAGTTCCTCCACTTCATCCGCAAGTTAGCAAGTCTTTGGCTACCTTGTTTTATATTGATCCCATCGGGATCGCCACCCTCCTGTTGGGCCATCCATGTTCGTGGCTATCCAGTCCGATGACCCTGCAGTCATTGACACCATCAACAAATACATTCAGAACATTGATTCCCGAGGCAGAACTGTCATCGACCGCAGTTCCTCCATTATCAGCTACCACATTCCACACCTGAGCCCTGCTCTGGCTGACCTCTCCTTAGTAGACCACCTGTTACAGCTTCTGCTCGTTCCATAATGGCATCAATCTGCCTTTCCCCACGTTCGACCTACTCTCCCGAACCTATTACGTCCCCTTCTACTTTGATTACAAGTCTCTGTATACCGGTACTTAATGCATACCCGAGCGGCATCAACATCTTTTAGGCTGCTCTTATGCTCTGTGATTTCCTCCTGTCAAAAAATTACACATAAATCAATGCTATTCCTTAACAGTCAGAGAACATAATTCAACTTAGAATATAAAACGACACAGAAACATCAGACTTTGTATGGCTTGCATGGGAGAGACCGCCGGCCCACAGGTCGCATGGCGTTTTCTCTCTCTTGCAACTGGTTTTATTTCACATTATGGATTTCACACATAATAGGCGGGTCACTTTTCTCACTGGTTAACTCGACATCCAGCACTTATCTTTTACAACTGTCTTGGTATTTTCCTTAGAGATAAGAGCTTGGGGACGATGAGGGTTAACATTCTTCACACCATTTTCATACATGCCATTTTTCTCTTAGACTAATGATGCAGATAATATATCACACAAATATAGTCATATTATCATGATGCAGATAATATATATCACACAAATATGGTCATATTATCATTATGCAGATAATATATATCACACAAATATAATCATATATTACACCTCCAGTCCACGAAAAGAAGGCACCGATACCCCGGAAGCCGCTGGTGACGGAGCGGGCTGGCGTTGTTGTCCCGATAGTTGTCCCATAGATATGCGTCGCACTGGGCAGCCTGATTCCACTCACTGGAGCTTGCCTGGGTGCGGAAGTGGATGGAGTAATTGACCCGTGAACGAGACCCTTGGTTTAGACCCAGAAGTCCTCCAGAAGCATCGGACCTCGGGAAGCTTCTCTGAGTACTTTGCAGAGCTCGGCGGCGAAGGCTTGGAAGGAGGAGCACGCTGGAGTGCGACGCTCCCGTCAGATGATTCGCGGTGAATGCCACCCTTGCGTTCTCAGAAGCGAAAGTCAGCAGCGATCACATTGGAGCGTTAATCAAAGCAGCGCCAGGTGACAGGCCACGGCACTAAACCACAGAAACTATGAGTAAAACTACATGATCAAATCTTATTGACGAAAGGACAATAACTACCTGGAGAGCGGAGGTACGTGGAGCAACACCCAAGGACCCAGGAAGTACGTAGGTCAGAGAATGAATGACAAAACGGATGCGCTTTTTATTGGGCAACGGCCATAGCGATTAGCCAATGGGAAGAGCCCCAAGTGGCATAGTCTGCCCGCAGACCATACTGCCACACCTGCATTATAGGTTGAAATGGGAGAGTATCCTCTGAAGCTTGGACGGGACAAATTAGGGGTCCATTATTTGGCTAGGGCTAGGGTGGCAGTATTTCATATCCATGTGGCATCTAAATGTCTGCTGGGTAAATGTTGGGGTTTGCTAAATGGCCAGAGAGAGGTTGCGTTTTCAGTCACATTACAAAGGTTGCAGAAGCTATAGAGTTGTGGAAAGATGTGGTAGTTGGTTTGGTCCTGCCCCCTATTTCCTTACCTGAGCTAGAGGTTAATATCGAGTTTATTTTTTTTTTAGATAAAAGTGTGGCATGTGAGCGTTTTATGGCCTACTCGCATGGTCAGAGTGAAGTTGTTGTCATGTTTTCACCAGTGGGTCTGAAAAAGCAGGTTTTGACATGTCACTGAGCCGCCAGTCAGGCAAAGTCTTGTCAAATAACCTCTCTTGTTGCTTGCAATATTATGAGCATTACAGTGGGTTTGAGAACTCCCTACTGCATATGTTATGATTTTCTCAGATTCTGCTGTTGCTTTATTTGCCCTTAGCTATAGGATCAGAGGCTCGTCCAGGTTGAATTTTTGAAATTTTGTGTAAACAAATTGATGATATGGGCTCTAATGTTTTGTTTGTTTGGGTCCCAAAACATGCTGGAGTGATGGGAAATGATTCTTCCATTGCTATAGTATCCAGTGGCAAATCCAGGGTGCGCATCCTGCGCTCCCACTTTTTAAGATAAAACATATTTTTTTTCCTGTGTTTTTATGGGGCAGAGAGTTTGTTGTTCGGGCATGACAGAGTGAATGGCATTTTGATGCTACTAGGCTACACAACAATTCAGGTTATTTGACATGACTTAACACACACTCCGTTGCAACGGTACTTTCCCGTGTGACCCGACCAGCGCAACCAGCACCAGACGAGGCACAGCAACCAATCAGAGATTACGCTCTAGTGACGTGCTACGCACTACCTGGAAAAAGGCCCAAAACAAACCCTGCAATGATTAAAAAAAAAAACAACATAAAAACAAATCCTCAAAATAAAGATATTCACTAAACTCTGCTCACCCGAAAGTATCTGACTCTGATCTTCTATGATCCTGACTATGAGGCCTGTATCCAATGGATGAAAAGGCCAAGAAGAGTTGATGTGTCTAAATGATTATATTAATGCCTTCACCCATTAGCTAAAACTGTACCAATTTTCATTACATACCAAAATTATGAATTAATTGTGTATTATAATACAGTGCTCACTAGTAATAAATTTTAATGACTTGTCTTTGTGTTTATTTATCATTTCCATGATTCCATTAAGTTTTGGCCAATGTTCAAATTTCTTGACGGTGGCTTATACACCATGTAATAGTATGTTTAGGCTTATACACCATGTAATAGTGTGTTTAGACTTATACACCATGTAATAGTATGTTTAGGCTTATACACCATGTAATAGTATGTTTAGGCTTATACACCATGTAATAGTATGTTTAGGCTTATACACCATGTAATAGTGTGTTTAGGCTTATACACCATGTAATAGTATGTTTAGGCTTAGACACCATGTAATAGTATGTTTAGGGGCTTATACACCATGTAATAGTGTGTTTAGGCCTATACACCATGTAATAGTATGTTTAGGCTTATACACCATGTAATAGTATGTTTAGGCTTAGACACCATGTAATAGTATGTTTAGGGGCTTATACACCATGTAATAGTGTGTTTAGGCCTATACACCATGTAATAGTGTGTTTAGACTTATACACCATGTAATAGTATGTTTAGGCTTATACACCATGTAATAGTATGTTTAGGCTTATACACCATGTAATAGTGTGTTTAGACTTATACACCATGTAATAGTATGTTTAGACTTATACACCATGTAATAGTATGTTTAGGCTTATACACCATGTAATAGTATGTTTAGACTTATACACCATGTAATAGTGTGTTTAGACTTATACACATGTAATAGTATGTTTAGACTTATACACCATGTAATAGTATGTTTAGGCTTATACACCATGTAATAGTATGTTTAGACTTATACACATGTAATAGTATGTTTAGGCTTATACACCATGTAATAGTATGTTTAGACTTATACACCATGTAATAGTATGTTTAGACTTATACACCATGTAATAGTATGTTTAGGCTTATACACCATGTAATAGTATGTTTAGACTTATACACATGTAATAGTATGTTTAGACTTATACACCATGTAATAGTATGTTTAGGCTTATACACCATGTAATAGTATGTTTAGGCTTATACACCATGTAATAGTGTGTTTAGACTTATACACCATGTAATAGTGTGTTTAGGCTTATACACCATGTAATAGTGTGTTTAGGCTTATACACCATGTAATAGTGTGTTTAGGCTTATACACCATGTAATAGTGTGTTTAGGCTTATACACCATGTAATAGTATGTTTAGGCTTATACACCATGTAATAGTATGTTTAGGCCTATACACCATGTAATAGTATGTTTAGGCTTATACACCATGTAATAGTATGTTTAGGCCTATACACCATGTAATAGTGTGTTTAGACTTATACACATGTAATAGTGTGTTTAGACTTATACACCATGTAATAGTATGTTTAGACTTATACACCATGTAATAGTGTGTTTAGACTTATACACATGTAATAGTGTGTTTAGACTTATACACCATGTAATAGTATGTTTACGCTTATACACCATGTAATAGTGTGTTTAGGCTTATACACCATGTAATAGTATGTTTAGGCCTATACACCATGTAATAGTATGTTTAGGGTGCATGTACCTTTGGAAATAATGAAGGTACATTAAATCCTCCTTGGAGGAAAATGCAACCCCATGAACCCCATAAAAGATTTTGGGAAGAGCACTGACAACGGAGTAAATTTCAATTCAAATATTCATTTAGCTATCATCCGAGAAGTCAACTTGACAAAGAATAACAGAATCAAGCGTAATTTGATGAAAAAAATATTGTATCTACCAAAAGCTGAAAATATACAATAACTGCTAGGCCTGCCTTTGTATGAAATGATTCCTAATGTTTTTTCCAGGCCTAACTAACTAATTCAGCTGGAGTATTTTTTTTCATAAAGAAGATATGCCTTTTAAATTGGCTAGTTTCTTTTGCCTCCTTGCTGTTTGGTCTAGAGTAGACTGACAGGTGACTGAAGTATTAAAGTCAATTGAAGAGTGAATATTAGGCCCTAATCATATTGTATTATTGAAGAAAACGAAATACCATTTAAAATGTTGACACTGCTCTGGACCAAAAAAAGATAACAGTCGAACATTATATGACACAAATAATCAATTATTTTATTCAAAAAGCCATAGGGTTTTTATAAGGACAAAGTGAACTTAATGTCTCCATTTATGCACATAGCTTTAATACAACAGCCTTTCATCTTTCATTGGCTTTATTCTATTGACTATCATATTCTTCTTGGTATGCGCACCCACCTTCAGTAAATCCTGGATCCGCCCCTGGTATCTGTAAATAATGTAATCACTCACTGCACTGTTCACTTTCTGCGCTACATATGTATATCTGTACAACTGTAAATTTGTTTACAAATTAAGCCTATCTTTTATTTTTATTCTTTTTTTTAAAAATCTGATAGCTTATTGTTATCCTTATCCCATAGTAGATATAAATTGCTTGGACTTGGGCTCTACTGGCTTGCAGCTTGTCTGCTTAGAGTAGGCAAATCTGAATGGGCTATGTGTGTGGAAATCCTGAAACTCCCAAAATCATTATCTATTTATTATTATCTAATGCAGCAGATCACGAAGGCATCTTTACGGAGCTAGCTGACCTCTACGTAACTGTATTTTCAAATAAGAGCATGTATTAAAAAAAAATGTTTTCAGCAATCGTGACAGCAATTGTTAATAACGATGGAGGGCAGCATTGCGCCTCGTCGTGTAGAGGCTGCTGGAAATAATTAGAAGAAGAAGAAGAAAAAGCCACAATGCGCGTGCGCAGAATCGGACCACGACACCACGTGTGTAAATTGTGTTCCGAGCGTGCTGCTGCCCAGGACGCACATGCCCAGCAGATACACCACATTTTAAGCGCAGAAAAAGAATATGAGGCCAGGTAAGTGAAGATTTTTTTCGTGTTTTATTCGTCGTGATATTGTTGTTTTAGTAGTGGGCCTGTACATGCGTGGTGTGAATGAAACGCCCCAAATCCCTGCTCCATGGCAAACTTAGCCTCAAACTTTAGCCTCCACCAAACGCGTGTCTCAACTCCTTTCTAATTCTATTTTCCGTGCTATACTTGCACCAAAACCATCTCTTGCCGTGTTAATTTGTGTCGTGCACATCGGGTTGGGCATGTTTCGTGTTATAGCAGCTATTTTATTACGAAAACTGTGGGCCGAGATCCACATGTACGCGTTCTGTCCGTGTTTTTTGTGCTACGCAGTTACTAATAAAGGGACTTAACGAACAATGAATCAGGTTTAAATTCGGTCGGTCACACGATTCCAGCAAATATTCGCTTGATAAACCCGTGATTTGTCGACTATTTACCCCATATGAAAATACCCCAATGGTAAAGACGGTGGCATTTAATAAAAATGTCAGCGAATAAACGATGATGACTCAATTGTACACGTTGTTTTTTCTCAATCTATAAACCTTATCACATTTCATTATATTCGATTAAAATGTATGAAAGTCTCAATGTACAATAGAAGTAATTGTTTGACTACTCAATTAATCGATTTTTTTTTTTTTTTTAATTGGTGACAAGTTTGACTGCGAAAAATTTTCGTTACAGCCCTAATTATGAACATATTGCTTTCCAAGACGAAAATTGAGATTTGAAAGTTCTTAAAAGAGCCTGTGGCTGTGTTTGAGGCATAAGACTTGTGCAATGTGAGATTGTCCAGCAGGGGCAGCAGTGAGCTGTGTGTGTGTGGTTTACAGGCTTCAGTCCTCGTGGTGGAGGCCGTGGAGGTGGACGCGGCTTTGGAGACAGAGGCGGCTTTGGAGACAGAGGCCGCGGGGGCTTCAGAGGTGGCCGGGGTAAATGTCACTCGCCTGTTCAACACATGCACGTTCAAAATCTGATTTTCAGATGTTTAAATATCAGATTTTCTTTTGGATCATGGTCCCTCTTATTACTCGCATTAGAATTTTTGGTTTGCATGTATTTTAAGTCTGATTTTGGTCTGCACTGATAGGACCGTGTTCCAAGTACTCAGTATGCCATTGGGTGTACAGAGTACATGAGTATTGTATTAATGCACACATACAAATTTAAAGGGCCAGGAATCATTAGATGAGCTTACTTCATTCCATGCTGTTGTACTTACAAATCTTCATTTACAGTCACACTTGACGAGTTTCGTATTGTAAATTGTGTTTTTGTTATGTGTTTGTGTAGGAGGAAGTTTCCGGTCTCCGGACGGTGGAGGGTTCCGGGGCCGTGGCGGAGGAGGCAGAGGAACTCCCAGGGGCCGGGGGGGTTTTAGAGGAGCACCCCGAGGGGGTAGGGGCGGCTTCGGAGCAGGCAGGAAGGTCATGGTGGAGCCCCACAGACATGAAGGTACCAAGCTTGATGGCGCTTATTATCAAGCATGACACTTATCTGCTAAATGGGACGGTGAGGTTGCTTAACTTGGGATGAGTTGTGTAGTTTGTATGAATGCTATCAATGTTTTTATTTTCTCCCTCAATTTGTATTTTACAATGTCAAGGACCCCCTTGCTATACACACATGGAATTGGGTGCTTTATTTCATATTTAATTTATAAAGTGCTTGCTTTAATATTAAATATAAATATTTAATATATATACTTTTAATCTTAATTTGAGATTCACTAGTTATCCTGACGTAAAACTTGCCAATAAGAATTTTTAGCTGGTGTTGCTGTGTTTCTGATCCGAAATTCTTGAATGCAACTTAACTCGAGCTACTGCCGCTACAGCAGATCCTACAAAAAGTATAAATAAAAAACACAATCTTCAACATAGTTAGGTTGTGCTTTGCACATTTACTGTAAAGGCTCTGAAAATTTTAAATCTCAAGGGAAAAAATTGTGTGTGTAGGTGTGTTCATCTGCAGAGGCAAAGAGGATGCTCTTGTGACCAAGAACATGGTGGTGGGAGACTCCGTGTATGGGGAGAAAAGGATCAGCGTGGAGGTAACTAATGCTAGTTATTAGGCGACAAGTATCCTCAAAAGGTTGTTTTTTTTTTACCAGTTGTTTGTCTATAGGAAGGAGAAACAAAGATTGAGTACAGAGCTTGGAACCCGTTCCGCTCGAAGCTGGCAGCAGCCATTTTGGGAGGAGTGGATCAGATCCACATTAAACCAGGGGCCAAAGTAATGTACTTGGGGGCTGCCTCTGGAACCACAGTGTCCCATGTGTCGGACATCGTTGGCCCGGTGAGCACTACACTCGTCATACAGGCCCAGAATAATCAAATCTTACTTTGCGCCACACATTCTCTGTATTGTTTGATATAGGGACCCCAGTAAAAATTAGATTGTAATTTTGTCACAGGATTAGTGACGAGGCGAATTTCTTTGTAGAGCCCAATTTGTACATAAAGCAATTCAAAGTGCTTTACCCATAAGATTTGATGTTTAAATTAGGACTGTGCATAATGTGTCAGCAACGTCAACAATGAGTTGGCACAACCACTATGTCATCCGTTAAGTAAAACACTAGTTAATTAGACGAGCCGGAGCACGGCGACCCGTCATGCCAAAACCCCTAAGCAAGAACACTGTTAACTGGAAACCGTCACATGAGTTAAAAGGAAGTCCGTGAGCTGCTGTAGATGGTCTTTCTAACCTTGATCATATATTTATTTTCCTTAACTTTATCCCTTGAGTTGCCATATTGCAACACTGTAGCGATAATATTCAAATACCTTCTGAAAGGGGGTGGCGCCAGTTAATTTGATATGAAAACTACAAATGTTAAATGTATTTTGGTCTCGTCTTCAGGAGGGACTGGTCTATGCGGTGGAATTCTCTCACAGATCAGGCAGAGACCTCCTCAATGTGGCCAAGAAACGCACCAACATCATCCCCATCATCGAGGATGCCCGGCACCCGCACAAGTATCGCATGTTAGTGGGTATGTATATGCCACTAATTTGACCCTTTTCTTTGGGCTAGCGTTTCACATGTTCTCAAAGTACTCAACTGACCATACACAATCTTTAATGATACAATAAGTAAAACACTTAATTTGTCCAAGTTTTCAGTTGGTTTGTGGATGTGATGGTTGGGAGTGGCATTGTTAAACTCTTTGTTCTCTGCAGGTATGGTGGATGTCATTTTCGCAGACGTCGCACAGCCCGATCAGACCAGAATAGTAGCTCTGAATGCTCACAACTTTCTAAAAAATGGGGGACACTTTGTTATCTCCATAAAGGTAAGCTGCTGCAGAACAGGAAACTCATTCATGTACTGGTTGTCCGGTCATAGAGATCCCGGTTCTTGGTATTTAATCTAAACTAAAATTAAGGCTGGGCAAAGTCATTTGGTTCCATGTGAGAACCGGTCAAATGTCCATGAAACCGAAAATAAAGTGCTTTGGTGCAACCTGCGGTTTCTGGTATTTAGATAATGACAATGCGTAAATGCAACATAAAAAACAAACGACGCAGACGCATTTTTTTTTTTTTTTTTACTTAAGTCAATGTTAAAACTTAAGCACTGTGTATAAGTAAACTGTGCTGAACAATGGAATAGTCTTCAGTGTGGAGCCTTGAAAAAGTATGTTCTGCTTCATAATTCTAGAGTTGCTCCCATCAGGATATTTGGGCTGATTACCAATCTGAATAGTTTTTTGCTAATTGTTTAGATTAATTATACATATATTTTGATATGATGTTTGAACAAATCCTTTCTAGTGCATAGGATGAACAGTTTCCTTGGCAATTTCAGGTACTACTGTCCTTCATTAATTAACCGTGTGGTTTAAATGAATACTTGTGCCGTTCATGGCGGTATAGCGGTTGCATCTGGCACAGTCAAACGGAGTAGATTTAGGAGCAGGCCATTATCCTCTGAGCAGTTTGGACAGTTGGAGGAAAGAAAACGTGCAGAAGACGAGGACGATGGTGTTTGTGATGTGCCACTTTCAAACGAGACTTTGAAAAGACCATACGCAGCCATTTAATAACTGTACAGCTTACAAAAAAAAATCTCAGCAAAATAAGGCATGACAACCATAGCTCTTTTTACATTTAAGGCACATGTGTAATTATCTCTGAGTGAACCACCAGCACGTGCGTACCTGCAAACAAGTGCCTACTTTCTCTCGATTCGATTGAAAACCATTTGGCTCTGAATTTGTTCTTTTAACTAAAAGACCAGCAGGAAAGCTTGCAGTTAAGTGCTGATTTTACAGAAACATGTGGCTGTTCTGTGTCTGCTCCTGAACATGTGAGCGTGGATCAGGCTACTGGTCCATTTTGCAGATCACGATCACGGGCCATTTACAAAATAAAAATTCAGAAACTGGCATTGAAAACATGGGGGGGGAATCAAACCATATCCATCCCCAACTGCAATGACTGGTGTCATATCAGCCAGTGTTTTGAGCAGTCTTTTTTTTAGTTTCAATGCTTCTAAACCAGGAATGCAGCGATACTGTTCTGGTATTGGCCGAACATTCATTTTGCAGCTTTAACAAATTTGAACTAAAAACAAACTCACCTCACTTGAACAACCGTGCGTCTGAACACAATACCCAGTTATCTTAAAAGATCAATGGTATCAAAATATAAGTGACTGCATCACTAATTACAAGATTAAGTCGGCGTTGAGTGAACTTTTGTCTATCTGCTTTTTGCGGCCCACATTTTTCTCACATTATTTTGTCCAATCTTTGTGGTGTGTAGTGAGTAGTGTCTAAGCGGCAAACAGGGCTGGCCCCCTCTGGGATGTGATGCCTCACGTGGGCCCTTCAAGTCCCCTCACGGAATATTTTCAATAATTGAGCAGCCCAAATAGAAACAGATCTGCTCCATAGCGCCCCCATGGAAAAGGGGCCTCTCGACGTGTTTGGTGTTTTTGACGGACTCCTATTTTTATTAAAATATTGAAGTTGCTTGACCAACTTTCCTCTGGTTCCAGGCCAACTGTATAGACTCGACGGCGGCCCCTGAGGCGGTGTTTGCATCAGAGGTGAAGAAGATGAGCTCAGAGAACATGAAGCCCCAGGAGCAGCTCACTCTGGAGCCGTATGAAAGAGACCATGCCGTCGTGGTGGGCATCTACAGGTATGCACTAGTTATCCAATAATATGCATTAATTTATTGTGCGTTTAAGGGCACGCTGATGCTTCACATAGTATTATTCATTCCATACTAATTGGTTGTTAGCTACTATTGCCACAGTTGACCTGGGGCAACAGAGGTGAGTTCTTGAGGGGTGCAACATTGTCCACTAAAAGAGCAATACAAAGCAAAACAATACTTAAGTGTCCAACTTCTTAACCTCTGCTACTTTTATTGTCTATTTTAGAGACTCCTGGGTTAAGTGGCATCACAGCTAGCCTAGTGATATTGTTTTGCTCGAAGACTAATCATATGCTATTTAACCACTCAAAAGTCAGGAAACGCAGCGCCTCATGTGTTTGCGCTCTATTCACCTTATTCCAGAAGTCTGTCAGTACGATGCAATCTTTCTGGTTGTATTGACATAGCGCTGCTGACCTCAAAGTTCTGCTGCCCAGGGAATCTGCGCATTGCCTTGGTCACATGAAAAATGGACATATTACACAAATCGATCTACTTTAACATATTTTAGTGGTGAGACTTTTCCCTTCAGCATTTAAACAATCAGAGTTCTCGCTAGACCAGAAGTGCGATTACAACCAAAGGGGTGAAGTGGGCGGGAATGAGGTAAATAAACAGTCGTACTTCACTTTGGTAGAGATGAGTTTCAGGAGAACGTGACCTGTATCAGCCAAGCCGACGCTTCTGCAGCAGTGCACTCTATTCTTTTGCCACCCATAAATGTCACTTACATGGAATAAGTGACGGGGGTTGACTGGCCTAGAATGTTGTGATGTCACCTGAAACCTAGCAATTAATGGGTCCGAAGTGATGTCTCACACTCGTGGATACCTTTTTAAGCCGCATTAGCACTGTGGCCAAAAAGTTTTTTTTTTTTAACATCCCCCAAGACCCAGTTTGTTCAAAAATGTGTTACAATGGTCAGGAGGGACAAATGGACTAAAGAAATCACTCCAGACTGGGGCTGAGCTGTTTTTAGCTTTACATGTTATTACGTGGCTATGCTAAAATATTAGCCTACTTGCAGACAGTTTTAATGAGCTTAATTTCCATCAGTCGTTTTATACTTTAGAATGAGACACACTTGAAAGCTTTGAGGACATGTCCGGTGCAGAGGGCGTGTGGACAAGAGAGCTTGGATGAAAATGTTGGCAACTTTGAGGTGGCAAGTTTTTTTCTTCAGCTCACTGCTGTAGATGGTGATCAAAGCTCTGAACTTCTGTCTTGGAGTAGCAACCCTTTTCATTTTAAATTGTATGCAGTTTTTCATGGCAACAGCTTGCAGCGACGTCTTCAAAATTGAAGTGACCGAACAAACAAGTCACATGACTGAAACCCATGGATAGGTTGCGTTTATTGCGTTGCAATGAGCTTCATTAAACTAATAAATGTGACTACTGGTGGAGCCAAACAAGGTTGAACAGAGATGGTTTTCTATTTTTGTATATTTCTTTCAAAAACTGTTACTTAGGCACTTGCCCACTGTAAAATTATGACAACTAATGGGTTGTGTTCAAGTGTTGCTGAATCTGCGCTAGGTTTTAGTACGTCTTTGACGGTTGGTAAGAAAGTCTAAAGAAAGAGGTCAAAAGATTGGCCCGGGTGCTGTGCTGTAGGGCCACTGCTTTGGCAGGTTCTCTCTGGGGATACTAAAGTATACATTTTTGGAAATCTGTTGGGAGGTATGAGCTGCTAAGTGTGCCGCTCCATGTGAACAACTGAGCAGATTGAGGGAGACAAAGAAGATATCATTTTTCACATTTATTAAAACATGATCAGCCATCTCTAGTATATGGTCACATGTAATGGTAGTATTGAAGAGCTTCTCTTTAAAAGTCTACAAAGGATATCCTTCTCCATAGGGTCCATATTCAATTCCTGGGCCAGACTGGGGTGGCATTTCTCCCTCATGCAAGATTCTGGGTCTCATGGTGACATCGATTGAATAAAAGTTCAATAATAAAGGATATCTATATTGTGGCTCCTAATCCAGCTGGAGGTTGGCACATTAAGCTTCTAACCTTCTGTTCGGGTGCGCCCTCTAGTGTTCTTTGAAAGACATTGTTCATCCCCCAATTGTGGACCTGCAGGAGCACCTCCAATTTATTTTTAAATTGTGTGATTTTAACTTATGTTCTGTTTCTTGACCAGCTATACACAGCTTAAGTTTTTAAATGGAGCAAATAGTTTGGATTGTATAGGCCTTTGTAGAGTCGAGTGAAAGCAAGTTCAAATGAGTTTGGTCTTGACTTTTTCCTTTTTTTTTTTTTTCTAGACCGCCACCAAAGCAGAAGAAGTGATGTGGATGCAGTTGGGTTTCCTGCCATTGTGACCCAAGTGTTTTCAGTTAGAAACCAAGGAATAATTTGTATTTTAATTATGACATGTATATTGCCTATTGTCTTTTATATTGTTTATTTTTCCAATATCTCTGGTCAAGAACTTTTTCATTACATTTAATACAACTGTTTTGTGAACTGCTCTGTATTTTGAAACAAATGGACAA
Organism: Eucyclogobius newberryi; assembly: GCF_026437365.1. Lineage (NCBI taxonomy): Eukaryota > Metazoa > Chordata > Actinopteri > Gobiiformes > Gobiidae > Eucyclogobius > Eucyclogobius newberryi. Next base: position 5,839,261 of record NW_027315945.1, on the reverse strand, counting down.
ATTATCAAATGTAAAGACCATTAAAACAGTTGGAACTTCCGTACATGTGTGTGTGTGTTTTTGGCAAAGGGCATGATAATATTCAGAGTCTGGGTTGGGTACATGTGTAGCTTTTATGAAAAAGCCTTAAATCTAAAGCGGGGCTGGGCAGAGTGTAGTCCTGTATTCAATGTGTTATTTGAGCCTAGCAAAATGTTATTGCAGAGACAAACGCCTGTTGCCCTGTGACTGACCATGGGTTGTGCGTCTCACTTAACAGTAAATGTCCAGTGAACAGCGCCTTGCTTGGTGCTAAAAGTTGCACATATTCAATTTGAGAACCTGCATTTTTGTGGCTAGTATTTCTAAATTCAGGAATTGCATGGTCGGGCGTGTACACGATAATCCACAACCATGTGAGTGCACTTAAAACGACTAATGTGTACAGTTTGCAGGCAGAAAATAAGCGTGGAGCCAAACCTAACTTTAGCAGCACGTTGCACTGTGCGCTGGGATCGCTCTGGCAGCCATTTTGTGGGAACCGTGAGTGGAGCGCGCTGGGCCGTGCTCGCCTGGCGTCGGGAGTGCGCTCAGTGCAGCCCCTCTACTGTGACCGATGTTACCACCACAGAGGGGCTGCCCGGCTAGCCTTAGCGACAACATTTGCTTTTAATGTCCGTTCTCGCACTTTAACATGCTCTTCCGAGCGGCTTCACCTTCGAGCAGACCGCACTGAATGGACAGTCTTCATCTGTTACAATGGCAGCGTTTTATGGACCGTTAGCATGCTAGCTAACAGCTAGCTAGTTCCGTTAATTATTATATAAATATTAGTGATGCTGGTGGGTTAGGTTTTCTCTTATGGACTCTTGTTGTTGTGGCTTCAGTAAAGGTGCACTTCGATAAGCAGAACGTGGAGCAGAAGCGGCCAGTTGGAGCTGTCAGCGGCCGCTCACCGCTAAAGTTGAGCCGGTGACAGGAGTCCATCTCCGGCGGCACCTGGGTGCCACACGCACTGTGCTTTGGTCAGAAGCGCCAGCGGATATATCAGCCTCTGTATTGGAAGACGCTGTGGGGTTTTGGACACTGGGAGAAGGACCACTAACCTGACTGGGCTGGTTCGTGTGGACGGGGAGAGCTGGTTCCGATCATGGCTGCTACACGGCACTGGCACCGACACAGCGCCTGAGGTAAGCATTGTGCAGGATTCTCCGGTAAAAGCCGGTAATACGTTCTCTGGTGCTAATGCAGCGCGGTATTGGTATGAGGCCGGTACCGGTGACTCAGGCGGCCCGTTCTTCCATGTTCTCCCCCGATTCTGCCCGTGCCATTAGCAAATCTCCACTGTGACCGGGGGTTCGATCATAAGCTCGTTAGTGGTTATGTGAACGGTAAAACCCTATGACGGTGAGAATAGCGGCACCAGCCGCTGCTCGCTCCGGCAATACCGGGCTTGAGCATCCTGTGGACGGCCCAGTGAATAGTCAGCTTCGTGCGAGTGTGGATAAGCCATGTTATACAGAACACTGGAGAGAACAGAGAACCTACAGCACAAAGCCTGGAGACTAGTTTGAGCAGATGCACCAGGCCAGGCTTCTCATGAATCTGCGCTCATCTGCCTCTACTTGTCGCATATCGAATCTGAGCAGTGATCCACTTGTGCACATATTAAACGGCCTTTTGTTGTGGCTCTAGCTTTACCTGGTTGTGCAGCTTGTGCGTTTTTGCAACCTTCAGGGTATGTACCGCATGAGCCCCAGCCCCTACCCTGCCCCCGAGTAGAGCAGCACATCCCTCAGATGATCCAGGCTTAACAAAAAGACCCGGCATCACCTGCTCTGTGCTGCTGCTGCTGCTGCTGCTGCATCCACATTTGCTCTGCCTTCACACCTTTTGTTCAGACATTAATCAAGTTACCTGTGCGTGGGCCTCATGGTGTAGAAATCGTATGATAAAGACATGAGCACACAGTTTGTGGGTTGGACTTGCACTTTGTCACTGACCCGATCCATAAAGCATGGCCAGAACAGTCCAGTAACTACTACATAGTGGATCAAACTTGTAGCAAGCGCAAGGAAACACGAACCTGATGGAACTAGCCTGGTTGAGTAGCCTAATTTACTTGCTCATTAGCACCACAACCACTTGTGCTTTCTTTAGAACAGCTCATAAGTAGCCTACATTCAGATCTATGCTTTATGGAAAATGTCAAAACGATGCTATAATAAATCTGGGGGCCAGGCCATCATCAACTGCCACAATAATTGACTTCCTGTTTGTCCTTTCCTTCAAACATTAAATCCTCATCACCATGCTGAAATTGGTTGACATTATTGACATAAAGGCCATAATGTGGACTTATGCAGGTTTGCAGAACCACACCCCCTTGAGCAGCAATGGCTAACTGTGCAAAAGTGAAATACCTAAATCTTTTTTTCTAATAAGGGCTATTCTGAGTCCAGTCTTTAATACAGTTAAACTAAACTTGAGTACCTGTGTATGTTTTGGAGACTACAAAGCACAGTCTTGTGTTGAAGCTTCACCTCTGGGTGACGCTCACTGTTTTACACATGTATAATCATGTGATGGGCAACTCAAATATCAAAATATATTTCAAAACCAAGATAATGTTACCCATCCCTTACCACAAGGAAGTGCTGCAACAGATGGACATCAATAAGAAAGTGATGGAAAGCAACAGCTGAGGCCCAGTGCTCTAAAATCCTGACCTGCAGACCAGGACCTGGTCCTCAGTAGCTCACTCAGGGGGCAGGGCTGGAGCAGTGGCCTCTGTGTGAAACCAGAACCAGAAAGCGCATGGCCGAGCTGTACTGACAATCTGCAGCATAAGATCCTCAGTTCAATGCTTATCTCTGAAAACAAGATCTTGTAACTAGGACTGGATATTGTTTAAACTTTAAAAGTAGTAGGACAGCAAATGTTTTACACTCTGAAATAAAATAAATTGGTGCTATAAACTGGTACATTTTTGTTTCTTTTGACAACTTTTAATGCCTGGTAAGTCCTAAGGAGAGCTCTATCCATGGTTAAAAGTCCTCCAAGTGTCACCTATAAAGAGGAGGCTGAAAGAAAAGTTGTTGGGCAAAGTCAAACCATGTGAATTAGTTGATGGATGGAATTTATTAAACATTGATTATGTTTTGATGTTCTACATGATGATTAAAGGTCCCATATTTTGCTATATTTGCCGTTCCATAGTCTACCCTAAGGACATTTGTGATAATGTTTTGCGCTGTGCAGCATGCATTACACTATCAGTAACCAATACCACTTATTTATTTTGGTGAAGTCGCTCATAAAAGTTGATTTTGCATAATATGGGACCTTTTAATATATGAATTAAATTCAGTACTTGTACAAAAAAACAAAACAAAAACAAACACCTTTTCAGTATTATATTTTTCTTACAGGTTTTATTTTCACCACCACCAGTGTCTAGGCTCTGGGGGGATTCCTGTCATATCCTCCTCCTGCGCATCGATAATCATTCCCTGCCGGGGTCTAAGCACCAAACCTATTATAGATAGATATAGATATATCTATATCTTTATATATGGTTAATCATCTTCTATCGCATATTAATTTTAGTCTCTCTGGTTTTAAATACTGCATGAGAGCGCTGTACAGCAAACAGGAAACGTCTGATATGCACATCTTTGTTTTGCTAAGTCTATCGGCTCAACAAGTTATTAACAAAGTTATCACTGGAACTACAGGGATTTGTCACCAGATCAGGTCAGCGTCAGTTTCTTGTGTGGAAAGCGAGCCCGGACTGGGACAAGATTTCGGGAGAACTCGCTGAAAAAGGAAGAAGGGCCTGTTGATGACATGATCACGTCTTCTCCAAAAGGAACGTATTATTTACTGCACTACAACATGAATAGGGGAAAAAAATGTTTTAACAATTTTCTATCGTTTGCAACATCTTAGAAGACAAGTTGAAAAAAATAATAATCTAATTTTGGAAAGAAAAATCGACTATTTATTTCTTAGGGAGTTAAGGGGGGGCCAGCACCCTATGGCCCCCTTCAGACCTCTCAAATTGGCCAGTATGGCCCATTTGCAGTGGAAACACCACAGATCACCCCAATCGGCTCCAAAGCTAATCTTTTGAAACGCACCTAAAATTAATCCTAAACCAGAGCTTCCCTTCAGTAAAGTCTCTTCTCCCCATCATCTGTGGGCACTAATAACGTTCTAACACCAGAATAAATAATGTGTTTTTATGTGTAGCAGGCTTAAATTAAATGCTACGTGTAATATTAAGCTAGAACTATAGTCTACAATTTTCCATTGTTCCATGTTAGTTCTTTTTCTAGCCCTCAAATAAAGTAGAATTAGGCCCATTATTAAGTTTGCACTTCTGTAAAAAGATAAATCATACATTTATTACAAAAATAATTATAAAATAAACAACGTTATTTACTGTAGTACTCTGCTTTGCTGAGTGTGTACAGGGTGGTCACAGGGCCCCAGCCAAGTGGATGGTGGGTGTAATAGTGGTCAGATGGGCCCAGTAGAGTGTACAGTGGGTGTAGTGGCCACAGGGGCTAAGCAGAATGAACAGCTGTAGTGGTGGTCATAGGCTCCCGGCAGAGAGGACAGCAGGATTAGTGGTCAGAGGGGCCCTTACATTCCATAAAACTTATTTAGTTTTAGAGAAAGTAAACTTTGCTTATGCAGTTGGCATATTCACTTTTTAACTAATTATTATGAAATTAAGTGTATGGGTTGTCGCTGTGCCTGGGGACCCATTTCCAGGTGTGGCTGAAAGAACTCTACAGGTGTGACTGTGGTTGGCTGAAAGAACTCTACAGGTGTGACTGTGGTTGGCTGAAAGAACTCTACAGGTGTGACTGTAGTTGGCTGAAAGAACTCTACAGGTGTGACTGTGGTTGGCTGAAAGAACTCTACAGGTGTGACTGTGGTTGGCTGAAAGAACTCTACAGGTGTGACTGTGGTTGGCTGAAAGAACTCTACAGGTGTGACTGTGGTTGGCTGAAAGAACTCTACAGGTGTGACTGTGGTTGGCTGAAAGAACTCTACAGGTGTGACTGTGGTTGGCTGAAAGAACTCTACAGGTGTGACTGTGGTTGGCTGAAAGAACTCTACAGGTGTGACTGTGGTTGGCTGAAAGAACTCTACAGGTGTGACTGTGGTTGGCTGAAAGAACTATACAGGTGTGATAGGTAGGCTGAAACGATTCTACAGGTGTGACTGGTAGGCTGAAACGATTCTACAGGTGTGACTGTGGTAGGCTGAAACAATTCTACAGGTGTGACTGTGGTAGGCTGAAACGATTCTACAGGTGTGACTGTGGTAGGCTGAAACGATTCTACAGGTGTGACTGTGGTAGGCTGAAACGATTCTACAGGTGTGACTGTGGTAGGCTGAAACGATTCTACAGGTGTGACTGTGGTAGGCTGAAACGATTCTACAGGTGTGACTGGTAGGCTGAAACGATTCTACATCTTTTTTAAGGATACAAGTGCAGACAGATGTTACAGACAGTTAAAAAATATAGACTAAAATCTTTCTAGGGGCCAGATTAAAACATGCCGAGGGCCACATCTTGCCCATGGGGCCACAAATGCCCTGGTCTGGCCTAAGGGCAATTTTTAAATTTTTTTGTTTAATTACTTGGCATGTTTGGCAGGCTGGATTATAAAGACAAACAGGCCGTAAGTAGCCCACGGGCCGTAGTTTGCCCAGGTCTGTACTAGAATGCTTCTCAATTTTAAGTCAACTACTAAGTTTTGTGAATTGGGAGCCGTAGTGACCACCTGGCTGAACAATTTTGGATTTTTTTTTAAATTTGTGTAGGATTCAGTTTTAAAATACATTTTAATGTCCACTTAAACAAACTTTGAAGAGTAGTAAGGAACAAGTAGAGGTGGTTCAAAATGTACATAATATTGTGAATGTTATTTTGTAATTAACAGTTTGTGTTGCCCGGTGGTTGAGTGGGTAAGGCTGCTGTGCTGAATTTCCTGCTTGTTCCCCCTCCCATCCCCATTTCACTCAGATGTCCTGTCTGATATAGCCTATGGGCAAAAACAAAACAAAAAACCTCCTTTAATAAAAAAAAAAGAAAAAGGAAATACATGTTTTGTATAGGGGGGAAAAATGTCAAAATGCTTAAAAAAGCTGTTCAAAAAATAAAATGTTGTAAACTTTCTAAAAAGGGTATAACGGTAATATTTTAACATGTTTGCAATACATTTTACAGACATTTATCTGATAATCTGATAATTAAAGGCGGTATGGACGATTTTTCGGCGATTTGAGAACGCAGGCGGAAGTGCACATGCGCACTCCCCCGTGCGGACTGATACAACTCACACGTGAGTTTGTTTATTAGCGCAACGGAGCGCATCGCATCTCTCGTCTCCCGTAGATTTCTGTCCACTTCTGAGTCAGCTCGAACTGTCTTTCTCCGTCTTCATTTTGCCCCGTACACTGAGGGAACTATATTATGATAGATTCATGCGCTTAGGCACGCGGAAACGTTGGCACGACCCGCAGGCGGCTGCAGGTGAGCGATAGGTGCGTTTTATGATTGATACGTGGCAGGACAAATGATTTATCCACGCCACGAGGAAATATGATAAAAAATTTGCTGAAAAAAATTGTCCATACCACCTTTAAGTTCAAATAAAATGTTTGAGGCATGTTCTAACACATTTCTGTTTTTATTCATTATTGGGATGTATCAAAATACATTTTTGTCAATATCGCCCACCTCTAGGGAGAAGACTAACAAAAACAAGAATTCTATGCTACATACATACGGTTTAGACAAACTTCTGAATATTTTGTTTGTTGGGTAAATTATGCAGTATTTTGTCAATTGTGCATTTGATTGGATTCCAATTACTCAGTTTTACTCTGAAATGCGTAGTTCATTAATGTGCACTTGCAGTTGTTACACAATCCAAATAGAGTGGGCACTAATAGGTCATTCACAACTACGTCTTTTGTGTTTACCTGCAGAAATGCACGAAATGAGTCACTTAACCGCAAAGAAGATTCTCTGAGCTATGTCACAGATCGAGAAAACATCAGTTATCGAGGAGATTCAGAACAGAGTGTTTTTGACGGTCGGCAGGGGAGGATTCATCAAACTAGCATGAATGAAGCCAAATGCTACTCTAAGTATGTTTTTGATGAGGGAACAATGCTAGAACATGGTTAAAAGCTCAGAAAACTAAATTTTGTATAATATAATAAACTACTGAACTACTTTTAGGGCTGGGTATTGACTAGTACCTCACGATACATATCCCGGTACTCATAACTTGATATAATATGTGTCCTGATACACATAAAACCAGTGTTAAATGTTTTTAAATTGATGTTTTGATGTTATGTAGAATGACAAAATGCATTAAAATGTCATGTCCACAAGGTACTTAATATCCAAATACAATTGTGCTTTGAATAAGAAATCTGTTTAGCTCAGCAGATTTATACAACATGAGCTGGTTAATAATTGTTTAACTCAGCAATTTATCATGAATTCCTGTTGTTTGAAAGTCGGTCGCGATACATTACAAGACAACACTATTGGAAAATGTACTACCGGTAGTTGTCTGCTCTGGGTTTGGATGTATATTACCCCTTCGCAGAGGCTAACCATCTCTGTGGTAACTTAAGTCCCTAACACAGTTGTTTATAATTTAAAAACACATTCAAAACTTTTCAGAAAGCCTATTTGAAAAATGAATGAGAAATTTACTTCTGGAAGTGGTGAGGTGGTGGTCACTGGGTTTTTAATCCAAAACATTAAATGTACTAATTTCCTTTGTAGTTTTGATCTGTCTGTAGAAAACCTCTTTTCTTAGCACGTGGCAGGCTTTGAGTGTCTGTAGAGCCCAACTAACAATTCATCTACTAAACTAGCAGCTGTATTCATCCCTAGCTGAGTGAAAACTGTACTTTGTTTTAATAAAAGTTTCAGGTGAATTTGTACAGAATCAAACTCGACTCAGGACTATTTAAAAAAAAAATAAAAAAAATTCTGATTGATGTGAGGGACAGGCAGATGGCGCTAGCATCATTAGCATCAATAGTAGAGATCGACAGATATGGCTTTTATATTGCCGTTTTTAATCTAGAGCAGCCGATGGTCCATAAGCTCTGCTGATACTTCAGACCAATGTATGGGGCCCATTTGTATCCTACCCAAATGACTTGATATGTAATGACTATAAACACAGTTATGTTACTACAGGGAAGAGCTCTACATAAGAAAAGTTGAATAATAAAGACAAATATTTCTATAGTGATGATTTCTAAACATCCACAGCCCTGTCCCACTGCAAACGTAGAAGGGAACTAGAGTCACATTTTGTGCAGCGCTTTCTTCTGAAGTTAATCCGGCACAAAAGTGACCAAATCTCATTTAGTCAGGTTTATAGCTTCTGCTGGAGTTTAAGGCATATATGTGAAAAAGTATCGGCCCGGCCCGATATATCAGCCAACTGATAAATTGGTTTATCTCTAATCATTAGCAAAAGCTAATCAAGGCAGCCTGGGTCAAAGTTCAGAACAGTGGAATTGCGTACACAGAGAGACATTTTAGCTCTATTGTTAAAAGCTTTGTTATTGCAGAGTTGCTGTATTAGGCTTATGAATATTGTATTATATAAGTCTTGCCCATTTTACAATATTACTAATATTGTAATGTATTGATTAATTGACTAATCACGACTAGTCGACTATAAAAAGGATTGTCATCATATTTAGCTGATGTTTCTCTGTTATAAGAGTCTTTTCGTATATGTTTTGAATGAGTCTGTAAAGACCAAAAGACAGTGGCATTATTTATTGTAACACAGTAACAGTAACAGTAACACACTTGATTTATCTAGAAGCCTAGAGTCACATATTCCAACCTTTATTGTGTTAAAAATATTTTGAAAAAGTATCAATGTACAATAAAAATAATCAACTAATTGAAAAAAAATATTTCTGAAAAGTGGACTACTAAATTAGTCATTAGTTGCTTTCCTAATTGTAACTCATTTGACGATTGTCAGGCGGTTCAAGTCCAAATATCAGTAATGTAAGTGAAAAAGCTTTAACTACATCCTGGTGTGTGCGTGTGGATGTGTGTCGCCCTGGAAGCTCCTGTGCACTGCATCTAGGTTTATTTCTAAAGATTCCTATTAGCTGTACCAGGGGGCCAGCTAAGCTTCCTGGGGTCCTATAATAATATTTCACCATCTTTATTTCATCGTGCCATGTCTTGAAAACAATATAAGTTGTACTGTTTATATTGCCTACTTGCCTATGGTGAAGGAGCACCGGAGAAGAACTCATGTCCGGGTAGCAACAGAACAGCTACAGGTCGCACTGGTGTCCATGGCACCCGGTTATACACGTCTCTGAAGTAGAACCCCCTGAATGGAATAGAGAGGCTCATAAGTCATCATTGTATATTTAGTAGTTTTGTGGTTTCTGCACTGGTCAGTATCAGCAGACAAAAGACCAAATTTCGCCAACAGGACAACGACAAACAGAATATTGTCTTTTTGAAGTATGCCCCTTAAAAAAATGTGCAAAATTATTAACAGGGAATAAAGTTTAAACAGTGAAAATAGTATCAAATGATATAATTATTCCTCCTACCTCGCAAATAAATAAATAATAAAGGCATTGTTGCTACAGCTCATTTGCTAATTCTGCTTCTCCATGTGCACTTCCTCCTCTCTCCCCTCCCTCCTCTCCTCATCTCTGCCTTGCCTAGCTATCATTTTATTAATGTATTTGTGTGTATTATTTCCCCCCTTACAAATAATGAACGTCATGCATGATGGAGGAAAACCTCTTACGGTTTGTGTTTACTCAAACTAGTGAAAAAGTCAACGATTATTCCAATAACTTATGAGTCCAACTAGGGCTGTTGGACTCAATCTAGCCCAATCTTTTTTTTAAATTGTTTTTTCTTACAAATACGATTTTATTTCCAATGTATATATTAATGGATTCTGTTCAAAGGGCACATTTTTAACACATCCAGGAGCATTAATTAGGTGCTGTTCCTGATTTTTACCATATCAAAAATGAAAATATATCATGTAATTTATGTATTTATTTAAAAGGGACAGTGCATATTAATTAACAAACATATAATGTACAGTAAATATGCCAGAATTGTGGAGTATCCTAATTGTTCATAAGCATTTTTCACTTTCAGAGGCCAGAGTTTACCATCACGGTAAAACATTAGCATGCTAACAGAGCACTTCCTGCTTTTATTGTTTGCAAAGGACTCCATCAATTGCAGCCTTTGGGATTTAATCATTGTGACCATTCAAATTTGGGTTGGATTGCGGTATATCTTGGAACCCCCTGAATAGAGAGACTCATAAGTCATCATTGAATCGTTTTGTCATTTTGGAATAGTTTACATTAGATTTTGATCCATAACTTATTTTGATATTTGGAGACAACTGCCACTATAACCATAAGGCAAACAACATTAGCGTGTGTTCAATATGAAGCAATAGCCGCAGTGACACGCTCGTCTAGTTGACCTTAATATGAATTTTAACTAAACGTTTTAGGAAGTAACTAAATCCATGTACCGAAAACATGTATTCAAAATACAAATGTATTGTAACTGTATTTGGAATATAACCAAATTAAATAGTAACTGTATCAGAATACAGTTACTCTAAAGCAATACATTGTGGTATTTGATAAAGCAATTTAGTCTTCAACTGCACATTTTTTGTGAGGAAAACAGCTCTCGTGTTGCGTTTTTTTCTTTTCTACAAACGGTGCAAATAAACACAACGGTTTTAATCCCCTATTACTTGTTTTTACACTATTATATAATGCATATGAAATTGAGCGTATTCTAATGATTCAGAATAAAGTACTTTGATTGGACCATGTGTCGGAATATGCCATTTCAAAGCAGCTTATCAGTATTCTGAAACTAAAAACAAAGTATTCTTCCCAACACTCCTTTTTACTGAATTGGTCTGAGGAGCAAGTATAAAGGTTTGATTCCAGCAAGCTCCAGTAGCCTGGCCTCCGTGTGCACCTCTGCCTTTCCTCTCGGCTTATCGTATGGCGATGCCTGGTTGTTTTTATCTCTCTGGCACCGCCAAGTGCTGAGACAGAGAAGGGGCCGTGGAGTGGAGAGAGCCCCGCTCGATTGCTGACAGCACCCTGCAGTAGCAGCATGGTAATTCTGCTCTATCTTTCTTCTGCATCATGTTTACCTAGCAACAAGCATCATCCGCAACCGGCTATCCCATTGGTCATTTGAAAACGCACCGGGGACCAATGGCAGAGCTGTTACTATGGTGCGGCGTGTAGTTGCCGGGTGGAATTTTGCTGCAAGGCACGTGAGACTCAGGGTCTGCTTTCCTCCTCACTCTGGCTTTGTAATCTCCATTGTCTGGTTGTTAGCACAGCTCCATGTGCTTTACAAGGAGCTAGTCACCAAGTGTGCAATGGATATGTTTACATGAATATTCACTCATGTGCTCATCCCAAACAACAGCAGCTCAAAGCACACGGAAACAGAATACCCACTAAATGTCTTTCTGTCAATGTAATTGGCTGTTAAATAGATGTTGTGTGCAGTGGCCCATGTGGTCAGAAATGGTCAGAAATGTATTTAAATTGATGAATCATTATTTTAGCTCTGTTTTTGACTTCTATCAAGACTGAAGTAATCCCTGTCCCTCAGTTGTTGGCTGCTGCTGCTGCTGCTGCTGCTGGTTTGAGCCTGAAGGAGACTTGCTCGCTGATGTATATGTTGCAGTAGATTTTGGACGTGCTTGACCCCTATTCTGTGCAGTGTTGTATTACGGGGCGACTACTTTTAACTAAAGGAACTGTCAGAGGAGTGCACTTTTGACGCGTTTAGCTGTTCCCAGGCAGTATTGTGCCTGATTTAGCTGCTATGCTTGGATAGCAACAGCAACAACTTTTAGCCTTGAAAGGTTTGTGAGGGGAAGTGGCACATCTGAGCTGTGAGCATGTGCGTGTCTCCACCCCCAGCCTGTCTGCCTGCCTCCCCCACGGCCTCCACCCGCCTCCCTCCGCCTCCTGCAACCCTTTTTTTACCTGACATCTTCAAACTATTTCCGCGTCATTCCTGCCTCGCTCTGTTGGAGGAGACGCTGGGAAACTAAGCTCCTGGCCCCGCCCACCGACCCACTCGTGAGCCAATCAGACCCGGAGTAGGGCTTTATGCGGCCAATGGCGTGTTGGCTGCCGTGGCGTTGGGTAGCAACAGAGAGGGAGAGCATGCTGACGGATCCGGCCACTTTTCTCCTCGAACACAAGTTTGTGTCTGATCTGAAGACTCATGCCAACTGTGGCTGCGTCATAAACCTACTGATTCATTGTGTTAGCTCGATATATAATGCCACTGGCTGCATTCTGAATTTAACAAATGTTCCAGCAGTCATTAAGAGCATTGTTGCTGCTAAACTGACAGTTTTGCTGCTTCTTTCTTCCTGTGATGATTTATACACACATATACATATATACACACACACATATATATGATATATATATATATATATATATATATATATACACACATAAAATATATATATATATATTATAGGATAGGATAGGATAGGATAGGATAGGATATGTATGTCTCCATCTAAAGTCCCAGTATATATATCCTGCTGTTACTATAAATGGACAGGAGCAGAGAGTTCTGCAAGGAGCGACAACAGCTGCGCCTGATGGGGCCATCACACACTGCTTCGTGCCTTACTTGTCAAATCATTATTCATTTGAGAAGCCATAATACTCTTCATGTTTTAGTAAGCGTTAAAAGTGCATTAAGTGTATGTTCCTCTCGCTGCGTGGTGTGCGTGCCCGCAGCGCGGTGGCTGCTGACGCGTGGTTCCCCCCGCACACGGACATGGTACGGTCCTATGGGTGGGGAGCCGAGCGCGCGAGCGGCACTGGTTTTGTTTAGACTCAAGTCCGAAAAAGGAAATGGGAGAAAAGCATAATTTCGTCGCTGGAGAAAGTTTGATCTCGAATGAAAAGGCAAATATTTGGATCATGTTCTGAACTGGAGACGCGGTGATTCAGACCTACAGTAGCGGAGGAAGAGGTACGTCAGCGCGTACACAGCCGGCGTCTCCAGTCAAGCTCAGGAACGAGTGCGGATTGTTTTGTGTTTCCTCTCCCAGGCTCGGACTCGGAGCGCTGCTGGGCCGGGCTCTTTTTGTGATCTGGGACTAGTTTCAAAGCGGACTTACAGTAAGTCGTACTCGGCCAGATCCAAGTGGAGCGTAGCCCGGAGTGAGGCGGTCTTCAGCGATGGAGTTCTCTTTCCCTGGGCTCAAAAGCAGTGGATTTCCGCGGTGTTTTGTTGTGGTCTGTAAACAGGTGGAAGAGTAACGTGGACGCCACAGCGCAGCTCGACAGTGGATATAGTTAAAGGATTATTGTGTGGAACTCCTGTGTATAAGTGGACGCGGTGCATCGGGACAGTTTGCTGACAGCTCATCAGTGTGGAAATTCTCTTTTGTAATCATGTGGAGGTGCGCTTTTATACCAGACGTTTGGAGGAAGAAGACAAATTAATACAAACACACTGGAGTTTCTACTTAAACGTGAATCAATTCATGTAGTCATTGACGTCCAAGCCCAGCTTTAGCCTACTGGGGCCGTGCAGTGTTCCCCACAAAGTGCCAGTAATTGGAACTATTTTTAGTGAGAGGCATGGGGTAAAGGCAGGCAGATGGAACCCTATCTCCCATGTACTTCCTCTGCTCTGTCCCTTCCATCACTGCTGGCTCTGCCCTAAAGGCAGCATGCGGGCTGAGGCTGGCTCCCCATCACCTCCACTTCTGCTCCAGCTGTGGAAACCATGATCAACATCACGTCTTGGAGAGCAAAATAAGCTATTTGAAGAACTTGAAATCTTTAAGGTTGCTGTATCTATTTCAAGACTAAACAAACAAGTAAAGGCGATGTGACTACAAAGTAGTCGGCTTTCATACAATTTGTAGAAAACTCTTTACACTACCTAGAAAACGCACCAGCAAGCTGGAGGTGACGTACAACCTCAGCAGAAAAGAATGCATCAAGGGTGAGAAAAGATGCACACGTCTTACCAAATCTTCACTTGTTCCCCGCACCCACAGAGAGCCCCCGTATTTATGTAGTATGAAAGATATCTATATCTATGTAGTGTGCTTTAGAGTTTACATCCTTTATATTTTTACTTCAGTGACTCAAGTTGCCTGTACACCAGTTGTTTGCCTTAGAAACCACAGTAATGACAAGCTACGAGCCAGAGTAGATGGTGCCTTCGCAAAATAAGTTGAGTTGGATGTACATTTTTGAACTCTGGGAACAAGTGCGTGATGAGGGTTACGTAACGCTCCCAAAGCTTTGAGCACAGAACTTTAGTGTTTCCCAACTGGATTGGTCAGTTGCCAAGCGTTTCCATGGTGATCACATCATCTGTGGAAGACAAGACTGTGCCCCCCTGCAGGATGGTCCAAACGGACCCTTGGATGCCCTCTGGCCTTCTCCGGAAGAACAAGAGTTAGTACACACTCACACTCACACTGTCCTGCTTACCACACTGTCCCAGCTGTGGTCTATCATGTCCCAACTGGGCCTAAGCTTCACTCTGTAACAGGGGTTCCTTCCTTTCCACCATTTTGGAAGTGGCACTTGTAATATTTTTGAAATGTATTTAGAAAGTGGCCTAGCATTTATTGTTTGCCCTTATTTCCCCAACATGTACCAGCATCTAAAAGTAGATTAAACAGGATAATTTTAATATTGTATGTTGAAATCATCTGACAGCCCCCTGCTCAGTGTCCCTGGGACTCTCAACCCCCACTTTGGGAACCGCTGCTTTACAATTTGCTCTTTTGTGTCTGCAAAGTTGCAAATTAACATATTGGCTATTAAATATTGAAATAATTGCTTTTTGCATCCTTCACCAAAGAAAGATGAGGTATAGAATTACTATTTATTATAATTATTATTATTATTCAGTTGCCCATTTCTCCTAAACTGCTGCTATAGTATGGAGATTATTTTAATATTTGTATGCCACTTTGAACTTGTGAAGCTTTTTGTGATCTATGTCTGTGAAAGGTGCTATACCAATACATTTTACTTATTTATTTAATTAAACTGTGTAGCTCATATAGGAAACATTATAAGACTATGTTGTCACCAGCTCCACCTCCACCTTTTTTCTAAGATAAATAGAAAAAATATATAAATTTATATCAACATGAATCATTTTATTATTTGAACAAGCGTTGGGTGGATGATGAACATGCAGTGCCAAAGGTGTGAGTCGGAGTGAGAGCTGTGCTCTCGTGTCTGTACCACTCACTTTTTCTCTTTACTCTTCTCACAATGTCATTGTGTGTCAGCCAATCAGGGCCAGCAGCTGTTAGACAGGCTTCCTGTTTCTACTAAGCTCTTTAGCGCTCATGTGATGGTCAATGATGGTTTGTGGTGCTCAGTGGTATTCACCAGTATACTGCTTAGTACTGTTCAGTGGTGTACAACTGTGATTATGTGATGTTAGAGAAGTAGGGCTGCAATGATTAATCGAGTTATTCAATAATAATTTTATTGCCTCGATAATTTGTTTAATTCACATGAATCTGTGGCTGTGGAGTGCAAGGAACTACTTGTGGTGCTTTTGTTTCACAAGCTTGTTCCGCAGAGCCGCAACTAAAGCACAACAGAGGAGAGAGGGGCGTAATTTAAACTTATTGTTGTGTGAAAGCACAGAGGACCGCGATTATGAAATAGAAAATCTGCGATGACGGGGCGAAGACACGAAGGCTAAAGTGAACGGCACACGGAGCTAATGCTGCAGAGTTACAGCTCAAAACTGCGTCTGAATGTCCACACTTCAGCAGACTTTAAAGGGCACTCAATCACAAAGGGATTCGGTACTGTACATATTTATAGAGAAATAATCACAAGTCATTTATCTCACAGTCTGAAGTTAAGGTAAGCGGCTAACGCTAGCAACAGTGTAATGGTTTATTTTAGAGCGTGTTTGTTCACATTCTCGAGTCAACAGTGCATTTGAACAGTCACAATGTGTCCAGTTAAAGACCTGTCACTGCTGCTTTTCCCGACTCTCGAAAACATGTGGTCTATATGGACCAATCTAGTGTCCGGTCAATGAGTGACATTACTGCACATTACTTTTCAAGGTTCATTGTGGGAAATTTTGAGTTTAGTTTTTGACCTGCTGGACATTCGGACACCACTAATGGCCTGAGCCCTTAATAGTGCAGTGTTCTCGCTTTGGCTGGTCACTGCTATGACCAAAAGCTGCCGCGGGGTATTAAGATCACAGCACGTAGGTGCTCGCACGGCACGGCGCCGTAGCAGTGTTCTCACTGGGCTGAGGTTTGAGGATGACGGTGGGACACCAAAAAATTTCCGCTCGCGCCCTCGATATAGAAAGCCAATATCGCGGTGCTCGGTGCCCCCTCGGCTGCTCGGCGCCTCCCTTGGCTGCTCGGCGGCCGCTCGGAGCCACTGGAGCCCACAGAGTGGCGCTCCTCGCCCGCGCCACCCGCGGCACCCAAACTCGCAATCGAGCGCAGCAGCACCCCAAAATGTCCGTGGCACGCGCACGATTATCTTAATACCTGACGGTATCTTTTCAGCATGGCGGGTGCCGGCGGCAGCATGGCGGGCCGCCATGCCAAAAGCCCTCAGCGAGAACACTGCGTAGTACTTTTCGCGAGCGCCGCTTAGGACGGTTTGTCCCACCGCCATCCTTCAACCTCAGCCCAGCAAGAACACTAGTGCCCACTGTAGGGAATAGTGTGGACATTTGGACACAGTCCAGTATCACTGGTCTTACTCAACATAAAGTTTTACAAACATTTTAAGTTATGCGACATAAATGCAAATTAATTCACAGTAACTGTTTAAAAACAGTTTGGTGACAAGTTAATTAGTCCGTTTATATATTCTAACAGAACAATTTGGACTGGTGAAATGATGCTGTTTTTGGGACATACTTTTTCACAAGGATTTAATATGCTTTCAAATGGTTTACGGAATGTACAAAGAAAAAACAATTCATTAATTGAAGGAAATAATCATTAGATTACTCAGAGCTGCAGCCATATTCAGAAGTGTTCAGCTGTGATCTGTGGGGTTCAGCTGTGATCTGTGGGGTTCAGCTGTGATCTGTGGGGTTCAGCTGTGATCTGTGGGGTTCAGCTGTGATCTGTGGGGTTCAGATGTGATCTGTGGGGTTCAGCTGTGATCTGTGGGGTTCAGATGTGATCTGTGGGGTTCAGCTGTGATCTGTGGGGTTCAGCTGTGATCTGTGGGGTTCAGATGTGATCTGTGGGGTTCAGCTGTGATCTGTGGGGTTCAGTTGTGATCACATTTGCTTCACTTATGGTTGTTCTCCCTCATACTCTTCTGGTGCCCTTCACCTTATTCCAGAAGCCCGTCTGGGCGTCGCCATATAAGATAATCCTTCTCCCGTTGTATTAGTGAACACAGGGCTGCTGACATCCAGAGAAAACAAGTACTACACGGACTAAAAAGCTGTTTTCAGGTCCAGGGAATTGGTGCATTGTTGACTTGTTGGTCACATTGTTGGACATTTTACACAAATCAATCAACTTGATAGCATATTTTAGTGGCAAGACTTTTCCCTCCTTCTCCACTTAAGTGAACAGAGTTCCCACTCAACCGGAAGTGTAATTTCAACAGGAGTGCTGATCAGGGGGAAAAATGGGATAGTCAGAGTAAGAGTAGGAAAGTAGTTCTCCACTGTAAACATCCAATATTTTGATGTTGCCATAAAAGAGGTTCCGACAGGCTCACCAAGACATCACAGGGAGGTGTAAGGTCACTTTGATTGTGTGTGTAAAAGCATGAACTATGAACAAAGAAGTTAAAAGCCTGCAGGGGAGGGCTTCTTGATTGTATCTGAGGAGAATTTAGTCTTCTGGGTGTATTGTTCAGATCGGCCAGAGGTCCATAAGTACAGCCAATTGAATAGATAAAATCCTACTAGAGTCCTACTATATTATTGTAATAGTTATGAAAGATAAGAGTTCAGTTTTGAACTGAGCGACAGTGACTTTGAACTAGGGATGTCAAGAATAACAGTTTTTTCAATAACTGTGAATATGTATGGGTACGGTAGGTTTTTTGTGGGTTTTTTGGAACCTAGGGTATACATGTGCACCAGGCTTTTAGATAGGATTTGAAAACACTGTACAGGGGCCGACTAGGCAAAAAAACGAGTAGCTTTGGCATTCTCCGGTTATGGCTCGGCAGCCGATCAGAGCCAAGCACACAAATTTCATCGACCAATCAGCGCGCAGCATGCACATTTTCCACTTGTAAACAGTAAACTGTAATGGCGGACTATTGTCAAATGCTTCCCGGCTCGATTTAATGATAATATTCCCTTTTTATTAATAAAATGGCCGTCCCTGCACTCGAAAATGCCCGTCCACATTTTAAAAATACCCCGTCCAAAATACGGGAAGACTGGTCTCTATCTAAAAGCCTGATGTGCAGGCATATGTGTACCTGACGTAGCCCATCGTTTCAACAAGACCGATCTGTTTAAAATGATTTGTCTGGCGTACATGTGACTGGATAAACGCGTTGAACGACCGGTCCGTTACACACGGAGGTCCACATTAGTGCGAACCAACAGGCAAGCTACAGTCAGCACGCACAGCTGTTTTTATGTAGCTGCTTCATGAGTGGAAGAGGAAGAGAAGAGAAGAGGAGAAGAGGTGACAGGTAGTGTAGCGTAATCGTACCTGTAAACGCCCTTTTATTTTCCACAAATCTATTTATTGTTGACAAGAGCCAAAGGAAAGTGACTTTCTCAAAGTCTCAAGCCCTGCCCCTGAGCGTTACCATGGAGCTCATCTCACTAATAACTGATACAATCCTTTAAAAGGGCTACAATGAGGGGCCAATAATTTATTATATTTAATCTATTTTCGTATTAAATGGGAGGCAGTTTAATTGTTATAAGTAACACTTTTTCCTCTAACAAAAAATACAGTATCAACTTTTCTTTTGGCCTATAATCATGATTAATCTGGATTAATTGTAAAATCGCGATATTTTCCCTCACCATAATCGTGATAATAATCGCAGCCAAACAGAGTCCATGCAATGTACAGCCAAAATTAAAATGAAAATCTGCTTTAATCCTCCTCCTCCACCCATATAGGTATAGTAAAAGTATAAGCAGGTGCTGTGCATCGCTGCGTATATGCGGAAAACACATGAGAATCAGCAGTGAGCGGACGCCAGCCTGGTATGTTTGCATATTTGTTTTGAGTTACTATAATACATTTTTAGCTTGGTGTAGCTTGGTGATTAGAGCACTCGTCCACCAACCCCAACGTGGGAGATCCAATTTCTTTGGACCAACTTCTGTCCTGTGTTGTGTCCTGGTCCTTGGCCTAATGTTTTGAACACGTGATTTGAGATGACGTTGACAACATGCCCGTGGTGTCCGTGGCTGGCTCCGGTGCAGTCGCTATTCGTTGATGTTTGAGTCCCCATGGCATTACTCCCGTTGTGTTTCACTTCACAAAATTGTTAATGTTCCGTGTAAACCCAGACGCGCATTTGCACTAATGAAAGCATTATTCTGCTTAAAATCTCCACTTTTCCTTGGCGCTCTCCATGCTGCAGTCGGCCATCACTTCCCAGCGACGGGCTTGAAGATGATGTACCAACAGCAAATAACTAATGTTTATCCAGTATCCAGATATAATTTATATTTTTCATTCAAGAAGTTTTGAGTTTACATCGATATGTGGCATGGATCGATGTAAACAAGCTGAGCTCAGATCAATGTAGTGGATTGTAAGGGGAAATATCGATACATCAAATACATTGGTGAATCGCTAAACCTCTACTTCTAATGACTCCGCACTATAGCGCACCACTCTGTCACTAAAATATAAGCAATTTTGTCACTTAATAAAATAATCCACCAAATAAAGTCCCTACATTTTAAACTTCACAAAGTACATGCGTGCGTCTCATGCGAGGTGGGGCTGTAAGTCACAGGTTGTAATGATAGGAGTATACCTTCTGTGTTCAACCCATTGTCAACGTGTGTGGGTCTGCCAGGGGACTGCAGATGAAAGTTTGTGCATCAAATGGCAACATTTATGTTCTAATTGTACATGGTCCCCTTTTAAACTAAATAGGAAATGATAATGGAGTAAAATGGAAATTTAAGAGCAATTAGCCTTAAAATATGACTACCGTATTTTCCGCACTATAAGGCGCATGTAAAAGTCTTTAACGTCCTCAAAAGCCGTTTGTGCGCTTAATAGTCCAGTGCGCATAATATATGGTTTATTTCTGGTTGTGCTTACTGACCGCGAAGATATTTTGTGGTGTATAAAGAAGATTTGAGACATGAGACGCGATGCGCGACTAGGGTTACAGCACTCCGGAACCGGAAGAACATGTGTGCAAAGCATTCTGGGAATAGTAGTCTTCTGCTACACGCGGCGCACGCAAAACTTTGTCAAAACGTAAACAACATTTTCAGTCAGGCACAACGCACCTACCGGTAAATGAAGGACCCCAAGAATCTTGTCCCAAGATGGCTCCAAGAGACCATTGGATCTGTTATATTATCGCAAGAAATGCGCTTACGGGCTAAATTATCAGTCAACTGTGGTCAGAGGCAGGAAGGCCGGAATCATCACTGAACTGCCGCGTGGATCCGAGATGCGGCATCACACTGACCAAAGAGATTTTAGCACGGAGCACTATCAGCGTTTTGGCTGCTTTTACCATTATGCGCCCCAGCAGACATTAAACCGGGACACACGGGACAAAGTCTGTGCGAAACCAGGACTAATGCACCGGGACACAGGACGTAAACAATCGGGGCTGTCCCAGGTAAATCAGGACGTCTGGTCATAGCTATGCGGGATGTACAGCTGCATTTGAAGGATTTGAGGACGAGGAATGAACTGAAAAAGTGTGTGTATTGTGTTGTATTTTACGTGTTGCAACTGAACAAGGCTGGGAGTTGTTGTGAATACGCTAACGTGTCTTTTAGCGGTAGCAGAGTGTGTTCTGTGTTTGTATTTTACAAGAATTGATTTGGATATGCTAACGTGTCTGTTAGCTATAGCAGAGTGTGTTTTGATGTTGAACAATGTTGATCTGAATGAGTTGAACGCGTTTCATAAAGCTCAACTGACTCTGACTTATCGTCTGTTTTGTTTATCTTTTGCGCTTTATCGTCGCCATATTTATGGACCAGTACACATGGTACACAGATAGCTGATGGTGCGCTTAATAATCCGGTGCGCCTTTTCGTGCGCAAAATACGGTATATGTTTAAAGGTCCCATATCATGCAAAATTGACTTTTCAGAGCTTTAACCTTCTTACAGTGCTATTGGTACCTCCATATGTGCCCAAAATGTTGTTTTGATTGATTCCTGCAGTCTTTAGCTATAGAACAACGTCCTCGGATGTACAGACGGGTGGGGGCTACCTACAGGGATGCGCCATCCCTACAGCCATCCCTACAGCCATCCCTACAGCCATCCCTACAGCCATCCCTACAGCCATCCCTACAGCCATCCCTACAGGGACCCGCCATACCTACAGCCATACCTACAGGGAAGCGTCATCCCTACATGGACGCGCCCTCCCTACAGGGACGCGCCCTCCCTACAGGGACGGGACGCGACCTCCCTACAGAGACGGGACGCGACCTCCCTACAGGGACGGGACGCGACCTCCCTACAGGGACGGGACGCGACCTCCCTACAGGGACGGGACGCGACCTCCCTACAGGGACGGGACGCGACCTCCCTACAGGGACGGGACGCGACCTCCCTACAGGGACGGGACGCGACCTCCCTACAGGGACGGGACGCGACCTCCCTACAGGGACTGGACGCGACCTCCCTACAGGGACGGGACGCGCTACAGGGACGCGCCATCCCTACAGCCATACCTACAGGGACACGTCATCCCTTCCCTGTTTCAGCCCGTCCTCCAGGAAGCACTCTGTACCTGTACCTTATTATCAAATATACCCTTAGGGTAGACTACAAAACGGGAAAAATAGCATGATATGGGATCTTTAATATGACTGAAAAAATGTATAGAGTAATTCGATTACAAAAAGCCTTCAATTATTATCTTATTGCCTCGATGATTCATTAACTTTACATATTGAATTAAGAATGCATAAATCTGTGGTATGCGGAGCGCACAGAACTACATGTGGCACTTGTTTCACACACGGCTTGTTCTGCACGGACCTATGGCCACTAAAGCACAATAGAGGAGAGAGCGACGCATTTTAAACTCTCAAGTGTGACTGGGAAGCAGAGTTTGGTCTTAGTGAAAGAGCACAGAGGGCCGCGAGAATGAAACAGAAAGTCTGCGATGACTGGGCAAAGACGCAGAGGCTAAAGTGAACGACACGCGGAGCTAATGCTGCAAAATGACTGCAGAGCTACAGCTCAAAACACCAGGGATCACTGGCCTTACGTAACAGTTTCTTATTTTCAGTGATGTGACATAAAACGCAAATTAAATCTTAGGTACTGTAACTGTTTACAAACATAGTTTGGTAAAAGTTAATCAATCTTTTATATTCATTATATACAAAGAATATACTGTATATCAGTTTTGCAATGGTCTTAAAATCTAAATATCGGTACCTGCAAATATTGGTTATTGGCAATCACAGCAAGCCAAATAACGGACATCAGTATCTGCTCATATCGGCTCACCCCTAGCTGTTACTGACTTTGTTTGTGAAAGCACGTATTTCATTTAAGTCGTGCCTTTGTCCATCAATCCTTCAGGTTCATTCTCTGTTTCCAGAGTGATAACCCTGCAGAGACTCCAGGTTTTGTACAATAAGGAGCATAATTGGAGGAGAACCATGTTTGTTGGTTATGGTGAAAAATCTGAGTGAGGGTTTGTTGTTCGGTGGTCTAGTGGTTAAGGCAACATCACATATGCCACGCTCCAATATTTTGTTGGACCATCTTTAGCTTTGATTACAGCACACATTTGTAATTGCTTTGTTTCATTGAGCTTCTATGTCAAAATATTAATTTAATTTCAGTGTCACATTTTTTTTTGAAGATTTTTTGATGATGAGAGAGTGACCACTGCACAAAGCCTTCTCCAGCTCGTCCCAAACATTCTCACTGGGGTTCAGATCTGTACTAGATCAGTTTCTGCTTCTTCTTAGACGTTTTCTCTGAGAAGGGTCAATCATTGGCATCGAGCAAACACATTTTTAACATATATTTTGGGTTGAAAGACGTCTTGTGGCTGTAGCTCAGTTGCTCAGAGTGCTTGTCTTCTGATCCAATGGTCGATGGGTTGAATCCTGCTTTCGACATAAAGTACAGCGGTCAGATCCACTGACCCACAGGTGCCTCAAGTGGATACTGCTGTTGTGTCCTTGGACAAGACCTACTTCACCCCCAGTGTGTGAATAAGTGAGTGATGTAAAGCACGTTAAGTGCCTTGAACGTAGAAAAGCACTATATAAATGTGACAATTTATACATTTTACAATCACCCATGAAGCAATTATCCATTAGGAGACTCGTACATATTTGCTTAGTTTAATCAAGGTGGAGAGGTTTTTTGGACAGGCAGTGTATATTAGGGCTGGGTATCATGGCCAATTTCCTAAATCGATTCGATTTCGATTCATAACGTCCTGAATCGATTAATCACGATTCGATTCAATTCAATTCAATCTGCTCTTAAATAATGAAAATGGCTCAACTGTGTTACAAAATACAAATGTACTTTATTTTTTCTTTTCACCATAAACTGGTTTTAAGTGCAAACTTGTAAATTGGACAGTTTAAACTTCAGCTGTAAACAAAACTGTCTCAAGTCTCAAAAGTACAATTTTGAAACAAAAAGTAGTTTTTAGACCGGCTTGTGAGGCTCAGTTCAGTGTGTTCGACGTGCATCAGCTGCTTTATCTCCACTGCACCAATCATTATTTGTAGTGTTGTCCGTCACGACTGCTGGGTCTTTGCTGGTCAGCCCCCCACCCCTGTATGTGGCCCCTGTCAACATATTAGCTATATTATTAGGGAGTGTCCACAGAGCCGCAGCCGAAACTGGCATGTTATTTTGTGCCGCGGCTCCTGAAACTGCTGCGCTATTTGACCGCGCCGTTTTAGACCGCGCCGAGTTAAGGTTAAGGTTAAGGTTAAGGTTAAGGTTAAGGTTAGGGTTAGGGTTAGGGTTAGCCATGAGGCTATATGACAGCGCAGTGCCGCGGCTCCTGAAACTGCTGGGCTATTTGACCGCGCCGCGGCTCTTCAGCCACAGCCATATTATTAGCGGTGTGGCTTGTCAGGAGTACGGGTGCGTAAATCGTTGCAGACAAAAGTTGCGACGGCTTCTGTTATCTTTATGACCAGCAGAGAATCGGCTGGTAATGTTAATGATTCCCTCAGTTTCAGTTTGTTTTGCCCCGGACGGCTTGTTGTCGGAAGCTAACGTTAGCGTAGTGTGATACCTGGTCAAGTGGTTTCTGAGATTTGTAGTATTTCCACAATAACTGACCCCCGCTTCACAGATTTTGCAAACCACTTTGGTTTTATCCGGCTCTTTGTTTTAAATCCGAAATGGTTCCAGATGTCAGACTTGAGTTGGGATGGCTCGCTGAGCCGAGTTTTACCTACGTCTTGCACACTTGACAAGCGGACGTAAACGCGCCACTGCTGCGCCACTGCTGCGCCGCGCACAAGACTTCATAGGGAAAAATCGATCTCATGCCGTACGAATCGATATTGCAAAATTTGAATTACATCGATCCAAAATTGATTAAATCGATTTTTTTTTTTACCCAGCCCTAGTGTATATTGTGTATGAGGACATAAAACATGACATGGAGACATAAATTGTTTGCCATATGGTCCAGTCTGTGTCATTCTCACTTTGTCCTTAGTGCAAACTCATCAATTTGTCTTTTTGAACCGTCAATGATTATAAAATGGAAATAGAACAGCATTTATGCTTGAATATGGTTGTATAAATTTACACTATCATGCACAAATAACAGAGCTATTAGTAACAAGTTAGTTTGTGAACTTAACTATAAAAAAAAGTACATTATCTGCTCAAAATACTAAGGAATTATTATGGAATAGTTATGTTATTATTGATTACATAATTTAACACCATAATTGCTTTATTAAGCAATTACTTCCTTTGGTTCTGAGTCTGGGCTGTAGCTGTGTGCATTTCAACAAGCTTTGCTTATTTAACATCAAGGAACAAAGTTTTATTTGACTGACGCAAAAACACAGCCTGTATTGTGTTGATTGACACAGGATTTCAGAAGGCAGAATTTCAAAGTGGTGTATTTGAACAGAGGGTATTGTTCAATGAAAACGCCTATGAATGTTTTGATGCACTTTTGTAGTGATTGTGAATTAAATAACTTTATTTAAGAGTCATGTTGTAAATTTGCCAAAATTAGCCGGTTACCTTGGCTCAAACAGGTAAAAGATCAATAGTTTCTCATCTGAGACAAAAAGTGGGACTAGACTGGAATAATCCTGTCTAGTCTCCACCATCATGAAATCCAAGTTAAATAAACCATGCATGATATATGCATATTACATATTGATCCATAAATACTGCAGTGTCACGGATTTGATCAGTCTTTATGAGAGAAACATTTTTCTCACTCGGATGCATCACAATTGTTTGAGGAGACATGGGTGCCCTCTGGTTGCGTACTTGTATATCGCAAGTATATATAGAAAATGCAGTTAACCAGGCAAAATGTGTTCACTCTATTAAGCATTTATTGATGGTTAATCAGTTGATCATTTAGCCATGAACAACTCAATATTAAACTCAGCAGATAACTAATTAAAGAGAATTAGCCCCTTTTCCACATACCTGGTCACTTTTCAAAGTGACCAGGTACTACCTTTCTGATTACCCTGCTAATTCTAACAACAAATTCACACCTTATGATTGGTGCTCTGTCCAATATTCGACAATTCTTTTACTATTTTATGCTTTTATTGTTAATAATTTTATGTAATAAAAAAAAACACATACACCTACCAGCATAGTGTTGGGGCCGGCTGATGTTATTAAGGGCCACTGAGGGGAGGAGCCTCCTGGACATGTTTTTAGTGGGAAACCGGAGCACCCGAAGGAAACCTACACAGACACGGGGCGAAAATGTAAATTCCGCAGAGAAAGGCACCGCACCACCTGGAAATTGGTCCCAAGACCTGAGAGCTACTCTGCCGCTACTATCCAGCAGTAACCATACTGAAAACCGCCAAATCCATATAAATTATATATGTTATGATTTGACAAAGCACAATACCACATAGTATCTTTATTTAATTGAATTATTGTTTAAACGGTCGGAAAAGTGTATCAGTTAAGTGTAAATTGTTTTCAATGTTACGTCGCCTATTGATGACATCACAGAGGGATTCCATTTTAGAACTCTGTAATTTTGAACTCTAATTTTTCAAAAACTGTAACTTAACGAAAGTAAAACTATGATAATATTTACCACATGTTCTATCCTACCAAACCAAGTCATAATTAGAAAAACAGGAGAATCTGTCATATGGTCTTTAATGGTGAGAAAAATTGAATATTTGAATTTTTTTTATTCCCCCAGTAAATGTGACGCATGGATAGCATTCCCAGCAGCTTCCATGTGTGGCTCGCCACAGCAGCATTGGATCTGACATGGCTTCTCTCGTCTCCAATTAAGACTGCGGGCCAAAGAATCCTTGAAAAGAAGAAATGTTCTAAAACATGCATGTAAATGCCAAGAAAGTTTTTTTATTTTCCCCATCTTTCTGTTTCCTTTGTAATGCAATTCTTCAGCTAGGAATTAGTTTGTTTGATTGTGTTGGTCCGCCGTGCTAAAAAGATTGCGATTCTACGTCTTACAGATTCTGAATCAATTCTAAAGTCTCAAAAATTGTTTTGAAATGACTGTGGCAATAACTAATCATAAATATAGGGAAAAGGCTTGTGGTGGGGTCTAGTGTCCGGCGCAAATTTAATCCAACCAACCGAAAGAATCTGGAGCGCCGCAGCAGCTCCTCTCGTACTTTTAATGCTACGGAAAGTCCGTGGTCACTGCACAGGAGCTGCACTGCATACAATGTGAGCCCTGCATTACGTGAGGCAGTTGTCAGACGTTTGTGCCGTGTTGTTGGCAGCTGAGGAAAGCTAATGAAAAGCTACAACTTTTCAGAGTTAAATGGCCAAAGCCTCTAAAAGAGGCTAATAAAACCATTCGAAAATATTGATGAGTGAAAAATGGGTCCAATATGTTTTATCACTCCAATGTGACAATAATTTGTCCCTGCAAATATATTTCAGAAGCCACAGTACATTTCTCAGAATTTAATTGAAAATCATTTTTGAATCAGGAACAGTTTTTGAATCAAATCAAGACCCCAAACGTCTCAATTGAAGATTCACACCCCCTAGTCAAAGTAAAACCCACTGGAGCTTTGATTCGTTGAACTGCAAATAATTTGACCAACAGTGAAATTAATTGCATAAAGTATTGAGTCACTTTGCATGCATGTTATCAGCTCGTGTGGATGCTAGCGTGCTCCTCTGCTGCTGGGGCTTGTCTCGTGTTTCAGCACATTTTTGTCGAGTTATAAACTAGGGTCAGATAGTGTTGTACTCAAAATATCGGATTGTGATAGACTTGTTGATACAGAAATGTGTATCATGATACTTTGAAAAAACTAAAGTGTTCTACACCGCATTAAATAAATATTTTGAGCATTTTCCTTTGTATTATTAGCCTTTAAACATGCTCTTAAAGTTTAGCATCTTATTTTTTTAATAACAAACACAATTAAGTTTGTGTTTCTACCTGTGTTTTTAACACACAATTTAATATAAATATTTCAGGCTAGCCTGTTTGCTTCCTGGTCTCGGAATATAGTTGTACTGATAGTGATTAGACGGGAGAAAAGAGTATTTTTTTCGCTTGGAAGGGAGAGGATTTGATGAGGAAACGATGTTAGAACAGCTCAAAGTTCTGAATCTGCTGAGCTGAATAAACACTGATATGAACATGGAGACAGCTTGGGCCTGATATTAGGACCACATTTTACACACTTGATTATTTTATAAACTAATTTTAATCTTAAGTAAAATAAGGATCAAAACTATTTTAAAATGTGTAGAACCAGTTAGAAGACATTTGTCTGTGGAAAACAGGAACAAGATTTGATAGGATGGAATATGTATTCTATTGCTAGACTCTCCAGTCCGTGTGCCATCGTGGCTTTGCTCTGCCTCTGCTCCTCAGGGTTCATTTCATTACTGAAGACTTATCTCGGTGCTTTTTGCCTATGCCAATATTATACAAATATGTGAATATAGGCCAATGATACTGGGCTGATATATCAGTGCATCCCTAATAGGGTTGAATAAAAAAAAAATTGTCATTGCAATACTGTAGCGTGTGGTATCGCAAAGTTGCGTTATAATTTGTAAATATTTTGTGTATTAATCATGCATTTGTTGCATGCATGGGCTTGTTGTTTGACAAATGTTGACAAAGGAAAACACTGTAAAAGATGCGGTGGAGAAGTGCTAATGTAGCCCACTGCTAATTCGGATCCAATGCCACAGAAACTGTTTCGTGAAGTACAAAGACTGAGAGGGACACAAACATGGTGCACTCACTGCCACTTCAATGCAAGAAGTCAGAATGGCCAGAATAATCACAGGGACTAAAGTTTTAGAGATGGACTGATGTGCTTTTCCTTCTACTGTGTTTGTGCTGAAAGAAGTGCAGACATGCTGTGAAATCAGCTATATCAATCTAAACATTATGAAAGTCCAAACCATGTCATTACAGCACATCTGCACATGCCCAGTCCTCGTGATGTGAAGAATGTACAGAGCACTGGGCCAGTGATGGACACGGATAGATCCCACTAAACACTGAACACCGCTCAAAACAGGCTTTAAGCGAAGCTTATACTGTGCACTGTCCACAGTAAAAATAATTCACGGTAATACTAATTACATAATAGAAGTGGCCTGCCTTTTACCAAATATCACAATGTATCATAGTACTTAGGCCAAGAAAAAAAAATTGCGTGCTTCCGGTAATCCGACCAAACTGAATTTCCAGATAAAAAAAACAGACCTTAAACATTTTATTGCATATTTACTGGCCGTAGGTTTTAAAAAAAGTCAAATTGTGAGAGAGAATCAAAAAGCTGCAGGGAAAAATCATCTGTGGGGATCATAAGATATGAAAATCGCTGCACTTTTGATAGGTTTCGTTTTACCTATGGGCGCATCCATGTTTGCAGATGCAACCTGCACAGATGCTCATATTCGAAAAGTGCTCACATCACATAGTGACAGCAAGGAAACTAGTGAACGTAGAAGTCCGAAAACTGTCTGCAGAACCTGTGCGAAGATTGTAAAATTATTATCAAAATAATAATAATAATAATCCTACCTACCTGAAATTCTTTTTCAATGTTACCGGAAACACACTATTTATTTTTATTTTGCCTTGCCCCATATCCCATATCCCACTTTTTTCCAATATCGTGCAGTCCTAATCCCCAATTCTAATGCTGTATTTAGCGACACGTTCAGAAATCAATATCTAGCTTGTCGAATTTACTCAGCGACTGGATTCTGGAGGTTCTAGGATTTAAAATGAGATATGGCATGTGGCCAGTGCTGAAGTTGGGCGGATAATGTGGATAAAAATGGTGTTTATGACCTCTGTTGGCTTTGGGCTCGATCTGCCTACTTTTGCATGACAATCTAGAATAGATCAATTGATTGTAAAACAAACTCAATGATTTAAGAGGTTCTGAGCTTTAAAATGAGATATGGCCTGTCCATATTGGCGGAGCTGATCTGGGTAAAGTGTGTTTCGACTTAATGGGACCAGTTACACCCATTAATCCAAAACATCAGCACAACACGGCTACATTTTGAGTCTTGGTGTAAATAAAGGGTGAGCAGATTTGAAACATTTCTTGAATGGGTGTAAAAAGTACTCTGTGAACTGACTTCTGAGTTGAAAACATAAATTGCAGATCTAATTAGAAAAGCAATACCTGCCAGTAAAAAGAGTGCAATGAGCCCAGCACGATTTTAAAAGTTAAATGAATTTACCCAGCAAAGATACAAAGATCTTCAGCTCTAGCAGACGCATGTCACAATACTTGAACAGCTATAGCTTAACTTGAGATGCAGGTCAGAATTCTCAGGTAGAATCTAACAGACCTAACTGTCAGAGTGCAGACTTGTTTTTTTCCAAATCCTTTCAGAAAATGGAGCCATTATTCAACTCTAAATGTGATCATTTTCAGCCAAAGGGCATTAAACCATGAGATGAATATGACATTTTTGGAGCCAATCTCAAACAAACGATAAAGTTTGTGGATCATAGGTTTGGATACTTCTTTCAAAAACAGTACATCTTCTTTAGAGTTTTATCATTTATGACATTAAAAACTCGAACAAAAAACATCAGCTGGAGTGTGAAGCTACCTAGAGGCACTGCTCTTTCTGCAGATTTGTTTCTCAAGTTCTCAGAGTTTAGTTTGAACACAATCTGACCATAAAGAACTGCAACATATGAGCTGATTTGTGCTGTTAAACAAATCCTTTAGTTTCAAATTACATAGTCATGGTCATAGGACAGAAGGAGGGTCATAGGACAGAAGGAGGGAAGGAGGGTCATAGGACAGAAGGAGGGAAGGAGGGTCATAGGACAGAAGGAGGGTCATAGGACAGAAGGAGGGAAGGAGGATCATAGGACAGAAGGAGGGTCATAGGACAGAAGGAGGGTCATAGGACAGAAGGAGGGTCATAGGACAGAAGGAGGGTCTAAGGACAGAAGGAGGGTCTAAGGACAGAAGGAGGGTCTAAGGACAGAAGGAGGGTCTAAGGACAGAAGGAGGGAAGGAGGGTCTAAGGACAGAAGGAGGGTCTAAGGACAGAAGGAGGGTCTAAGGACAGAAGGAGGGTCTAAGGACAGAAGGAGGGAAGGAGGGTCATAGGACAGAAGGAGAGAAGGAGGGTCATAGGACAGAAGGAGGGTCATAGGACAGAAGGAGGGTCATAGGACAGAAGGAGGGTCATAGGACAGAAGGAGGGTCATAGGACAGAAGGAGTGTCTAAGGACAGAAGGAGGGAAGGAGGGTCATAGGACAGAAGGAGTGTCTAAGGACAGAAGGAGTGTCTAAGGACAGAAGGAGGGAAGGAGTGTCTAAGGACAGAAGGAGTGTCTAAGGACAGAAGGAGTGTCTAAGGACAGAAGGAGTGTCTAAGGACAGAAGGAGTGTCTAAGGACAGAAGGAGTGTCTAAGGACAGAAGGAGTGTCTAAGGACAGAAGGAGGGTCTAAGGACAGAAGGAGTGTCTAAGGACAGAAGGAGTGTCTAAGGACAGAAGGAGTGTCTAAGGACAGAAGGAGTGTCTAAGGACAGAAGGAGTGTCTAAGGACAGAAGGAGTGTCTAAGGACAGAAGGAGGGTCTAAGGACAGAAGGAGTGTCTAAGGACAGAAGGAGTGTCTAAGGACAGAAGGAGTGTCTAAGGACAGAAGGAGTGTCTAAGGACAGGGGATCTTAGTTTTCCATTTGCTAAATTCCCATGAACATTGTTTAATCTACTTCTTTCATTGTCGCCCATTGAGGCAACTGCTGTTGTGATTTTGGGTGTTAAATATACATCAAATAAATTGAATTTATTCGGAAAGTGATACATGTGGACTGAGATTTAAAAAGGAACTAGTTCTGTTTTCCATGTTTCAAAACGGTAAAAATTAAGTACAGTTCCTTTTTTAACTTCTTTTGTAGTTTAATGTAAACTTTATATACAAGAAAAACATATTACAAATGTTTAATTGTGTTTCATTTTCATATAGAATTAAAGGTATTTAATTTGTTTAAATATTGCCTAAACCTGAAAAATGGACAGACCACGTTTAAATACCTTGCTTAATTAGGATAACATGAGATACAGAAACATTTATAGTGCAGAACCTTTATGTCCATACGGAAGAAAGAACTTGTTGTGGAAAACAGTTCATTTTTCGTGGAATCATGTAGAATATTGCAATAAAATATTCAATTAAATTGTCTTTAAAATATTTGTAAATGTTTGAAAGTCCGTTTCATCTTGCCGTGGGGGTCCAAAGGTATGGCAACTGCAACTCACAATTATTTTGAAATCGATTGAATCTGTCGATGATGAATAGTTGGATTGCAAAAGGACCGAGAATGAGATTTGACCAAGACCAGGTTGTGTATTTACAAAAAACTAAAATAATTCAAAA
Source organism: Eucyclogobius newberryi (assembly GCF_026437365.1). NCBI lineage: Eukaryota > Metazoa > Chordata > Actinopteri > Gobiiformes > Gobiidae > Eucyclogobius > Eucyclogobius newberryi. Next base: position 5,806,886 of record NW_027315945.1, on the reverse strand, counting down.
CACAAATAGCAAGTGTCACATGACATATTTTTGGAGTCTGTGTCGTACATAAAAGAATGATTGAATTACAAAATGATTTGACTCTTATTTCATTAGATTATCGTAATATTTGGTATTACTTTATAACATGTTTATTAGTGATTATCGTAACAATTACAAAATTCACATAATGCAGAATATGTTTCCATCAGCAAAGAGTTTACAGCAGGTTTGAGCTTTTTTCTTTTTACTGCCTTTTTGAGAAGCGTCTTCTACATTCAGTAACTTCTCTTGATTTGAGGTGGGCTGACTGCACTATGTGAATACTGCTGTGATAATTACATTTTTATTTTAAATACCAGACGCAGCTGTAGCCATTTGCTAGCACAGCAGTAGTGATCTGTGTGTCTGTCCATCACAGCTGATACAAGCTGCTTTGACAAAACACCTCCCTCTGTAGGGTTTTGCTACACTAAAGTAATGCAGAAAGTCAAAGGCCTGCAGCTGACAGAGCCCAGGGGCCAGTGTGCAAAGGGCTCTGGACAAAGAGGTGCATGAACCCGCTGGAGCCTCCAGGAGCCTGCTGGGTGGTGGCGTTGCTAGGGAAGAGTTAGTCAGAGCTGCGATTGGAAGCTTGTAGCTGAGCAGGAGGGCGGCAGAAGAGAGACGAGCAACAAATGACTACTGTGGGCTGGTGCTGAGACAGCACTGCGTTTATTTATAGAGCGCTGGCCAGCCAACCCTTAGATACCAGCAGCCAATCAGCTCAAAGTGAGGAAGGAGGGGCAGCCAATTGCAGTGCCAGAAGGATTATGCCAGAGTAAGGAAGTGCTGTGAGAGTCCAAGAGCCTCTTAAAGACACAGTGTCCATTTCTGTCACAGTGACTGAACTTTAACTGTTCTACTGACCTCCTCCCTCTGTGTGTCCTCCTCCCTCTGTGTGTCCTCCCTCTTTGTATCCTCCTCTGTGTGTCCTCTCTCTTTGTGTCCTCCCTCTGTGTGCGTCTTCCTCTGTGTGTCCTCCTTTGTGTCCTCCTCTGTGTGTGTCCTGTCTCTTTGTGTCCTCCCTCTGTGCGTCTTCCTCTTTGTGTCCTCATCCTCCTCTGTGTTTGTCCTCCTGCATGTCCTTCTCCTGTGCGTGTCCTCCTCCTCTGTTTGTCCTCCTCCTCTGTGTTTGTCCTCCTCCTGTGTTTTGTCCTCCTCCTCTGTGTTTTGTCCTCCTCCTCTTTGTCCTCTTCTCATTGACATTTATTTTTCAAGTTGGCACCCTAAACTATGTTCATATTTGTTTATATTTCCTATATAATCCTACACTATCCTTTATTTATATATATATATATATATATATATATATATATATATATATATATATATATATAAAGAAATAAATGAAATTAGATCTTTTTTTTAGCTTGGGGGGCCCACAGTGGCTGTTTTGGGGAGATCATGTTGGGAATGCTTGGTGTAGTCGGTCACTGTGGCGTGTTGCAGCTGCTCCGGTTGTTTCCAGGCTCCAGTGTGTGTTCTGTCATTAAATGAATTATCACTTTTCTATTGGGTTTTACATGTTAACAAATAGCATATATAGATCACCATATTACCTTTTGTTGCTTTGAAAATGCTATATTTGCTGAAAACATTGCATTAATGTTCAGTTTGAGTTTTTAATCTTCCCCTCATCCTGCTCCTGCGCTAAGTCACTCCCCTTTCACAGCGTCAGAAAAACACAAGCACAACACGCACGTTTATGAAGTTATAACAGTAATAAACACAAAGGAGAGCATTTTTAAAGTCATTATTTCTGTGCTGTAGCTCAACACCAAATATTATATCCAAAACAAAGTGGCAGACTCACTCAGCGGACTTCTCTAAACAGTTTGGAGGAAATCCTTCTTTTGAGTCCTTAGTTTTAGTAGGTCCATTATCCAACAAGCTTTTGTTGGAGAAGCCATAGTCCTCGATGTAGCCTGTCACTGAAACAACGCCAGCTACCTTTCCCCGAGTAGACTCGTCCCTGGGAAGCGTAAAAAGAAGCTTGTCCTCTGGTTATCCAAATGTGTTTTCTGTCTGGACACATTTTCAATAAAAAATTATAAAAGTACATAACTGTTATTTGCTACATCTAAGATAATCTCAACTCTGTTTATTACATAAAGAGACATTAAAACACAACGTAGAGGCGCAGAGAAGTGAAGCCACGTCTCACAAAATGTTTTATCTTCCTAAAAGGCCTTAGTTGTTTTATTACTTGGTTTACGGATCCGCCGTACCTAGATTATTGATTTCTGCAATATAAATAAAATTAATTATTATCATTTTTTTAAAATCAAAAGATAAGAGTGAAGCAATTTTTCGTCAAACTCCTGCGTGAGTTTGGTACGGAGCGGGGATCGTCCCTGCGAGCGGCCCCGGGAGAGCATGAGAAGACGGGCGCGCCTGTTTCCTTGTCTGCTAGGTGCAGCACTGACTAATTTATATTGCAAATACACATTTTAAACCCGTTTACCACATTTTCTCCAGCGCGTTTTGCCGTGACTAAGGCTAGAAGCGTCTGTTTTACTGATGCAAAACACGCCTCCTCCCGTGGTGCGTTTTGGGTAAACGGGGAAGAAAAAATCTTTTGAAATTGAAATTATATTTATAATATAAATAATTTCAATTTCAAAAGATTATTTCGCCCGCCTGTTCAATAAATTTCATTTAAAAATCCGTAAACCAAGTAATAAAATAACTGCGGCCTAAATGTACATAAATTAGATGGTATAATTCAGGTATTTTTCCCCCCGAACAAAACATTTGTTAGATTTGATTGACATCAGTCGCAGATGTATTAAAGGTGCTGTGTTGAGTCGCAGATGGGTTAAAGGTGCTGTGTTGAGTCACAGATGTATTAAAGGTGCTGTGTTGAGTCGCAGATGTATTAAAGGTGCTGTGTTGAGTCGCAGATGTATTAAAGGTGCTGTGTTGAGTCGCAGATGTATTAAAGGTGCTGTGTTGAGTCGCAGATGTATTAAAGGTGCTGTGTTGAGTCGCAGATGTATTAAAGGTGCTGTGTTGAGTCGCAGATGTATGGCTGCAGTGTTCTCGCTGAGGGGTTTTAGCATGGCAGGCCGCTATGCTTCGGCTGGTCACCGCCATGCCCAAAAGATACCGCCAGGTATTAAGATCAGGGCGCTCACTTGCACGGCGCTCGCTTGCACAGGGATCTTAGCACCGCTTACGGCGCACTTAAGGCCGCGGTTATTTTATTACTTGGTTTACGGATCCGCCGCACTTAGATTATTGATTTATACAATATAAATCAAATTAATTATTATAATTCTTTTGTTATATAGTACCACAGACAACGCAAAATAACATTAAATGAAATATAAAAAGTGGTATGTAGTCACGCATGAAGCGTGACGGAACAGCTCCGTCCCTGCGTGGTCCCGGCGAGAGCGCGCGCACCCGTTTCCTCCGCCTTTATATCGCAAATACACATTTTAAACCCGTTTACCACATTTTCTCCAGCGCGTTTTGCCTTGACCAAGGCTGTACACCTAGAAGTGTGAGTTCTGAGTGTAAAACACGCTAAATCTACTGTTACACGCTCCTGCGCGCCGTGTCCCCCCCCCCCTCTCCTCCCGTGGTCCATTTTGGGCAAACCCGGGAGAAAAAATAGTTTGAAATTGAAATTATATTTATATTTCGCCCGCCTGTTTAATATATTTCATTTAAAAATCCGTAAACCAAGTAATAGAATAACTACGGCTAAGATCACCGTAGACGCTCGCACCGTAGGCGCTCGCACGTACTTTTCGCAAGTACTTCAGTACTACGGCGCTCGCACGGTTTGTCCCATCCTTCAACCTCAGCACAGCGAGAACACGGGGCTGTATCGAGTCGTTTCTCCGGAATGTTGAGAAATGGGTTTATACACTCTGAGGATGTTAGGAATGCTTTATGGTTAGTTCACACTGCTGCATCCAAAGCGTCCTGTTTGTAAAGTCTATGGCGAACGCGCATTCAGGGCATGCATTATGCTCTAGGGATTTACCTGTGGATTTAATTATTCAGAAGAAGGTCCAAAACAATCCCTTAGACACCTTGGATGCATCTGCTGGTCAGTATATTCCAAAGCATCTGTCTTCAAGATGCATAGGTGTTTAGGCAGGCTTTTAGACAGAGACCCGTCTTCCCGTAAAACTGGAATATTATCATTAAATTATCATTATCGGGCCGGGAAGCATTTGACAATAGTCCGCCATTACAGTTTACTGTTTACAAGTTAAAATTTGCATGCTGCGAGCTGATTGGTCGACAAAATTTGTGTGATTGGCTCTGATTGGCTGCTGAGGCGTGGCCGTAGTCGGCCCCCGGTGTTTTCAGATCCTATCTAAAAGCCTGTGTTTAGGTGCCACACTCGTCGGCGGGGTGTGGATCTGACACCACAGTCTGAGCGCACTATTAGGAAAGTGAAGAATAGGTTTAAGACACAGTTAACAGTTTAAAGCAGCGCTCTCTGTCATTGCCTGCAGACTGTATACATGTATACAGCCCCTTTAACTGTGCTCTGTTGTGTTGCAGGTGCAAGCAGCTCAGGATGTCCTGCCACCTCCTCTTCCTCCTCCTCCTCTTCCTCCTCCTCCTCCTCCTCCACTGCCCAGGGATTCTCCCTCGCTGAGCCAGCCATGACCAGCCAGCACACACACCCACACCCCTCCTTCAGCTCCATCCACTCCATGGCCGAGCAGCAGCAGGTAAGTGATTATGAAATCTACACTGCTGTCTCGGAGAAAGACCAGACTAACGTCGTCCAGTCATCCCAGAGCCCATCTCGAGTCGGACAACCTCCCTCCTTCACAGTCGTATCATGCAGGCGGTGGAAAGGCAGCATCAGTCCATCTGTCATACGCTTTATCAGTATTGCTCCATAAAGAGCTTAGACGTGCCATAGTGTATATGGTTAGAATTTCATGCTGTGTTAATTGTGTGTGTGTATATATATATATATATATATATATATCTCACTTTTCCATCCTGTGTCATCTTAATTTTGCTCCACGTCCTCCTGTAACAGCAGCAGTGACAGTCTCTCCTCCTCAGACTCCCAGAGCTCTTCTTTCCTTCTATAAACTTCTCACATTGAAGTTGTTTGGAGTAAACGTGTCCAAACTGATCTTTTCGGAGGAAAATTAATCAAATAATGTGTTAGAATATAGCAGCAGCGTCTCACCGCGTTAACTCTTTATTTTATTTTAACTAAGGTGTAACATGGGCGGGCTGATATCGGTGCTTGTGCCTGATATTACTCAATGGCATGAATATCTCGAAGCATCAAAAAGGTCACTCTGTGTCCAAGCAGAGGACAGAAGCATGTGTGGACTGTAGTTTTCTTAGTTTCTTGAGGAGACAAATGATTAGCATGAAATGCTACTAACAGTTAGGCCTAGCTAGCTACACTGATCTTTGTCACCTGCTTTAAACCAGTTCCTGTCACAGAAAAACAATCTTTCCTGTCACACTAACTTTTTATGTCATACTATGAACATAAAAGAAGGAAAAAACTAAACAAGACAGAGAGGGAAAAGTTCAAATGGAAAGGTAATAAGAAATAGAATGTCAGTCAGGTATATGTCCTCAGTGTATTGATCCCACCTGTCCCAGTGTTCATGTTTAAGTTCAATGTAGAGTTAAGTTTTTTCCATTTCATAAATGTCCAATGTTATCTCACACCAGTCCTTGATAGTCTGCTCAGTTTGTGTCACCTGTTTGTTTGTTTGTTTGTTTGTTTGTTTGTTTGTTATGGCCTTTTTCACTGCAGCCAAAAATACACTCCACAGGTATCCATTAGTCATCTCCATCGCTGGAGTCCTACATCCTATGTGCATAATGTTTTATTGTCCAATGGAATTGACCTATGGAAAATGAGCCTAATGTAATTAAAGTTATGTTCATTCCTCATTACATAGTTTAATAAACAATTATACTTTTTTTAAATGATATTTAACCTGTTTTCGCATCAGGTTTTCTGACGCGCATTTTGTTAGATATATGTATTATTATACCAATAAAAAAATAGAACTTCTATATGGGAAATTCATGGGTAAACTCATATTTACACATTTTCACATACATTGTTTTTAGCAGTTATAATGGGTATTAGTGGCCTACAAAACATCAAAATATATGTTTTATGATCATAGAAGAGCTAAAATTGGTCAACAGCACCAAAATGCCTGTTCCTAGAGATCCACTTTACAGCATATGCACACACTGAAGTATGTCATGCTCAGGACCATTACAAATTGACAATATTCAGGCGAGACTAAAAAAAGGATGTATTTTATATGTTAAGGCTTCTGTAGTGTTAGTTCTGAAGTAGTTAGTTGGATAGTTCTGTGCACATCTACAGAAACTAGAAGACCTAAGCTTTCTAATGATGCATCACACTTGCATGTGGGCTGTAAGATCCTCTTTTAATAAGCAATGCCATTTGGGAATGTCCAACCATTGTGCACAGGGCGAAATAGGTGGATGGTAACGGGTTAATATGTTTATGAAAGAAAATTAAGGACTGTTCTGTTCAGTCTAGGTTTAGTCTGGGTGATCATGTTATTTCTCTCACCTAATGAAAATTGTTAGACCAGATCCAGATGATCCACTTGGTTAGAGAAATTTTATTATTGACCATGATGTCCTATCACTTTGCTTTTTTACTATTTGTTATATTACAACTCCATGGATGTTATCAACAGGTTACTAATGGAAGGACCTAACTGTCAACCGATCTATGTTTACGACCCTGATGTTTTCACACAAAGTAAAGTCCCACTTTATGACGATGTACCACCAGATCACCAGGTCTATAATACGACTGCGTACCAGTCATCTAACCTTCACCGTTGTCATTGTCAGTAATTACAGTAACAAACTGTAGACATGTGACCCTCATGTGCGACAGTTTGGCTCAAACATATGTTGCTGGATGGAGCCTGCACTGTTTACTCCTGCTGATGAGCAGCGAGTGCATATAGCCGACTCGTAGCTGACCTGCATCTGACTTGTAGCTTACTTGCAGCTAACTTTCTGCTGACTTCAAGCTGACTTCAAGCTGACTTCAAGCTGACTTCAAGCTGACTTCAAGCTGACTTCAAGCTGACTTCAAGCTGACTTCAAGCTGACTTCAAGCTGACTTCAAGCTGACTTCAAGCTGACTTCAAGCTGACCTCAAGCTGACCTGAAGCTGACCTGAAGCTGACTTGTGTGTGCTTCACAGGTGCTGTCTGACATGACCATACTGCAGCGGAGGATACCCCCCAGTTTTAGAGACCCTGCCAGTGCACCCTTACGCAAACTGTCTGTGGACCTCATCAAGACCTACAAGCACATAAATGAGGTAAGCCCCGGCTCGAGTTACTTTAATGTGACCAGTACTTGTTTTGCCTCAAATTTCCTCTCTGCAACGAAGATAATAAGATAAGATAACCAATTCCAGTGTTGCAACACAGAGTAGGTACAGAAGTATGATAATTAAAAAACAGATGGCACACGCCTTGTACACAGTGACATGGACCTAATGCCGTCCGTCTCTCTGCAGGTGTACTACACCAAGAAGAAGAGGCGGGCTCAGCAGGTCCCCCCAGAGGACAGCAGCACCAAGAAGGAGAGGAAAGTCTACAACGACGGCTACGATGACGACAACTATGACTACATTGTGAAAAACGGAGAGAAGTGGCTGGACCGCTACGAGATCGACTCTCTGATCGGGAAGGGCTCCTTCGGACAGGTGATGGAAGGGGGCTGCTCAAAAATACATGTTTTACAATGTAGTATTCGTGCATTCCTAGTATTAAAGTATTTCTAACAATAGCCAACATATTGTGATATCGTATCATTATAGACGTTATATTCTCCACAAGAAATGCATGATTATTAGCATGCTAATGTTTGTTAGCTTTACCTGCTCTGGGATCTGAATGTTGTGAAAAGCCCAATTCTCTTTTTCACATTTTCACATCACAATCAGGTACAGCAAATTTAACCACTTGACCATCACTTTTACAGCAGTATCAAAAATCTCTTGTGTCCGTTTATCAAATTTGAATGGAGAGTTGAATGTAAACTGTTAAGATACCACAACAGAAAGAGTTGTTTTTAACATGACAATGAAACAAGAGAATAGTGTTAAAACACAAATCGTATTAAGGTGTGTACATCCAGCCCTCCCCAGTAGTTGCTGTTCTCTCGGACACGAGTGTGACAGGAGAATAGAATTAGATGGATAATAGATGTGTCTGTTGCAGGTGGTGAAGGCCTACGACCACCACGAGCAGGAGTGGGTCGCCATCAAGATTATAAAGAACAAAAAGGCTTTTCTAAACCAGGCACAGATCGAGTTACGGTTGTTGGAGCTCATGAACAAGCATGACACGGAAATGAAATATTACATAGGTAAGTTCCATTGGTCAGGATTTTATCTTTAATAGGACTCAAGCCTGCACAATATGAGAACAATAACTGATATGCATCAAGTGGGTGGAATACTTTGATAATAGGACTGGGGATCATTTTAGTGGTTTTTATATATTCCTACCTAAATCCAGGAAAAAGTCATCAATCTTACTGCAAATTCTACCATTGAACTGAATTGTAACTATAGGCAGTTTATTGTTATTTGAAATAGAATGTTGTGTCCATTCCAGGCATACTTTTGTCCTGGCAATAAAACCTTTAGGCCAATCTTAAAAAAAAAAAGGTTTGCTAAACTATCATTGCACAGCTTTGTTATAATTCCAGTTAAATGGTTATATGTCTTTAGCATGTAATTATAATGATGATTTCATGTTTAACTCGTCTCTCTTTCTGTTTCTCCCTCTCTTTACAGTCCACCTGAAGCGTCACTTTATGTTTAGGAATCATTTGTGTTTGGTTTTTGAGCTGTTGAGCTACAACCTGTATGATTTGTTACGAAACACCAACTTCAGAGGAGTGTCTCTGAACCTCACCCGGAAGTTTGCACAGCAGCTGTGCACAGGTGAGGCCAGCACCCCGTTTCACAGGCTTCAAATCCTTAACTCTTCTTATTAAGTTATAATAAAGAAATCTTTAGGGTGACATAACTGACCCAGAAATCTAAAACAGAAGTCTCCTCTGCATTTTTAATCCATAGCCATCACCGGACTGCCACAGCTGCCAGTAGTGGGCGTGTCAACACTTTTCCATACATTTTAAAGTAAATAATTGTGAAAGATGCCTCAAAACATGGCTACAGTAATGCATGGTATCTTCACTTTAAATCCTCTATTATTGAGCCTCTTCACCTGTTCCTCTTGTGTGAGGGTTCACCTCAGGGTACTCAAGTTTTCCCCACCATTTAAAAAAAGAACAATAATAGACTAAAACGTCCAGCTAGGTACTCTTGACCCAAATTAAAACAACTTGATTTCAACCACCATATTGTGTCAGTTATTGAATGATTATTATCTTCTCCGGTCAAGATTAGTTGAGTTGTTTTGTTTTACATTTTTAAAGCTGCATAAAAGCCCTGGCCCTGATGGTTTAAGACTACTCTGACAGGCAGCCTGACTTTGAAAATTGATGACTGGTGATGAGAGCTAAATTACTTTCAAGGACATTCAAGTATTTTTTTTTAAATATATGCATATTGTATATATATGTATATATGTGTAAATTTGATCTTCTCTCCTCAGCATTGTTATTCTTGGCCACGCCTGAGCTGTCAATCATCCACTGCGACCTGAAACCAGAGAACATCCTGCTGTGTAACCCCAAGAGATCCGCAATCAAGATCGTGGACTTTGGCTCATCGTGCCAACTGGGACAGAGGGTGAGCACAAGAACTTCAAAACCTCTGCTTCCTAATCCCCTAAATTTATGCTCCCTAAATTTTTATCCTCTACACCCAAACCAAACCCTTAAACCTTTCCACCCTAACCCCCTAAACCTCTGCACCCTAAACCTCTGCACCATAACCCCCTAAACCTCTGCACCCTAACCCCCTAAACCTCTGCACCCTAAACCTCTGCACCTTAAACCTCTGCACCCTTAAATTTCTGAAAAGTGATAAGGTTTAGTTAAGTTTCACACATCTGGTAATGACAAAAATGACTTATTCAAAAGTTCATTTATATTGTTGAATACTGTATGTATGAATACCGATATATTGCAACTGCAACATTTATTGGTCTTTCAATCAATCTGACTGCCACATGCACCGTTCTCTCTGTCTGATCACATCTGTGACCACACTGAACCTAATACACCCATCAACTCAAACATGCACCATAGATCAAATCCTCCGGCTAAAGTCCTGACCAATCTTTGCACAAGATCTAGAGATGGTGTGCGCGCTGCCAGGCACAGCGCTGTAGCACCCACTGCTCCTGACAGGTTGCCCCAGCAGCTTTGTGGGAAAGGTCAAATGCAGGGATAAATTCTCCTACGGGGACAACAAAGTCTACCTTAACCTTAATCTCAACTATGCCCCGAGCACCAACACAATCTGCTTGACCATATCACAATGAGCTGTTCCTGACTTCACGCATGTCTGTTACAATGAGCCTTGTAGCTACCGTAGCAAACTGCAATTACATTTTTTATTTCACCGCAACTTTGTCCTAATAAGATGAAGCTGAATCCATTCTCAATGGCACAAAAACATGTGCATCTGTCTGTTTTCTTTTACTTTCGTGCAAACTCCATTCAATCCTGGTGAATTTGTTTCAGACAACACGAGCTGTTGCACTTAAACCCTTGTGCCATTCTCGAAGATAAAAATGCTTTTTCTTTTTTTACTATTTATATTTCAAACATAAAATAAACAAACACACACAACATATCATATTGTGGCGGGAGAAGGGAAGGCATTCTACTACAAGCATCCACATTGTTTACTTTTTATTTTATCTATTCCAGATTTTTTATTTTATTTTGCCAAAGGTCCACCACAATAATGTATAAAAAGCGGCCCCAGCTCCGCTCCCTCCTTCCAGCGTCAATGTCCCTATGCTCACATTCCCTCCTCTGCCCTCAGATCTACCAGTACATTCAGAGCCGCTTCTATCGCTCTCCGGAGGTGCTGCTCGGCATGCCGTACGACCTGGCCATCGACATGTGGTCCCTGGGCTGCATCCTGGTTGAGATGCACACAGGAGAGCCGCTCTTCAGTGGCTCCAATGAGGTAAAGAGCCAGTTCATTTTACCTATACCATCATATAGCCCCAGCCAGGACCACAAAGCTGTAATGTCGCCTAGACCTTCCCATTGACTGAAGCAGATCTGAAACAATGAATGAATCCCGCTTACCACTGGCAGTCACCCGGCATTCAGAGAAAATACTTTTGTTTTCCTGGCGTGCATGTAAACGTAGTGACTGATGTCGATGTCCCTGTCCAGGTGGACCAGATGAATAAGATTGTGGAGGTTTTGGGGGTTCCTCCCAGTCACATGCTTGATGCAGCTCCTAAAGCCAGGAAGTATTTTGACAAGCTGTCGGACGGTTTGTGGACTGTGAAAAAGAACAAAGACATTAAAAAGGTACTGCGGCTGCGTTCCCCCTCAGTTATGTGTGATAGACCTGCTCCTTCATCTCTATTTCTTCCAGGAATACAAACCCCCTGCCACACGCCGCCTTCATGAAATTTTAGGCGTTGAGACCGGGGGCCCTGGGGGGCGAAGGGCAGGAGAACCTGGACATGCCCCATGTGACTATCTCAAGTTCAAAGGTAAGCTCTGCAGTCCTTCTGATGACATTGCATAATACACATATTAATCACTCTCACAATAACGTGCATCCTGTTGCAGACTTGATCCTGCGTATGCTCGACTACGACCCCAAAAGCCGCATCACGCCATTCTATGCTCTCCAACACAACTTCTTCAAGAAGACCACAGACGAGGGAACCAACACGAGCTCCTCCACCTCCACCTCTCCTGCCATGGACCACTCCCACTCCACCTCCACCACCAGCTCTGTGTCCAGCTCCGGTACAGCACACACTCTGAACTTCACAAGTGTCACCCTCAAAACTCTAACTGCAGACTGAGAGTCTCATGTGTCACCCTCAGGACTCTTAACTGCAGACTGAGTCTCATGTGTCACCCTCAGGACTCTAACTGCAGACTGAGTCTCATGTGGCACCCTCAGGACTCTAACTGCAGACTGAGAGTCTCATGTGGCACCCTCAGGACTCTAACTGCAGACTGAGTCTCATGTGTCACCCTCAGGACTCTAACTGCAGACTGAGTCTCATGTGTCACCCTCAGGACTCTAACTGCAGACTGAGTCTCATGTGGCACCCTCAGGACTCTAACTGCAGACTGAGTCTCATGTGTCACCCTCAGGACTCTAACTGCAGACTGAGTCTCATGTGGCACCCTCAGGACTCTAACTGCAGACTGAGAGTCTCATGTGGCACCCTCAGGACTCTAACTGCAGACTGAGTCTCATGTGGCACCCTCAGGACTCTAACTGCAGACTGAGAGTCTCATGTGGCACCCTCAGGACTCTAACTGCAGACTGAGAGTCTCATGTGGCACCCTCAGGACTCTAACTGCAGACTGAGTCTCATGTGGCACCCTCAGGACTCTAACTGCAGATTGAGTCTCATGTGTCACCCTCAGGACTCTAACTGCAGACTGAGTCTCATGTGGCACCCTCAGGACTCTAACTGCAGACTGAGAGTCTCATGTGGCACCCTCAGGACTCTAACTGCAGACTGAGAGTCTCATGTGTCACCCTCAGGACTCTAACTGCAGACTGAGTCTCATGTGTCACCCTCAGGACTCTAACTGCAGACTGAGTCTCATGTGTCACCCTCAGGACTCTAACTGCAGACTGAGAGTCTCATGTGGCACCCTCAGGACTCTAACTGCAGACTGAGTCTCATGTGTCACCCTCAGGACTCTAACTGCAGACTGAGTCTCATGTGTCACCCTCAGGACTCTAACTGCAGACTGAGTCTCATGTGTCACCCTCAGGACTCTAACTGCAGACTGAGTCTCATGTGTCACCCTCAGGACTCTAACTGCAGACTGAGTCTCATGTGTCACCCTCAGGACTCTAACTGCAGACTGAGAGTCTCATGTGGCACCCTCAGGACTCTAACTGCAGACTGAGAGTCTCATGTGTCACCCTCAGGACTCTAACTGCAGACTGAGTCTCATGTGTCACCCTCAGGACTCTAACTGCAGACTGAGTCTCATGTGTCACCCTCAGGACTCTAACTGCAGACTGAGTCTCATGTGTCACCCTCAGGACTCTAACTGCAGACTGAGTCTCATGTGTCACCCTCAGGACTCTAACTGCAGACTGAGAGTCTCATGTGGCACCCTCAGGACTCTAACTGCAGACTGAGTCTCATGTGTCACCCTCAGGACTCTAACTGCAGACTGAGTCTCATGTGTCACCCTCAGGACTCTAACTGCAGACTGAGTCTCATGTGTCACCCTCAGGACTCTAACTGCAGACTGAGAGTCTCATGTGGCACCCTCAGGACTCTAACTGCAGACTGAGAGTCTCATGTGGCACCCTCAGGACTCTAACTGCAGACTGAGAGTATCGTGCCCCAAGTTATGTCACTGTAGATTTGGAACCAAAATGGAAAAACACACCTTGGAGATTTAATGTTAGTCTGAAAACTAAAAAAAAAAAAATGTAGATAATAAGTTTCCCAACTGATTCTTTGGGACGCAGCCAATACAGTTCTGAGGGGCAAGGTAACTGCTTTCACCTCAGCTAAAAGGAAACAAAAGCAGGAAAAGCTAAAAAGGATTGCAGAACAAATTTAAACTTTTAGAAGCTAAACATGCAGAAAACAGGAACCCTCAAATGCTACAGGAAAATAAAAATATGAGGGTCAAAATGAATGACCTGGTCTCACAAGAAAGTCATTCAATATTTTCTAAACTACTATCAGAGGAAAAATATAAATACATTCAAGACAGCCAGAATAATGTAATTTTAACCAAACAAGACCAAATACAAAAATCGTTTGAGTCTTTTTATAAAAAGTCTCACCAAAATACCACAAATCAATGAAGAAGAAATACAATCTTTTCTTGACACTCTTAACCTGCCATGACCAAAGAGCAGAATAAGAAAATAGGTGCTGAAAAAACTACCAATTCAAAGTGCAATCAAAAGACTAAAAAACATTCATCTCCAGGTAGTGACAGGTTCACCTCAGAGTGGTATAAAGCTCTAAAAGAGACAGTCATTCCCCTGCTTTTGTCAACATTTAACTGAATTGGAAGGAAGTCATCATATCCTTAATACTTAAAGAGCAGAAGGACTGACATGGCTGTGTCTCATACAGGCCAATCTCAAGTCTGTGGACTATCGTATATACATCTCAATTATATCAAAAAGAACAAATCTCATTCTTAATGATCAAACTGGATTTATTAACAAACGGCAAACACAAGACAATATATGACGATCTTTACCAATAATGAACCATTTTCAAAATCAACATAACACAGCCATAAGCATCCGAGTCTGGATGCTGAGAAAACGACTGTTAGCTGGCCTTATTTATTGCTATTACTATTATAAGTGCTGCACAAATTTCAAACAGATGACTTTATAAAAACATTGCGGCTCTTTACGATAGTCCAACATGAAGAATTAAAATGAACTTGACAGATCTGCAGACTTTAGAAAAAGGGGTGAGACAGGGCTGTGTTTGCTTTGTACTTGGAACCATTGGCCCAATATATTAGACAATCAGTAACAAGCCATGGTGTTACAATTTATATAGAATATATCTCCTTTGGCTTGGAGAAACAAGACCTTTTATAGGTACTTACAGATAAGAAGTTGTTATAATCAAGAAATAAAACTTAAGTAATGATAATTTGATTGAAATCTTTATCAAGGCATATAAATCAGAACTTCCAAGGGGAATAATATCGAAGGTATATATATGCATGAATGACCTGGACAACCAATCTACTAAATACATTATGATTAAATGGGGAAAAAGAGGGTCATTTTGTTTTGCCAGACAAGCAGTGGGGATTTAATTAAAAACAATATTGGGGCTCTGTACAATGGTACAACAACAAGAATTAAAATCAATGGTCATCTGGCAGGTCCACAGACTCTGGAAAGCGGGGTCAGGCAGGGCTGCGCCTGGTCTCCCCTCCCGTTTGCTTTGTATTTGGAACCATCCATCCATTTTCTACCGCTTGTTCCCTTTCGGGGTCGCGGGTAACTGGAGCCTATCCCAGTGACTTCGGGCCTTAGGCGGGGTACAACCTGGACAGTGGCCAACTCATCGCAGGGACCATTGGCCCAATTTATTAGACAATCAAAAACAATTCACAGTGTGACAGTGGAAGGGACGGGACACAACATGATGATGATGTTCTACTATATTTGACCAAACCAGAAATTGCAATACTTAATGTGATGAAATTCTTTCTTACTGGCATCGCCCTCTGACCTGAAGGCATACCCATTTAAATGGCAAGCGGAATCTCTGAATTTAGGTGTGGTACTCCATAGAGACGTATCAACTATTCTGAAGAAAAATTATACCCATCTTTTTATGAATATAAAAAAAGATCTTGAAAAATGGAACCTTATCTGCAACTTAAGTCCAAGTCAAAAGGATTGAAACTATAAAAATGAATGTTTTGCCCAGGTTTCCATCCCTAATCAACTGTTTGATGAGTGGAATAAAGCAATATCAAGATTTATATGGCAAGAAAAAAAAACCTCATCCAATTTAAAACTTAACAATTATCAAAAGAAAAAGGAGGCTGGGGTTTACTTTGTTTGTAAAATGACTTTATTTCAGCTCAGATCAGAGCCCTGCTGTGCTGGTGTGATCCAGAATATGAAGCTCAATGCAACCATTTTTACATCCATTTAGGTTGATTTATATATATTTTTTTTCTACAAAATATACAAACATATTTTTGAGGCTTATAAATAAATTTGAAACAACAAAAAAGCTATCTATAACATGTAAATTGATTGATTGTGCAAAGATCAGTAATGCCACCTGGTCATGGCAGGGCAGATGGTTCAGTGTAAAAACTGTCGTTGTTTTAACATTTCAGGTGGCTCCAGTGGTTCTTCCAATGACAACCGCAACTACCGCTACAGTAACCGCTACTACAACTCTGCTGTGACGCACTCGGACTACGAGATGACCAGCCCGCAGGTATGTGTCTCCTACCCCTCTGTCCCTTAGCCCTATGTCCCGCCACTCTGACATGTGACCTGAGTGTCTGTGTGTCGCAGGCCCCCTCGCAGACACAGATGAGGATGTGGCCGGGCAGTGAAAGTGGCATTGGGGGTCAGGAGGCGGCCTACACCCAGCTGCTCCTGCACAAGCCTGCCGCGTCCCAGCAGCACCAGCGCCACTTCTTGGATGCGCCGCACCACCCGCACCCCTCCTACCCACATCACAGTAACGGCGGCCGTGGCCTCCGACAGAGCGGGCAGGGTGGAGGGGGGCCGGGCTCCCCGCAGATGAGCGACAGCATGGATGTGGGCGTGTCTCTGGGGCTGCACCACCTGGGCGCGGTGTCTTCCGTGGATGCCTCTCAGTTCGGCTCGGCCTCTCTGCCGCTGGGCCTGCCCATCGGACTGTCCGCCTTCCGGACTCGGGCGGCCCCGAACGCACCTGGGCCTCAAGCCCCGCCCCCCGAGGACTACTACCCCGCCTCCAACAACAATAACCCAGCGGCGCCTGGGGGGGGCAGGGGCAGGCCGGACTCAGACGAGGGGCCCGCCAACTCTTGATAAACCCTGAACCATGCCCTAAAGCCATACGATTTGAAGTGTACACCCACACATCCAGCCGAGTTCAGAGACACAGAGCTTTGTGCTGACCCCGTGGTGTGCATGAGAGGAGGAGCAGGAGGAGCTCTTCTGCAGCTCCGCCCTTTTGTTGTGATTGTACTCAAAGGAATGGCTGTGACCAGTTAGTTTCCTTCATATTCTTGTTGTTGACTCTGAGTTGATTTCTCTGTGTTTGAGGAGTTGTGTGTTCTCATTGGTTGATGCCTGGAGAGGAGGCGGAACGAGAAGTGTCCCGTGCCCAGAGTGCAGCTCTATAGCTCGAGGCTGCGTCTCCTTTCTTTTGTTTCTGTCGCCTTCACATTGTTTCTTGTTCTTAAACTGTACTGCACTCAATTCTGATTTATTTTAACCATGTTTTTTTGTGACTAGTGTCAAATGGAATTATTTATTACTCAATCATCACGTGTCCTCTCAGTGACCCTATAATCATGAGTATGACATGGACACTGCGGTGATCCCTAGCTGTCTCTCGAGCAGACACCGGTGGTTGCTAGAGGCCTGTGGGACATATAGTGGTCACTGTAGCGGTAACTGTAGTGGTCCCTGTAGCAAACACGTGGTTGTCACTGTAGCGGTCCCTGCGGTGGTCCCTGCAGCGGTCACTGTAGTGGTCCCTGCGGCGGTTCATGCAACTGTCCCTGCAGTGGTCACTGTAGCGGTCCCTGCAGTGGTCACTGTGGTGGTCACTGTAGCGGTCCCTGCGGTGGTCACTGTAGCGGTCCCTGCAGTGGTCACTGTGGCGGTCCCTGCGGTGGTCACTGTAGCGGTCACTGTAGTGGTCCCTGCAGTGGTCCCTGCAGTGGTCACTGTGGCGGTCCCTGCGGTGGTCACTGTAGCGGTCACTGTAGTGGTCCCTGCAGTGGTCCCTGCAGTGGTCACTGTAGCGGTCCCTGCGGAGGACACTGGTGGCCCCATATGTGCGTGCATTAGGCGTGTGGCGCATGAGCCCGCTCTTCTCGTCTCCTCCTCCTCCTGTCCTCCTCCAGACAGCTCCTCCTCTCTGTGCTGCTAATCACCATGACGACTGGTCCGGATTGCTGCTAACGACACAACACAGATCAATAAAGATACTATAAAAGAGATAGAGTGATACAGAACTCTTGAACCTTTCCGCTTCAGAGAAAAGGATAAAGTAAGAACCACTGCATCTCAATGTATTTATTACTATTTAACAAGGAAAAACTCAAAGTAACCCTTTTTTCTGCTCTTCTTTGTTTGGTTGCCTTCTTTCAGCAGGTGAGCTCTGATTGGCTATTGTAATAGTGACAGTTACTGGTGACAGGGGAATGCCACTGGTAAGGGGTGGGCTGAGGGGAGGGGGTGGGCTCAAATAAAGGTTGGATATATAATAAGAATAAGAATAAAGAGTATACTTTTGCACACCAAAGTAAACCAACATCTCTGTTTTCATGCATTTTCTATCTGCATGTGTTTGTGGGAGAATTCCTGCCCCCTACTGGTGACGCGTGGAGACTGTCTTCTGTGCGCATCATGGAGCCGCATCATTTACACCCTACAACGTTTGACAGTCTAAAAAATAAGCTGTTCGTATTGACTGATAATGGCTATTTTGTTTTAGAGTTATTAAAGTGTTTAGATTTTTTTGTATAAATCTAGTTTCTTGATTATAAGGATTTCTTGCAAGCTTTCACATACTTCTAATCAAAGGTTTCTGCTCTGGATTTTGGTCTGGACTCTGGTCAGGTCTCTTGTCTGAATTCTCAAACAGTTAGTTTTCTGTTAATCCTGTTCCAAAAATTGTATTTAAGGCGTTTTGCGCTGTCCAGAGTCGGTCGGGGTCTAAATGCATACAGGCTGGACTGTATTGTGCACAAGTGAAAGATGATAACAGCATATGAAAGTGTGACACAAATGTGGCCCAGGGTGTAAGGGACAGAAGCTTTACGGGAGAGTCAAATACAAAGTCAAGTTAAAATTCTAGTTCAACAGACCAAAAATAATTAAATTTAGTAAAATGCAGATGTACTGTTTGAAAATAGGGCTGGGCAATATCACTCCTGATTTCCTGGTTTCTCGCCATAATTCCCTCAATATAAACAATACATACTTTTATTCAGTGCCATTTAATGGGTCAAAATTCTTCCTCCAAAGTCTGAACTCTGCTCCAGACCACATATAAAGAGAGAAAGACCCAAGCTATATTTGAGAAATGACTCAATGTTGATTCAAATTTTGAAAATTGCACAGCCCTATTTGAACCTAACTTTTAGACATGAAAAAATGAAGCAGTTACGAGTAGCTAATGTTTTTTTAATGTTCTGAGATGGAACTTTTCTAATATCCTGACAAAAAATAAATCTTTCCATCCCAAAATGTCACTTACTACGTCTGTTTAGATTTCGGCCCTTGTCGTCCTAAGGGCCACATTTGGATAGGGGGTAAATTAAGTTGAAGTGAATTTCACATCCAAGGAACATCCAAAGGAGTACGTGCTCGCTCTGCTTCATCATTTGTATAAAGGTAAGTCACAGTTTATCTGAAGGCTTCGTTCACTCTAGGAAACTTCCACAGAGAGAAGCCCCAAGCGCTCCAGGAATCCTCTTTGACTCTGGGATCTTCACTTCTTTTTTACCCACATTTGATGAGCTGCAGTGACTTACTGAAGTATTCCTTACGACCACAACCTTAAATACATTTTATCCCCAGTTTTGTGAAGGAGCGTCATAAAGTGGCACAATTGTGAAGCGGGAAGAAATTTTTATATTTCTAGATTGTTTTTTTTTATATTAAAAAAACTGGAAAAGTGCAGCGTGAGTTTACCCTGTTGCTGTCAGAAGTTGCCTGATGATTGCTGAAAGGCTGAATGTTGACCTAATGATTGAACAGGGTGTGTGTAATTTAATCTCAGTACAAATGCAGCTGTTCTGTGAAGGCCACAGAGGTTTAAGAGAACGAGGAGCAAATGGCTTCTTGAAGTCCAAGGAAGACACCAGACCGGTCAGGGAGAACGTTGGGGAGAAGTTTAAAGCAGGATTAGGTTATGAAAAGATTTCAAAACCTTTTAATATCTCACAGAGCACAATCCATCATCCGGAAATGGACTGAATGGCACAACTCCAAACCTACCAAGACATTCCACCCAAACTTACATTTTAACAAGGAGAGCTCTGATCAGAGATGAAGCCAAGAGGCCCATGGGAACTGTGGAAGAGCTGCAGAGATGCACAGCTCAGGTGGACATAAATCTGTCCACAGGAACACTATAAATCGTGCACTACACAAATTTGGCCTTTATGGAACAGTGGCAAGAAGAAGCCATTGTTAAAAAATAGTCCTAAGGTCAGGGCGGCACTTGGTCGGTGAAGGGGCCGCCCATTGTTATTGATGATTGGCAATGGTGCCCTGGTCTGATCAGACCAAAATAGAACTTTTTGGCCTGAAAAGTAAAACTAAAAATGTGTTTGAATACAGCACATGACTGAACACACTTCACTGTCAAACATGGAGGTGCAGCATCAGGCTGTGGGACAGGGAAGCTGCTCAGAGCTGATGAGGAGATGGAGCCAAATACAGGGCAATATTGGAAGAAAAAAAACTGGAGCTAGAACATAAATAGAAAGTTAAAACTATATTTCTGAACATTTTTCATGCAGATTGATAAGTTTAATGCCCTACTATGGAAAAGCATAACCAGAGGAACCACATCTTCATGGAAACAAGCAGGACGAGGAGCATCTTCCAGGCCAAGTACTAGTCAGGTTTGTGGACACTCGAGCCTCATTTTTAGTGCAAAAAAAACATCCAAATTGTAAAAAAAAAAACAACAACATGCTTTTGTTTGAGTTTTGATTTGTCTAAAAGGTTACATGGGTGGGCTTTAAACCCTACGGAGGGGAAAGCATCTTCAGGCTAAACCAGTCTTTATCCATCAATCTTCTTCCGCTTATCCAGGGCCGGGTCGCGGGGGCAGCAGTCTAAGCAGGGACTCCTAGACTTCCTTCTCCCCAGACACTTCCTCCATCCCGAGGCGTTCCCAGGCCAGCCGAGAGACATAGTCCCTCCAGCGTGTCCTGGGTCTTCCACGGGGCCTCTTCCCGGTGGGACATACCCGAATCACCTCCCCAGGGAGGCGCCCAGGAGGCTCCGGAACAGATGCCCGAGCCACCTCAGCTGGAGGAGCAGCGGCTCTACTCCGAGCTCCCCCTGTGTGACTGAGCTCCTCACCCTATCTCTAAGGGAGCACCCAGCCACAGAGGAAACTCATTTCGACCGCTTGTATCCGTGATCTTGTCCTTTCGGTCATTACCCAAAGCTCATGACCATAGGTGAGGGTAGGAACGTAGACCGACCGGTAAATCGAGAGCTTTGCCTTTCGACTCAGCTCCCTCTTTACCACAACGGTCCGATGCAGCGACTGCATCACTGCAGCCGCTGCACCGATCCGCCTGTCGATCTCAGGCTCCATCCTTCCCTCACTCGTGAACAAGACCCCGAGATACTTAAACTCCTCCACTTGGAGCAAGGACACCCCACCCACCTGGAGAGGGCAAGCCACCTTTTTCCGGTCGAGAACCATGGCCTCGGATTTGGAGGTGCTGATTCTCATCCCAGCCGCTTCACACTCGGCTGCAAACCGTCCCAGTGCAGCTGCAGGTCCGGGTTTGATGGAGCCATCAGGACAACATCGTCTGCAAACAGCAGAGATGAGATCCTGTGGTCCCCAAACCGGACACCCTCCGACCCCTGACTGCGCCTAGAAATTCTGTCCATAAAAATTATGAACAGAACCGGTGACAAAGGGCAGCCCTGGCGGAGCCCAACATGCACTGGGAACAGGTCTGACTTACTGCTGGCAATGCGAACACAGCTCCTGCTCTGGTCATACAGAAACCGGACAGCCCTGAGCAAAGGGCCCCGGACCCCGTACTCCCGGAGCACCCCCCAAAGGACACCCCGAGGGACACGGTCGAAAGCCTTCTCCAGGTTGGGCAAACTCCCATGAACCCTCGAGCACCCGATGGAAGGTATAGAGCTGGTCCAGTGTTCCACGACCAGGACGAAAACCACTCTGCTCCTCCTGAATCTGAGGTTTGACTATCGGTCAGATTCTCCTCTCCACTACCTGGAATAGACTTTATTTGGCTAGTTAAAATGATGATGATGATGATGATGATGAATATAGCCGCAAGCAGCAATGATCGGCCCTCGCCACGAAGCCGCCCCCCGGCAACGCAAGAGGAGGGGGAGCTAACGCGCCCCAATTTTCCTTTTATTACACCTATTGCTGAATCTGACGCTTTCGCGTCTTCTCCACTGGCTTTTCAAATAAAGGGGAAAATGTTTGTCTGCCCTGCACAAAGACGGTGATTTTTAAAAGGAAAATTTGGATACATTTTGATGGCCCACTCCTGAAAATGAGTCTCACCAAATTTCAGGTCAATCGGACTAACGCCCCAGGAGGAGTTCATAAAAGTATAAAGTATAAGTTCAAATTTCAGAGATTTGGCCATTTTCCCATTGGGAAACATGGGAGCTCAGTCATCGCTATGTACAAAAATTTGTCTCCAGCCCCAAGACATTTTGATCACGATCACAACATCGAATTTTGTGCGAAATTTCATATAATCTTTTCATACATCTGGCCCTTTCACTGGAATAAAAAAGAAACACACACATTAAAACTTGAAAGACATTTGTGTTTGACTGCTGACCAAATTCAACTAAAAAGATTATAGCTTCATTAAGATTTTACAGCATCTTCTTAAACTTTGTTAAAGACTAGTCTGAGTCTAAATGTAATTATTTGAATTGTTATTCTCAATTTTACACACGTTACTTCTGTTAATTAATATCTGCAGATAACACCTTTGAATTATGTAGAAAGAGCTTCTGATGTATCATTTGAACACTGTTTGGACGCCTCCTCTGAGTAAGACCTGCCCAGTGGGCTGAGCCCCCTGATGATAGCCTGTCCTGTCTTTGTTTACATTGTGAGTTTCACCTGAAACTAATATTCTTTTGTTCCCCTAACAGCCTTATAATGGGCCGTAGCGATCATATAGTTACCTGACTGTAGCTCTCTCATCGCTGAGTACCTGATTAGCATCAGAATGGCCAGGGCGTCTCCCGCTTCAAAACACTATTGTATACGACCGGTAAATTGAACCTTAAACCTTAATCTCTGTTTAAAGAGGGCTTCTCTTTTCTTTTCTTTTTTCTTTTTTTTTAAACAAAAATGGCCTTGTTAACTCCTCCTTCAAACCATCTTTCCAGCTTAGAATCTTCACCTCACGGTCTTCAAAAGAGTGGTTTGTGTCTTTCAGATGAAGATACACGGCACTCTGTGGTCCTGAACTCCAGTGTCTTCTGTGCTGATAAAGCCTCTTGTGCACTGGCTGTTTAGTCTCGCCTGTAAAAACTTTCCTCACAGCATTATTATTAATTATTATTCCGCCAGGTGGGCAGGGCTTACTCAGAGTAGGATACATATCTCTCAGACTACATCCACAGATTGTTGTCCAGCTTTTTCTACAATGGATCACTCCTGGACAAATGAGGGATTACACCAACTAGCTTTGAATTATGTATGTGAATATTCCTTCACTGGGAAATAGTAGAATTGTAAAACTAAATTAAATTAAGAGATTATATTCAGAAGGATGTAAAAACTTACTAAAACCACTGCATCTACTAATTTTGTAATACCCTTGAATACTGTTCAAATGTGTTCTTACTGTAACTATTCTGATTTGTAGTGAGAGAAATTGCTGTAGTGTTCTTACCTCTCATGTGGCTCCGCCCCAGTGCAGCCATCTGGAGATGATGTGCAACGTTTTTTCCGCATTGACAATGGAGGTCGAGAACATGGTCCACTCGGACTTAATGTCCCCAGTCTCCGGGATCAAGGAGAAGCTCTTCCGAAGGCGATGAGTTGAAGACCCTGCTGACATAGAGCTCTGCAAGACGTTCCCAACAGACCCTCACAATGTCAAGTCTGTCAGGTTTCCTCCTCCACCAGCGGATCCAACTCACCACCAGGTGGTGATCGGTTGATAACTCTGCCCCTCTCTTCACCCGAGTGTCCAAGACACGGGGCCGGAGGTCAGATGACACGACAACAAAGTTAATCATTGATCTCCGACCTGTGTCCTGGTCCCATGTGCACTGATGGACACCCTTGTGCTTGAACATGGTGTTCGTTATGGACAAACCGTGGCTAGCACAGAAGTCCAATAACTGAACACCGCTCGGGTTCAGATCGGAGAAGTCGTTCTTCCTGATCACCCCTTTCCCGGTGTCACTGTTGTTGCCCATGGCTAGTGATGTTGAAGTCCCCCAGTAGAACAACGGGGTCCCTGGTCGGTGCACTGTCCAGTACTCCTCCCAGGGACTCCAAGAAGGCCTGTAAGCCGACACAACAGCCTTCTCCCCCAGTGAGGTGACGTTCCATGTCCCGAGTCAGTTTCTGTGTCCAGAGATCTGGTCGTCGAGGCGCCTGCCGTCGACTGCCGCCCAGATCTCTCTGCACTGGCCCCAAAAATATATTTTTATTGTTGTACCATTTGTATCTGTAAAATAAAGTGAATTTTGTAGCTGGACTTTGTATTTCTACTTTAAAAAAGTGAAAGTTCCAAATATTTACATATTGTTCATCTTGGCAAGACCGCGGCCGATATGGTGCTTGTTGTCTATAGCTGCAGTTGTGTTTGGCCTGTGTAAAATTTGGGACTGTAGGCGTAGTGCATTGCAACATACATGAGTACGTGATTCTGAAAGCTTAAAAATCAGAGGTTGTCCTGGGGAAAGTGGTGGAAACTCTGAGTGTAATCAGAGACAAAATATAATGTCTAACCTGGAGAACGTACCTGAACGTGATGTACTTTTTCACATCTTTTAGCCAGCGTTTAGTCAAAATAATTGACGTAAGAACCTATCAACCATGAAAGAAAGTTTAGCTGTAAACATGAATTAAAACGTCGCTCTAAGAAATGGATCTACTTAAGAAATATTGTGTCAACAACCTTGCTGTGTCCATGGCTTCTCCAGACTGCTTTCCTCTTCAGTGTGCTCATTGTAGACATGATGTAGTACACTGGGCCACATTATCTGCAAAGTCATTATTATACTGTGGATTATAATAAACACATTTATTGTTATGCACATATTGTACCTTGAGTTGTTCCTCGGTTTCAGCTTGTTGACAGTAATTGGTCCTTCACTTTTGCAGCCTGAATAAAAAAGGAGTCACCTTTCAATTGCAAATACATTCTACATCAAATAAGAAAAATGAACCAAAAGGTGAAAAAGTGAAAATGGAATAACTTGCCTCTCAGAGCTTCCTCCATAAGTTTTCAGAGACTTGTATCCTTTCCTCTCTCACTCCACTGGGGGGCGCTGTGCTCTTTCACCTCCCAGTTTCCGGCCCTAAAAATAATGGCCGTGGCTGCAGAGCCGCGGCGCGGTCAAATGGCCCAGCAGTTTCAGGAACCGTGGCACTGCCATATAGCCTCATGGCTAATCCTAACCCTAACCCTAACCCTAACCCTGACCCTAACCCTAACCCTGACCCTAACCTTAAGCCTGACCCTGACCTTTACCCGGCGCGGTCTAAAACGGCGCGGTCAAATAGCGCTGCAGTTTCAGGAGCCGCGGCACAAAATAACATGGCAGTTTCGGCCGCGCGCCGCGGCTCTGTAGACACTCCCAAAAATAAAAGCAAAAGAAAATACAGACATTTTTGTATTATTATTACGTTTGTCTTCTTATTTTGAATCGCTTTCGTCTTCTAAATCCACCCTGAATAAATTGAAAATAAATTATAAAGTGTGTCTTAAAAAAAAAAAAACGTTTCCGTGCTTGATTGCGCATGCGCAGTTTCCTGTCGGCAGTTACGCGTCTCATAAGAGCTCCATGGTCTCCTCCTGACCTGGTCAACACGCGACCGGAGCTCCGTGCACTCTACAACTGTCCTGTCCTGTCCTGGTCCTGTCCTGGTCCTGTCCTGGTCCTGTCCGCTGCCTGGCTCTGGACATGTGTAAGAATCAAGCATTTGCAGTTTTCTGTGTGATATAAGTGTGATATAATCTTGAATAATGTTTTCCTCTTTCCCCTAAAACAGCATTCTGAAACATGGAAGCTCCTGCACCTTCTCCCTGGTAGAGTTCAGACTGACCCAGGAGCCCAGGAGCCCAGGAGCCCAGGTACTGAGCCCCGAGGACGTGTTTTGTGAGTCAGGACGTTCAGCTGGTCATTACAAACCCCAGAGTTGTTGTCATAGTGCAGCTGACCTTACATCATGTTGATCCAACAGAAATGTGTTCAAACATGACTTTGCTGAAGTCAAGTATCAGACAAATGTGAAATGACCCACAAAAGTACAAAACTATCATCATACATTATTTGGAAGTTTAACAGCTTTTTCACACACTCGGCCTAACTCAATTAATAGGCAAATGTGTTTTATAATATCTTACTTATTTGAACTAGGACGGTGAATAATATCATTGTGTTGGCTGCAGCTTCCACATGATGCAGGAGTTAGCACAATAGCTACATATCATCTGTTGTCCTCAAGCAGGTTAAAACATGAAACATTCAGTTAAAGTGGCTTTTACTGTGTGATTTTGTACGATTTGTCAATTATTGGAGGCTGGAGCTCACCACGGGACTGACTGTAGCAGAGATGAACTATGTTTGTTCAGAAGTGTCTTATACTCTGAACAAATCAACACTCTCAGAAATCTCATCTCGCAGCATTGGTTTCGAGTGTTTCAACATCTGAGGTCCACGTCCAGGTGCACTGAGGGCCTTGTTGAGTGAGGGCCCCACGAGTTCTCTGCAGGCGAAGTAAAGGGGCACCTGGGCTCAGCTGGTCGTACTTAACGCTCTTCCTTTCATGAGCTTCGTCCGCGATGACGATGTTCTAAGGCTTGGACTCTAAGTGATGGTGTGACAGTCTGATCTGCTTCAGAACCTGGTCGTGATGGCAGGTGTGATGGCAGGTGTGATGGCAGGTGTAACGGCAGGTGTAACGGCAGGTGTAACGGCCCCATCTCAGGGCAGGAGCTCAGAATCTCCTCCACAGTTCTCCTGGGCGCAGTCGGCAGCTTGGGAGTTCTGAAATCATTAAGTGCTGGGAAATACTGTTTTACGATGTACATTTTGTCCATTTTCATTTTAATCAGCTCTTGTTACTTTTCTTATATAATTATATACACAATATTCAAAGTCTTTTTTAAGGACGTTTTATTGGACAGAACAGTGTTGCGTGAAATGGAAATGAGACGTTGCAGCAAATTGTTGGAGCTTGAATGGAACTGTCCACGTGGCAGTTTGTGAGGTCTGTGTCTGAGAGAGCGGAGCTAATCTGATGGAGCAGACACAGGCTCAGGGAGTGGCCGGCACGCCCGCACAACACCCGCACAGCACCCGCACAGCACCCGCACAGCACCCGCACAGCACCCGCACAGCACCCGCACAGCACCCGCACAACACCCGCACAGCACCCGCACAGCACCCGCACAGCACCCGCACAGCACCCGCACAACACCCGCACAACACCCGCACAGCACCCGCACAGCACCCGCACAGCACCCGCACAGCACCCGCACAACACCCGCACAGCACCCGCACAGCACCCGCACAGCACCCGCACAGCACCCGCACAGCACCCGCACAGCACCCGCACAGCGCACAACACCCGCGCACAACACCCGCACTGTGTGTGTGTGTGTGTGTGTCTGTGTGTGTGTGTGTGTGTGTGTGTGTGTGTGTCTGTGTGTGTCTGTGTGTGTGTGTGTGTGTGTGTGTGTGTGTCTGTGTGTGTGTGTGTGTCAGTCACAGTCTGCTGTGTGTGTCCTCAGCTCATGACGTGATGAGGACAGTGGCTGTCCTGGGGGGGGGCATCGGGGGTCTGGCTGCAGCCCACTACCTCAGCAGAAGTGCCCCGGCCGCTAAGGTAAGAGTCAGTGGTACTTCAGAAGAAGTACGGGTACTTGTGTACTTTATGTTTCTGTACTTGACTTCAGTAGTTTGGGAGTAGCATCTGTACTTTGTGTTTTCAACCGGTTGAAATGGCTGAGGAGTTTGTTTTCTTACACGTTTATGATGAAATGGCTTTGAACAAACAAAATTGCGCCGTATGAATGAACAATTTATTCCGCAGCGAGTATTTCAGACTGAACTAACAGGATATTTTGCTCTTTTATGTATTTTGAAACTTTCCGGCCACATCTGGAGGATTCTGAGTGTGACAGGGTGTGACAGGGTGTGACAGGGTCTGGGCTGTTGCAGGTGGTTCTGTTGGAGCAGAGCGGCAGGTTTGGGGGCTGGCTCTGGTCCAGCAGGAGATCTGATGGGGCCGTGTTTGAGCTGGGGCCCCGAGGAGTGCGGCCGGTGGGGCCAGTGGGACGAAACACACTCAACCTGGTGAGTAGACCACAAACTTTCCACTGAAACATGGACGGTACCATCTCCATGGAGACGAGCGGGTAGAGCTGCCACGGTTAATCAGAATAATCATGACTTGTTAATTATTAAAATGATTGTCATTGTATTTTAATAATCATAGTTGTTATCTGGACTATAAAGACTCACGCACTGATCATAAAGAAGGTGGTATTATTAAATCAATATAAAAATAGAGTAAACTAGTTCTAATTTTCACCCATAATACACTTTATTTCATTAATATTCTCTTGAAGTCTTCAGACACCACCTTAATCAATCATTTCTTTGAACAGTTGACTACTAATTAAATAATCGTTTAATAGTTGCAGTCCTATAAATGACCACTAGAAAGATGAAATAGTGTACATCTGAGGGCTAAAGAAAGGTGAGGCCCCTTCTGTCGGTCAGGAGCCGGGCTCCACGAGCGTTCTGGTTTCAGTTGCTCCCAATCTGGAAAATGAACTGGAACGGTTATTATAAGATACAAAACGCCTCAGATCGGCCACTTTTGCCACTTTATGACACCGTCAATTTACTATAGATGACTTTCCAAAACCATTTACACGTGTGGGGAGGAGGGGTGAGAGAGTGCATGTGGTGTTTTTGTAGCTGAATGTAGTGACGGGCAAAGTGAAGCCTCATGAAACATTTGAACCAAATGTTTCCAGGCTTCGAAACACTTCTTCAGAGGGACATCTAGTGGTGTATTGTAGTACTACCACATCCACAGTGCTTCAAACCACAGTCTGTGCTCTACAGTTGCCAATGAAATAACTTAAAGGCGCAATGGGCGATTTTTCGGTGATTTGAGAACTCGGGTGGAAGTGGACATGCCCCTCCCCCGTGCACATGCCCCTCCCCCGTGCACATGCCCCTCCCCCGTGCACATGCCCCTCCCCTGTGTGGACTGATACAACACAAGTGCGTTTGTTTATTAGCGCGACGGATCACATCGCATCGCTCGTCTCACGTAGATTTCCCTCTTCTTCTGAGTCAGCTCGAACTGTCTTTCTCTGTCTTCATTTTGTCCCGTACACTGATAAGATAAGATAATCCTTTATTGTGAGGGAACTATATTATGATAGATCAATGCGCTTGGACACGCGGAAACGTGGGACAAGCCTCACGCGGCTGCAGGTGAGCGGTAGGTGCGTTTTATGATTGACACGTGGCAGGACTAATTGCAGTCCACGCCACCAGGAAATAAGACTCAGATTTGGGCCAAAAAAAATCGTCCATTCAACCTTTAACATTTAGGTTTTATGTATTATTGAGGCATTTGTGTTTCTAGAATAATATGAATATAACAAATAAATATTTGATAAAGGCGAGGAACTGTTTCACATTTGAGGTTTTATTTTTTTCTTCCTTCTGTGGAGGGATGCAGTCTATTCCTTTGTGCTTTTTTCTCTTACCTTAGAAAAGCAGCAAAATCTGAGATGGAAGTAGTCCCACTCAAACGGAGCTCACCGCTGCACAGATGAAACCGTGTGTGACGGCTTTAATATCTCGTACTGTGAAGTGTCGTGTGAGGAACCCTCAACATGAGTCTGACGAGCAAACACCGTTTTTAAACTTTGAGGGAGCAGGAGGAGACTTTGTAGAGTCATAGGTTTGAGACATAGTCATAGGTAGGTTTCTTGGTTCATTTAAAGCCCATGTGAAACACCCATGAAACCGCAGAGTCACGTGACAAGCTTTGAATCATCTTTCGATGTTTCGATGGTGAAACAATGGCCCCAAGAAGGAGAAAAACTAAAGCCTGAAACTTTAGTCAGGACAACTGGCCTCATATTTTATGTTGCTTATTCTAATTTGTTGCGGTTCTTTGCTGAAACTTCTACTCTGTAGAAGTACTGCACAGTAGCTGTGTACTAGTAACTCCATGGATTCCATTCAGGAGTATTTATTACTGCACGGTACGATTAAGTGGGTCTTCATCTCTGACAGACGGCTGCAAAAACTAACCACGCGCATTCTTAAATTCTTCTTTGAAAACCTGTTTTAATTGTGTGAGAAACAAATACAGTAAATGCATTTGGAGAATTATGTAAAAAACAACAACATTTTGTCGACAGGGGGAGATGGCCCCCCCTTTACAGAACCTACTGCTTATTTGACACTTAAAGTACATAATGCGAGCGCTCTGCTCAGGAGCGAGCAGCTTCTGCAGGGCCAAATCTCAAACCAAAAGTCCATCCCAAACATTGCAGTGTAAATGCCAAAATGCCTATTTTAGAATTGTCCCAATTCTCCCTGGAAGTGATTGTACAATTCAGTTCTGTGTAACGTGCTGTGCAGGTGGAGGAGCTGGGTCTGGAGCACGAAGTTCTTCCAGTGACTTACAGCCACGTGGCATCTCAGAGCCGCTTCCTGTTTGTGCGGGGCCAGCTGTGGAAGATGCCCGCGGGCCTGAGGTGAGGATTCATCTCCAGGCATCATCCCAGCAATAATGCCAGAAGTGATATTAACATGAGCATTTCCTCCGCTCGGTCTTCACAGCGGGCTCCTGAAAACCACCCCTCCGTTCTCCAGACCTCTCCTGCCTCAGCTGCTCAAAGAGGTGTTCGTGCCCAAAGGAAAAGAGGATGATGAGAGCCTGCACTCGTTTGTCAGCAGGAGGTTTAGCGCTGAGGTATGAGCTTCAAACCTTCCCCCGCCCCACTCGGCCCTTTTACTCCACTCTGCAATGCCCACAACATATGCTATATTTGTGGACGCTCTGTGGTAACCAAGGATACCACCAGCATTCTCACCAGTCAGTGACTCTAGTTCATTTAGAACCAGCTCTGACAACGGTGCAGCTCACTCCAGTTTGTATTAGACGACTGACCACGGTCTAACTCCATACATGTGTCCACCCGTTTGGACATCATTATAATGGGGCACTATGGGGTTCTATGGGGTACTATGGGGTTCTATGGGGTTCTATGGGGTTCTATGGGGTACTATGGGGTTCTATGGGGTTCTATGGGGTTCTATGGGGTTCTATGGGGTTCTATGGGGTTCTATGGGGTACAGTAGGGTAGAGGAGAAGAGGGAGGTGTCCCTGGGGCTTGACTTTCCGCTGTTGTGTGCAGCTGGCGGACATTGCGGTGGACAGCCTGTGCCGGGGTGTGTTTGCCGGAGACTGTCGGAGGCTGAGTGTTGGCGCATGTTTCCCCGACCTGCTCCGGGCCGAGCGCCGCCGAGGTTCTGTGCTGCTGGGAATGCTCCTCGGGTCAGGTCTGTGCCACTCAGCCTCATTTAGGCTCCACCTCATTCTGCTTGTGTAGGCACTCGCTTCACCTGGGTGTTTCTGCTGCAGGAGCTAAGCCTGAGGTGGCCCCGGGGCCCCTGGCACAAAGGGCCCAGAGGGAGCACTGGGCTCAGTGGTCTCTGCGCAGGGGGCTGGAGTCTCTCCCTGAGGCTCTGGTCCAAAGTTTGGAGCAGAACATTGGTGTGGAGCTGCATGCACAGGCTCCTGTCAAGGGCCTGGAGCCCACCGACTCCGGCTGGAGAGTGAGTCACCTCAGCACAGTCTTATTACACCCGTGTCTCCTGTAGGACACCCGTGTCTCCTGTAGGACACCACAGTCTCATGTCTGCGTCTCCTGCAGATCCGCTCTGAGGCTGGGATGATCTCTGCTGACCACATTGTCTCTGCTCTCCCAGCTACAGGTCAGTGGACACCACACTGGCTCCTGTCCCACAGTGAGTAACATGTCCTGTTGTGTCCTCAGCTCTGAGTCAGCTCTTGCCCCCCTCCTGCCAGCCTCTGGTCAGTCTGCTCCAGCAACTGCCTTACGTGACTGTGGCTGTGGTCAGTCTGGAGTACTCGGGCTGTGTGCTGCCTGTCCAGGTACTCTCCCACTCTGTCTCTCTCAAAAAATAAAAGGCTCTAGTCTGATTTGTGTCCTCTGTCAGGGCTTTGGACACCTGCTGCCCTCTTCAGAGGACCCCGGGGTGCTGGGTGTGGTCTATGACTCTGAGTTCTTCCCTCAACACAACAGCCCTGACAAAGAGAGTACCCGACTCACTGTGAGTACTCAGAGTAGCCGCTGCTCAGTCACATGCACACAAGATGTCTGCTTAACTCGTGCTGTGACGTTGTAGGTGATGATGGGTGGGGCCTGGTTCCAGGAGGTCTTTGGGGATCCGGATCGAGTGAAGCCAGACCACCTTCTGTCCACAGCTGTGTCTGCGGTCAGCAGACACCTGGGGGTTAGTCAGAACCCCGTGTGGAGCAACGTGGCACTGCATCGGGTACGCAAACATCAACACAAGCTGCTGTCTC
This sequence comes from Eucyclogobius newberryi, assembly GCF_026437365.1. Taxonomy (NCBI): domain Eukaryota; kingdom Metazoa; phylum Chordata; class Actinopteri; order Gobiiformes; family Gobiidae; genus Eucyclogobius; species Eucyclogobius newberryi. The sequence goes on along the minus strand of NW_027315945.1, from coordinate 5,774,400 downwards.
AGAACTCGCTTTAGCCTAACAGTGTTGAAGTGCTGGAGAGGTCAAAAGGTCAGGTCGTCACCAGTTTAGGTCTTTTGGGAACTTTTTCAATCTATTTTTATTTATTGAACTTATATTTAACCAGGAACGTCCCACTGAGATTTAGGTCATTTTCACACACTAGAGCGCCCCCTGGAGCATCAGTGTGCACTAGAGTTTCTTACTTCTCCCCAAACTCCGCCCAAGAACGTGAGAGGCTTCAGCTGACTGACTTATTTCCATGACAACGTGCTTCAAGCTAAAAGAGCTGCTCAGATGCACACGCTCACGGCCTCTGGTGCTGCACACGCTGGTCTTCTGGTAAATGCACCCAGTGGGCGATGCGTGCTTTACCTGCTGTGCTGACATAAAGTGGTCCAAGCGTTTTTGCTCTCACCGTGGACTATGCAGTAACGTTTAGGTCTGCCACTTCCTGCGCGCTGGATACGCGCGTAGCTGGGACATGCGGTTGTGAGCTCCCGCCTCATAACCCGAGCGTCACTCGCAGGCTGTTGCTCTGTGGGTGAGACACATTACACACACTCGCTGGGTGGCTGTACTCACCTCATTCCACCACAACTGCAGGTTAAAAGTGATGTTTGAGTCAAACTGACGCATGTGTGTCCTTCACAGGACTGCATCCCTCAGTACCACCAGGGACACACTCGCAGAGTGGGTAAGTTGTCTCACTCTCCTCACCTCTCCTCCTGTGCTCCTCTTCATGCTCATCACAAAGTTCACTAAAGTGATTTCAGTCAGAGTAGTTGCGTAAATGAATAATCCTCAAGTAAAAGTACAAAGTAGTGGTCAAAGAAATTAATCGAGTAAAAGTTTGATTATAATTTGAAGTGTAAAGTTTTGTCCTTCCAAATACATTAATAATGCACAAAATCTGGCATTTTGGAAAAAAGGAGCAAAAACTAAACTCACCCCTAACCCTCTCCTTTCCTCACACGCTCCTCCTCCTCCCTCATGTATTTGCCTTTACAGAGCTCATGCGTGGGTTCATAAGCGACACCAAGCTGCCCCTGTCCCTGGTTGGCTCCTCCTACGACGGCGTCTCTGTGAATGATGTCATCTTTAGTGGACGCACTGCTGTAGACATGTTGCTTGCAGCCATGGATCTTAAACCTGTCACTAGTGTTTTGGAGTTCACAAACTCTTGAGAATTAGTCTGCTGCTCAATCCCAGTGGAGCCAATCAACCTAACGAAGCAGACAGACTTACTTTGGTCTATTCAAGCAGATTTACGGACTATTGTTTTTTAAAATGTGCACATAGAAGCACTTTGTGTCTTTGTTCTTTTCTCTTTTTACAACCGTTAACAACAGTTTGATTTCTTGGGCTTTTTCTGCTGCTGTGACTCTTTGGCCAATCAGATTCAAATGTTTGTCATGACGTTCCGCCTTTTCCCGACGAGACAAGAGTGACGCAAACATCAATCTTGCGTGAGCCAGGTTCAGCTTTCTAAAGGTCTGATTTTGTGCCAGTTTTCTGCTTTTTTTTGGCTCACTCTGCTTTGCTCAAGCAACTCTCATTCTGATTGGTCAGAGGTCCCATGGTACTGCCTGTGATTGGTGGCAGAATTAGCGGTACGCCATTGACTTAAAGCGGCGGCCATGTTTCAAAACTGGAGCTTGCTCGAAGTGAAATGAACACAAATATTGCACAGTGCTTTTGTAAACTTCATTTGCATGTAAAGTGTAATGAGTTAATGCAGTACTGGTTTCAAATGATTGTAGAGAATTGTACTGTTGAAATAAAGATATGGATGTATGAATTATATTTTTTGAAAGTATTGTATCCTCTTTCCTTGTCAGTTTAAAAAGGTTTAGCTCAAAGGCACAATAACCAGACGACCAGAACTCTTCCTAAACCTGGCCGTCCAGCCAAACTGAACCATCGTGGGAGAGCCTTGGTGAGACGGGTAAAAGAAGAACCCAAAAATCACTGGCTGAGCTCCAGAGATGCAGTCGGAGATGGGAGAAAGTTCCACAAGGTCAACTATCTCTGCAGCCCTCCACCAGTCGGTGCGGCAGAGTGGCCCGACCGAAGCCTCTCCTCAGTGCAAGACATATGAAAGCATAGTTTTCCAAAAACACATGAAGGACTCCCAGACTAGAAGAAATATGGTTCTCCGTCTGATGAGACCAAGATGGAACCTTTTAGGTTTGATTCTAAGCAGTACGTGTGGAGAAAACCAGGCATTGCTCATCACGGCAACATTCTATGGCAGTTACTCCCCTGAGCATGGGGGTCTTTAACGGGGTCAGAGTACTTTCGTACCCACTGGATGTAAAAATAAATTGCCATTTTGTGATATATTCACCCCCTGTGATTTTTGCCTTTTCATTACTTAAAATATCAAAATTGTCCAAATGAAAACGATCTAAACTAAAGTGGGTTTATTAATGTATTTATTTGTCTATGGGAGTTTTTGTTTATAGGAGATCTTCTGCTGGGGGTGTTTTTCAGACTTCCTATAAGCGATGTGAGCTGTTCTTTTCTTCTGTATCTACCTCTGGATCTTCCTGCGTTGCACCAATGAAATTTCCCCATGTGGGACAATAAAGGAATATCTTATCTTAATTATTTACTGTAAAAGGTACAGCTGGAGTAAAAGGGCACAAACATGAAGCTTTTTCTAATGGACCAGAATAAGAATAAAAGCAAAACCAGGATTTCTTTGACCTTTTATTTACCTAAAAACATTTACTGTCACATCAGAACAAAAAATAATCTCATCTAAACTACAACATTATCGGAGCCCCAGTTTTTTCTTCTCCTTTTGCTTCTTACGGACCACTTCCATGTTCCGGTCCTTCCACATACTCTTCCTCAGTTTGATGGGACGGCTGCCCACATACTTCCCTGCAAGGGCAGAAGAGGGCGTCAGAGGTCACAACAGGGGGTGCAGGGTAGGGCTGTGCTCAATATCAATATGATGGAATTCTTGGCAATACGTGTATTGATAGAGATACTTATCGTGATACACTAAAGACTACAGTTACACTTTTGAACCTACAGAGTCTGAGGAGCTGAACATGTGACTTCATCATAGGACAGTTATATTCTGATATTGAGGACAGTGTGAACATGACTTTCTAATGCATTTTGTTATTCTACTAAATCAACTTTAACACCGGTTTTAAGGGATATCGTCATCAGGACACGTATCGTATCAAGTTCGCTGTATCAGGATTCGTACCGTGGACCCTGTATCGGGATATGTATTGTATCGAGAGGTACTAGTGCAGGGGCCCATACCACAGGGACCACGAGCACTCAAACAGCAGCCCAGAGAACCACGGCTCAATCCCAACTCTCATGATTTAATTTAACCTTCTCCAGCCGCTCTCACCTGGTCTTTCATTTTGAAGATGGAGTATTTGCATGACAAAACTCCAAACCAACCCAGACAAGAAATGTGTGTTTTTTATTGCTCAAGGTTTCCATGTCCCGTCTCTTCTGCTGACACGGGAAAATAGGACTTTAGCTTTTGTGCTGGATTATTGGATATCAAGTGAAGACTTTTATTGCAATCATCTAAAGAGCAGTTGGGTTTTGTAAAGCTTTGAGGAGGATCCAGAACCCTTCAGATGAGAAGAACGGGTTGTCAATACGGTTTACTGTCATATTCATTTTAGAAGTCTGGAGAACAATCACAAGAACATACTTTTGGTGATCTTAAATGTATAAGTATACAATGCAAAGGAAACTATGTGAAAATAAAAGATTGTGTTTGTGTCCAAATCGTTTGGAATCATTGCAGAGACAACCTCAGACTAACATCTACAGAATATCAGAAAAGTATGAGACCACGGTTTACGCTCGAGTCTGTTACATTTTAGATGTTTTAACGCTCTTTTGGATAAATGCTATAAACCTTTTGTGAAGGAAAAAGGTATTCCTACAAAAAGCACCTTTCTGTAGATAAATGAAATGGATTTGCTTTGTTTGTGGCTGTGGTGAGGCTCAGATGACACACTCACCGTTCATCTCTCTCATGGCCCTCACGTAGTCGTTTGGGTCTTTAAAGCTCACAAAACCATAGCCCTTGGTCTTTCCTGTCCGCTTGTCCCGGACCACCTGAAAGCAAAGACGTGGGGGGTTTGGTTACTTGGTCAATGGAGTCTTAGTCGACAAATCAAATCAAATCAAATCAATTTATTTTTGTAAGGCCCAAAATCACAACAACAGTTGCCTCTGAGGGCCACAGGGAGAAATGAATCAACAATGTCTGTGGTGGCGATGGAGTCAGACAATGTCTGTGGTGGCGATGGAGTCAGACAATGTCTGTGGTGGCGAGGGACGATGTCCCAGGGTCCTCTGTCCTTAGACTCTCCTTCTCGGCCAGGAAAAACTACAAAAAAAACCTCTTTGGGAAAAAAGCGTAGAAACCTGGAGGAGTTCCAGTGAAGGAGAGATCCGACTCTCACAGACGGACAGACGGACACGAGGAGACTGGAGCTGGACCCACTCTTCAGGCAGACAAAATCTTTCATCATTTTACTTATGATTTGATTAAGATTAAGGATTTATATGGATAACAGAAGTTTGGCTATAGACGTCGCCATTAAAAGTTGCCAGGTGGTTGAGTGGTTAAGGTGGCAGCACATATGCCAGGCTCCATGTACAGCCGGACGCAGCCTCATGAGATCGAATCCTGGCTCTGACAATATCCTGCAATATTTATCCCATTTGTAGTAGTCAGCCCTCTAAAAAGAAAATACAAATCACTAACATTCATGACCTTGAGCTACACCGCTTCTTATAATGCGCGGGAAGTGCTGAGGGCTGCAATGTATCCTAGTGTGTGAGGTCACAAAATAGAAGTATCAAAATTAAATGCAGTGAGCTACAGTAATAACAATGTGTAGACATTGTTCAGATTCCCTGCACAAAGCTTTAAGGCTGCTGCTGCTGCTCGTATCTCGGGGTCAAGCCTGTGGCTTTTAGGCGGCGTATTCAATAAGCGGTGCCATTCCCAGATTGTATACAGTTTTCCATCTGCTTCTCCGCTGAGGCCACAGCTCAGCTCCATGCGCAGCTCTCATTGGTTATCTGCTGCATGTCCCGCCCCCTGTGTGTTTCATTCATGTGTGTGCGCAGCAGCGTGCGTTTGCTGTGGTTGGGATTACAGAACGAGATATTCGCACTGTTTCAAAACTAAAAGGAATGAGAGAAAAACATGTTTATCTGCACTAAATAAGTAACGTTAGGCTTCAACAAGCCCTGACTGTACGATCGATGCAGCAAGACCACTGACTAACAACACCTGAGCATTAACAGCAAAAAGCACGAAATGAACGGAAAGTGTTTTACATCCCATAAGCATTCAGCCAGGCTTTATTTCATGACAATTTGCCTCTAAACAGGTGAACTAATGCGTCTCTAGATTTAATATTGTGAATTACTGTACACATTTCTGTTGAATTATTTCAGAAACAACATAAAACATGAGGCCAGTTGCCCTGACAAAAGTTTCAGGCTTTAGTTTTTCTGTCCAGTGTCCAGTGCAGCCCACAGACAGGGGGCGCTGGAGAACAGAACTGAGAGGCTCGACTGACAAACACTGACACAGGATTTGGACAGAAGTCATCAGCAGCATGAGAACAACAGGTTAAACAACTGTGCCACAAGTGTTCTTAGAATAAACAATGACCCCATTTGAATCGTGGAGAGAAGAATGTGATCAAAGGTGCACTATGTCACTTTGTGTGGAGTGTGGAGGCTGGACAGATGTGTAATCTACAGTCATGTTTACCCTGAGCTGTATGGTTTGTATATAAGATCTGCAGTGGTCAGAAGGATAGAACAAGTGGGATTGTAGAAAAAAAGATTCAGTTAGAAAAACAAGACATTCTCAATCTGTGGATCTAGTCTGAGAACAAGTACTTTATCCTTCACCATTGTATCCTCTTCTTTGTATCCTAACAGCCCTGGGCTATCAACATCCAATTGTAAGCTGGCTGCATCAGAATGACCTTCTCCCGCCCCATGGCTTCATACACTATTGTACACGACCAGTGAGTTGAACCTTAAACCTCCATTTCTCCAAAAAAGAAGTAATTTCAAGACCAGAGACCTCGCCGACCTCCCCCATTCCCCTGCTTTAAAAAATAATAATAACACAAATGTAAATATCACCCACTGGGCATAGTCACAAAATAAACTAAAAACTGAGTGGTCTATAGGGCGGGCAGGCGTGGAGGGACCCTTGGAACTGGGCGGGATCGAGGGGCATCACACTTCTCGCACCTGTGATCTCATATACATCAATAATCAAAACAGAGTATTTGTAAACCCTTATTCATGTAAACCTGAGTGGGGTCTTATTTTCTACTCTGAGGAGCACATGAAGGCCCCAGGACACAGACCTTTGCTTTGAGGAAGGACGGGTATCGGCTGAACGCTCTGGCCAGGATGTCATCGTTCACCTCGTTTCCCAGGTCTCCACAGAAGATCCGGAAATCATCTGAAAACATGAGCACAGACGGGTCAGCACTGCACACACCACCTTACACACTATTCCAGTCTCTTTTTATTGCCAGTTGGAGAGGACCAATCAGAGGAGAATATAATTTGTTAGGCGGGGCCTAGCTCGTGCTTTTATACCGTTTGTCCTCAGACTGTACCTGAGTCCCACTCCAGCAGCGAGGCGTCCTCCCACGACGTTCCTGCGGCTGTGCGGATACACTTCCTCATTTTGTCACTCTTTGACTTCTTCTTGTCCTCAGAAACACTCTCCACCTGCACCACAGGAGACGGGGTCAGACTCAGGGGAGGGATGGCTGGGGCCTCCCCCGCTGTGGGAGGGCCGGGGCTTCCCCCAGCCTCCCGCAGTAGTAGGAGGGCCGCGGCCCTCCTACTACTGCGGAGGCCAAACATTAGGGGCCGGAGCCGCATACATTGGTCTGGCACTTTGAGGCCCCCTGCTGGCCGAGGCCCTGCTCCTATAAGACAACCTTACCCACAGGTCTAAATATTTATTTGTGGATCTATTTCAAAACGATGTGTAAGCATGGAATATTCTGAATTAGACACATGTATAATTGACTTTTTTCCCCTTCCATCATCTTTTTATATATCTGATTATATTGGTCCTTTCATTATGAAATAAAACTGGGACAGTTTTCGCTGTCTGAATATGTCCACAACAAGATCCATAACCAAACCCATTCATGCCAAATGGAAAGGAAACTGTATGTGAGATTGTCTTCCAAGTGTGTGTCATCTCGAGATCTTGCAAGATCTCAAAGACATCTTTTTTAAGCTTTACATTGTGTTTTTGTCAATAAAACATTTCAATTTCATGTGAATTATATGAATGACTGGATGAGACGTACCTCGATGTGGGCGGGCTCGGGCTCTGGTCTTCTCACTTTGCTGCCGCTCTCCTCAGGGTCCTTCTTGTTCAGGAGTCCTGCAGCCATGACAGCAGCCTGCTGCTCAGCCACACGCGCCGCCAGCTCCTCCTGAATAGACCAGTTACACACACACAGTTACACACACACACACAGTCACACACAGTCACACACAGTCACACACACACACACAGTCACAGTCACACACACACACAGTCACACACAGTCACACACACACACACACAGTCACACACACACAGTCACACACACAGTCACACACAGTCACACACACACAGTCACACACACACAGTCACACACAGTCACACACACACAGTCACACACACACAGTCACACACACACAGTCACACACACACAGTCACACACACAGTCACACACACACAGTCACACACACACAGTCACACACACACAGTCACACACACACAGTCACACACACACAGTCACACACACACAGTCACACACACACAGTCACACACACACAGTCACACACACACAGTCACACACACAGTCACACACACACAGTCACACACACAGTCACACACACAGTCACACACACAGTCACACACACACAGTCACACACACACAGTCACACACACACAGTCACACACACACAGTCACACACACACAGTCACACACACAGTCACACACACACAGTCACACACACAGTCACACACACACACAGTCACACACACACAGTCACACACACACACAGTCACACACACACACAGTCACACACACACAGTCACACACACACACAGTCACACACACACAGTCACACACACACAGTCACACACACAGTCACACACACACACAGTCACACACACACAGTCACACACACAGTCACACACACAGTCACACACACAGTCACACACAGTCACACACAGTCACACACAGTCACAGTCACACACACACAGTCACACACACACAGTCACACACACAGTCACACACACAGTCACACACACACAGTCACACACAGTCACACACACAGTCACACACACACATTCACACACAGTCACACACAGTCACACACACAGTCACACACAGTCACACACACAGTCACACACACACAGTCACACACACACACACACACACACAGTCACACACACACAGTCACACAGTCACACACACAGTCACACACACAGTCACACACACAGTCACACACAGTCACACACACAGTCACACACACACAGTCACACACACACAGTCACACACACACACACAGTCACACACACACAGTCACACACACAGTCACACACACAGTCACACACAGTCACACACAGTCTCACACACACAGTCACACACAGTCACACACACAGTCACACACACAGTCACACACACACAGTCACACACACAGTCACACACAGTCACACACACAGTCACACACAGTCACACACACACAGTCACACACACAGTCACACACAGTCACAGTCACACGCAGTCACACACACACACAGTCACACACACACAGTCACACACACACATTCACACACACACACATTCACACACACAGTCACACACACAGTCACACACACAGTCACACACACAGTCACACACACAGTCACACACAGTAGTAAAGGTGTGAGTGCTGTACCATGCGCGCCTGCCTCTGTGTGCGCTCCGGCTTCCGCGCGATGGTGGCAGGAGGGGCCGAGTACACTGTGGGTGCTGCCTGGATCACAGGGGTGCTGTTGGTGACCACAGGAGACACGCTGGACTCACTCACAGGTGCCATCATGTCCATCATGTCCCTCATGTCCCCCACCTGAGGACACACAGGACTGCACATCACACACATGGAACCTCCAGCCAGCCACAGTGCAGTGTAAAACTGTTTCTAGTGTAGATTTATTTGAAGTATGATTATTTTTTGTATGTTGTTGAACAGGGTTCATACAGGTCTTCCATGTCTTCACCATAACCTTTCCATAACTGTTTTCAAATAGTAATTATTCACTTTTATTAGCTTATTGAGACTGTACACAACTGTTGGAGATACTTTTTTTGAACTGGCCACAGGCGTTGCTTATGTAGAAATGTAAATGTCCAACATTTTCCACAACCTTTCCAGGACCTGGAAATTGGATTCCCATTTTCCATGACTTTTCCAGGTTTTTCATGACTGCATTGACCCTGATACGTATATACCGTAGTGGTCATGAGCCAAATAAAGAAATAAAGTCAAATGTTTGTGGCACGACTATTCAGAGATAAAACATTTTCACAATTGCTGAGTGACAGCACAGCCAAGGGGTTATTATAAATCATTATTGTAGGCCTCCTTTGGACCAGAGATGGAATAACTGAACATAGTTAACAGTAGAATGGTTAGTCCAACACTTAAAACTGGTCCTAAATTTGTATTATTGTAAAAAGAAGAGTTAGACAAAGAAATGTGCTTCTGGTGTTGGGTTTGATGGTATAAAGAGTACTGTGTGTTGGTCTTACCCCAGCGCTGACGCTCATGTGCTGGATGGGCTGCGACACCTGCACCTGGCTCTGGAGAGGAGGGGGCACCATCATGGGGGGCGGAGGAGGGGGGCGGGGCAGGGGTGGGGCCATGGGGAGGCGTGTGCCTACAACATAATCAATTTATTAGGCTAATGCCGCGCTCATGAGCATGAGCACTCTGTTTCTGTGACTCAGTATTTTGAGCAGAAAGTTAAGACACATTCTGTAAATTTTAGTTTTTACTAATGTTCCAACATTGTTCCCTCAACAAAAACATACCTGGAGTTGTATTTAGCTTTGTTTGATGAATCCTGCTTAGTAAAAGGAAAAAATCGTACTTCATAAGAAGCAAGACGTTTGTTCGTGTACCTCGGGCCTCAAGCTTGTTCTCGACACATCAGCTGAGCAGAACTTTGGCAGGGCTGTCCGTCAACTAGGCTCTGATTAAACATATCAACTGTCTCATAATAATCTCCATAGCAACAGCGTGGAAACACTTGTTGGGGATCACGGGGGGCGGGGTCTAGAGGAGTTTGGCTGCAGTGCTTCTGCCAAAAACAAACTTTGTTCTTGTTCTCACAGCCCTAGGTACACGGTCAAACATATTGCTTCTTATGAAGTATGAATTGGCCTTAAGTCCTCTCACTCTAAGCCTCAAAATAAAACCCACACAAAAAAAAAAACCATACTGATCTGAATTTTCCCAGATGTGTTATAGATGCAGCTCCAATATCTTCTACGCCGTTTTTAAGTCTGTTATGACTCAACACCAGACCCGTTCTGAGCATTTCTGCCTCAAATCTTGTTCATTATAACCAACTACGTGATTAAGCTATGTTTATTTATCTCCCCTTTGTAATTCCCTATGCTGCCCATAGATGGAGCTCCAACTAAATTCTTGACATGGGAAATACCTGACTAATATGTGTGCTTGACACATTATTTTTACTTCTGAAACATGAAATGCCAAAGTGCAAGAATACAAATAATAAAACTCCATGTAGGTTTCCTTTGTTGTGAAGTCTATTTTGGTTTCCACCAATCAAGCGCTCCTGACGTCACAACTCTTATTAGTCATGCTGCTTCTCATTTCTCCCACTTGAGCAAACCACTTTGTGCAGTGTTCAGGTGCAGAGTCGTATTTACGAGTTCTCCAACACTACATGAAAGGGTATAACACACACAAAGAGCCAGAGAACACAGCGGTGTACTCACCAGGCCTCTGCAGGATGTGGGGCACGAAGGCTGGACGCATCATGGGAGGAGGGGCCCGCACTGACCACAGCACAGAATTAAGCAGAACACGGGTTATGTACAGTCATGATGCTTAGACCCTCACGACCATCAACAAACAACTCATTTAGAAGGTTCATTATGTAACTTTTCTGTTACATACTTTGCACATTATTGCATTAAACTTATCTCCATGGAGGCCAGATTTGTGAAGAGGCGAGCCTGCTTCCAGTAGAAATACATGTTTTCAAGGCGTTTATGAGTAATAAACACCAGTGTCGGGAACAATGGCATTTAAGTAGAACGTCATTACTGTGTTATTTTTTATCAGTAACAAGCAAACTACAAACTAAATACTCTTTCCTCTGCCATAACGTCATCAATGTTACTGTAACATGGCTTACTTGACTCTGGGTTGCAGCAGTGGTGATTGATCAGGCAGAGCACTACTCTCATTCAGAGAAGCTGCAAAGACAGACAGCGCTCCAAAAAATCTGGCCCCATTGAAAATAGATTTAAATAGCCCTGGTGTAAAGTGCATAGAATGTGTCAACAGTGAGATGTGTTACGGGAAACTGACACAACATCAGCTTTGTTTAAACTACAACTTATGTGCAGTTTCAGACGGTTTACCTGGAGTCACAAAGGTGGGTCCTGGGGGTCCTACGTAGCCTGCGGCCCGAGCGTCGAGCGTCTGCTGGACCTGCACAAATCACACTCTGCTCAGGCCTCCTCACATGTCAACACAAGAGGACGTACACATTGTCTTTCTGATAGCTTGTCCCAAATGCACTCCTACGCTTAAAGACTTCTAAACAACACATTTAATAAGGGGTGGCTGGATTTACTCAGCACCCTACAAATAATCTCTACTCATCATCTTTGAACCAAGACTGCTCTTGTGTGCACCGAAATCTACTTCCTGTACTTTTCATAATATCTTTAAACTTTTCTTCACAAATTTCTAATAGACAAGTGTAAAACTATAATTCATATTTACAACAGGTTTTGTCCCACCAAATATCAAATGTCCAAATGAGAAATAAAACCTGTCATACGAAAAAGAAAAGAGTAATGATTGTAGAGTAATAAGCCCTGAGCAGGAAGTGCAGAACTGACCTGTTGGTATGTGTTGGTGCCGATGATTGGCCGGACCATGGGGACAGCCAGGGCCATGGGCACCTCCATCACCGCAGGGCCTCCTGACACCGGGCCCCCCAGAACCTCCTGCTCAAAGCTACAACCACAGGTGCAAGTCAGCAATGCACATATTATCACACCAAGAACATGGATAACAGAACGACAGGACATGTTTGTCGTTCGATCCCGTTCTAAACAACACATAGTAGACAGAGGTGAGCTACAACATGCAATGAAGTAAGGCTGCACAGTATACTGCAATTTCAACTTCAATCCATATGACAGGTTAGACTAAACATTTCACTAAAATGCAGTGAACACAATTACATTTTAGATTTGTCCATGTCCATGTGCAGTATGAGTTTACTCACAGGGCCATCTCAGCCTCCATCTCCTTCAGGCGCTCCTCGCCCAGCATCCCTGCCATCCTGGAGGAAACAAAGCAAGTCCTTACTACAGTCTAGGGTTGTCACAATACGAACATTTTAAACTCCACGTCAGGGTTTTTAAGAAAATAGCTCGATACTCAAGCAATTTTGATACCACAATTTTCAACCATTTTAACACATACAAGTTGCGAGGACCAACCTTTTTGTTCCTACACACTGCACACCGTCTCTCTACAATAGAACAGATGCTCTGACAATAAAATGTTCAAAATTCAGGAGGAATGGGAAGAAACTGGAGGCAAAGGGGAAATGCCATAATGCATACTAATTAAAAGCTTGCTTGTCTATTATAAAAACGATTTGTGCTATAACCTGGTACAAGGCATCCACATATAAAAGTATACCATATGTAATATATATGTAATAAATCAGCTGATAAAGTGAATAATATTCTGGAAATATTTGTGTAGTAAAACCTAAAAATCTGAATTTCGCCTTGATAAAAAAATTGTCATATGCACAAACTCAAAATCTCCTTGCAGAATGTCACTCTGAATATGCTTTAAAAACTACCAGTATTTAAAACCCTGGTCACTTCAGCAGGTCTGCAAATTTTAGTCCAGTAAAAAATAAAAAGTACAGATACCTGCTCTCAAATGTAGTGAAGTAAAAGTAATGGTATGCTCAGTATGATGCAGGGATACCAACATTCTAAATATCTTGTTTTTATGATTGTTCGTCGTTGTATGTTGCACCGAATCACCAAGGCAAGTTCCTATGTTTTCTGAATATTGTTCATTGATAATGGCAATGAACATTTTCTGATTCTTAGGTACAGTACTTTAATTTCCTACATCGAGATTTGTAAGCTTTTGCCACATTGCCCTGCATATTTTCAGACCACTAACCAATGCATGTCTTTGGTGGACCAGATCTAAAATGCTATTAGACAAGGGACCAGAAAAGACCCTAAAGACCCATTCACCAGACTAGCATTTAGCACGCACGCAGAGACACAACACCGTGACAAATGACACGGGTTTGGTTGAAATCCAGACCACGTACCTGGCACAAGTTTAAACGTGGACGAGCCACAGACGTGCTAGCAGTTAGCTTCAGTTAGCTATCGCTCACTAAATAACCCGCGGCTCTCCTCAAATCCACACAGGTGATAAATATGTAAACCAGGTGGAATTCTGTAAGATCTCAAGTATAGAGAAAAGTCTCAGATTGAAAAGCAAAGCTGGTGAGAAGAGCAGTTATCCGCGGTTTAGCATAGCAGCTTGTTGACATCAGACATCTTTGATTTTCTTTTCTTTGAGTTGTAAAATTGGCTGCGAACAGCTTGAGCGCGCTACCGCCACCTACAGGCAGGAGGGCACTTTTATCACTACCGCCACCTACAGGCAGGAGGGCACTTTTATCACTACCGCCACCTACAGGCAGGAGGGCACTTTTATCACTACCGCCGTCTTGGACTCTGGTGTCTGTTTTACCTGTAATTATAAGTAGAAACAAGCTCTGCACAGAGGAAGTTAAATATAAATGAGTTTAGCTGGTGTCCGGAGGGATGGTCTGACCGACACGAGTTTTACCATTTATTAGGTTTTGACCATTCTCTTTTGAAAGCTGAATTCTAAAGCTAAATTCACTAAAAATGACCCTGAGGGGAAGGAGTGGTCAGCAGCAGTAACAGTGTGAGGGGGAGTGGAGTGGTCAGCAGCAGTAACAGTGTGAGGGGGAGTGGAGTGGTCAGCAGCAGTAACAGTGTGAGGGGGAGTGGAGTGGTCAGCAGCAGTAACAGTGTGAGGGGGAGTGGTCAGCAGCAGTAACAGTGTGAGGGGGGAGTGGAGTGGTCAGCAGCAGTAACAGTGTGAGGGGGAGTGGAGTGGTCAGCAGCAGTAACAGTGTGAGGGGGAGTGGTCAGCAGCAGTAACAGTGTGAGGGGGAGTGGAGTGGTCAGCAGCAGTAACAGTGTGAGGGGGAGTGGAGTGGTCAGCAGCAGTAACAGTGTGAGGGGGAGTGGAGTGGTCAGCAGCGTAACAGTGTGAGGGGGAGTGGAGTGGTCAGCAGCAGTAACAGTGTGAGGGGGGAGTGGAGTGGTCAGCAGCAGTAACAGTGTGAGGGGGAGTGGTCAGCAGCAGTAACAGTGTGAGGGGGAGTGGAGTGGTCAGCAGCAGTAACAGTGTGAGGGGGAGTGGTCAGCAGCAGTAACAGTGTGAGGGGGAGTGGAGTGGTCAGCAGCAGTAACAGTGTGAGGGGGAGTGGTCAGCAGCAGTAACAGTGTGAGGGGGAGTGGTCAGCAGCAGTAACAGTGTGAGGGGGGAGTGGAGTGGTCAGCAGCAGTAATAGTGTGAGGGGGAGTGGAGTGGTCAGCAGCAGTAACAGTGTGAGGGGGAGTGGTCAGCAGCAGTAACAGTGTGAGGGGGAGTGGAGTGGTCAGCAGCAGTAACAGTGTGAGGGGGAGTGGAGTGGTCAGCAGCAGTAACAGTGTGAGGGGGAGTGGAGTGGTCAGCAGCGTAACAGTGTGAGGGGGAGTGGAGTGGTCAGCAGCAGTAACAGTGTGAGGGGGGAGTGGAGTGGTCAGCAGTAGTAACAGTGTGAGGGGGAGTGGTCAGCAGCAGTAACAGTGTGAGGGGGAGTGGAGTGGTCAGCAGCAGTAACAGTGTGAGGGGGAGTGGTCAGCAGCAGTAACAGTGTGAGGGGGAGTGGAGTGGTCAGCAGCAGTAACAGTGTGAGGGGGAGTGGAGTGGTCAGCAGCAGTAACAGTGTGAGGGGGAGTGGAGTGGTCAGCAGCAGTAACAGTGTGAGGGGGAGTGGTCAGCAGCAGTAACAGTGTGAGGGGGAGTGGAGTGGTCAGCAGCAGTAACAGTGTGAGGGGGAGTGGAGTGGTCAGCAGCAGTAACAGTGTGAGGGGGAGTGGTCAGCAGCAGTAACAGTGTGAGGGGGGAGTGGAGTGGTCAGCAGCAGTAACAGTGTGAGGGGGAGTGGAGTGGTCAGCAGCAGTAACAGTGTGAGGGGGAGTGGTCAGCAGCAGTAACAGTGTGAGGGGGAGTGGAGTGGTCAGCAGCAGTAACAGTGTGAGGGGGAGTGGAGTGGTCAGCAGCAGTAACAGTGTGAGGGGGAGTGGAGTGGTCAGCAGCAGTAACAGTGTGAGGGGGGAGTGGAGTGGTCAGCAGCAGTAACAGTGTGAGGGGGAGTGGTCAGCAGCAGTAACAGTGTGAGGGGGAGTGGAGTGGTCAGCAGCAGTAACAGTGTGAGGGGGAGTGGTCAGCAGCAGTAACAGTGTGAGGGGGAGTGGAGTGGTCAGCAGCAGTAACAGTGTGAGGGGGAGTGGAGTGGTCAGCAGCAGTAACAGTGTGAGGGGGAGTGGAGTGGTCAGCAGCAGTAACAGTGTGAGGGGGAGTGGAGTGGTCAGCAGCAGTAACAGTGTGAGGGGGGAGTGGAGTGGTCAGCAGCAGTAACAGTGTGAGGGGGAGTGGTCAGCAGCAGTAACAGTGTGAGGGGGAGTGGAGTGGTCAGCAGCAGTAACAGTGTGAGGGGGAGTGGTCAGCAGCAGTAACAGTGTGAGGGGGAGTGGAGTGGTCAGCAGCAGTAACAGTGTGAGGGGGAGTGGAGTGGTCAGCAGCAGTAACAGTGTGAGGGGGAGTGGAGTGGTCAGCAGCAGTAACAGTGTGAGGGGGGAGTGGAGTGGTCAGCAGCAGTAACAGTGTGAGGGGGAGTGGTCAGCAGCAGTAACAGTGTGAGGGGGAGTGGAGTGGTCAGCAGCAGTAACAGTGTGAGGGGGAGTGGAGTGGTCAGCAGCAGTAACAGTGTGAGGGGGAGTGGTCAGCAGCAGTAACAGTGTGAGGGGGAGTGGAGTGGTCAGCAGCAGTAACAGTGTGAGGGGGAGTGGAGTGGTCAGCAGCAGTAACAGTGTGAGGGGGAGTGGAGTGGTCAGCAGCAGTAACAGTGTGAGGGGGAGTGGTCAGCAGCAGTAACAGTGTGAGGGGGAGTGGTCAGCAGCAGTAACAGTGTGAGGGGGAGTGGAGTGGTCAGCAGCAGTAACAGTGTGAGGGGGAGTGGAGTGGTCAGCAGCAGTAACAGTGTGAGGGGGAGTGGAGTGGTCAGCAGCAGTAACAGTGTGAGGGGGAGTGGTCAGCAGCAGTAACAGTGTGAGGGGGGAGTGGAGTGGTCAGCAGCAGTAACAGTGTGAGTAGCTGCTTTAATATACATTTTATAGAGAGTCAAAATCCCCACAAACAAACTTCTGTGGGGAATTCAACAACTACAAGAGCAAACAAAGACTATGGCATAAAGTATATATATTGTACCAAATACAAAGACATGGAGGAGAATAAAGTGGTCCAGAAGCACAATTTGGTTTAAATATCTAAGTATGCAGCTTCCAGCTAAACACTACTGCGCCGCCTGTTGTATTTTAATATCATTTGTTTACTTTTCTGAGGTAACGCCTTTATTTAACCAGGTTACTCCCACTAAGATTAGGAATCTAATCTGTAACTCGACTTGAGTTAGTTCATATTAATTCACTAAGAACGTTTTAAATAACTTTCACATGACGTCATCAGCTGTGAAGCTCTGTTACTCCAATTAGAATTTAATCTGAGCTTTGTGCAAACATAATCCGATCATAAAGAGCTGACTTGAAACTACAACAGGCGACAGCTTCTCATGCTATTTGCAATTATTACATAGTTTTGTGGGTTAGAAGCTGTGTTTTTTGTTTTATAAGATCTTAAAATATATTCATATCCACTATGCATTCTAACCATCCATTAAAGCGAGTCATTTTAATCTCATGGCTAAATTCTTGTAGATAAATTATTTCACTTCTGTTTATTTATACTGACAAGACAATGAACAGTTGAACAGCAAATTCTACCTCAGAATTTTTTTAGTTTTAATTCAGCAAAAATAAATGGAATTGAATAGAATGTTGTGGTGTCACATGAACACAAACTATAAGCTCCTGAACAGTGATTGAAGAGTTACTGTAAATTCGTGGCCACTTGTAGCGTCTGTTTGATAGTCCCACAGCAGAGATCCTGTGTCCACGCTCAGACCCACTTACCATTAGGCAGCCGGCCCATTTTGCCTTCAGCCCCCAAACTGGAAGAGCCCTCATTCAGACGCGCTTCCCGACCACCACTGGCACAAAGCACTGAAACACGTATTCTCTCAGTGTCACAGTAAATGATGTGTGTTTTAAATAAATAAAAAGACCAAAGTACTTTCTGATAGTCAAATATATTTTTTATCTGTCCAAGCAATCTCCCCCACTGGTATTAGAATGGAATAGTCCATGAGTGCATACTGAGTGTGGAGGGACCCACCAAGGCTGCCCTAGTTTCAGAGATAACTTCATGTAAGACTGGTGGGGATGTGCCCAGTGTTGAGCAGGGTACAGTCCCCACAGCAGAGTACAGTCCCCACAGCAGAGTACAGTCCCCACAGCAGGGTAGTGTCCCCACAGCAGAGTACAGTCCCCACAGCAGGGTACAGTCCCCACAGCAGGGTACAGTCCCCACAGCAGAGTACAGTCCCCACAGCAGGGTACAGTCCCCACAGCAGGGTACAGTCCCCACAGCAGGGTACAGTCCCCACAGCAGAGTACAGTCCCCACAGCAGGGTACAGTCCCCACAGCAGGGTACAGTCCCCACAGCAGAGTACAGTCCCCACAGCAGAGTACAGTCCCCACAGCAGGGTACAGTCCCCACAGCAGAGTACAGTCCCCACAGCAGGGTACAGTCCCCACAGCAGGGTACAGTCCCCACAGCAGAGTACAGTCCCCACAGCAGAGTACAGTCCCCACAGCAGAGTACAGTCCCCACAGCAGGGTACAGTCCCCACACGGCAGATCAGCAAGAGTCTATGCAGCAAACCCATTCCTCTTTTTATTTTCTTCCAAAGTGCAGTGTACAGACAGGGTACAGACAGGGTACAGACAGGGTACACGCACGAGCAGGCGCTTGTAAGTAACTATACACGGAGCTCGCAGCTTCCTATGCAGCAGTTTCATATGTGCTTTATAAACATATGAAATCAACATGGTGGATTCATTTAAAAGAGCGAGGCAAAGAGGTTTGAGGTTACGGGGTCATATCAATAGAACTTCAGATCAATTTTTTTATTTTATTTATCATTTATTTATTATTTATTTTTGACATTTTAAATACTAAAATATGTATCTGGGACTATTTTGAGGTAGTACCCTACACCTTTAAATTTTAGCTTAAAAATAGCACCTTTTAAATGTATTAAAGATAAAAGGTCTTTCTTTAGAGAAATTCTCTACAATTCTAAAACTACTATTTAGATACAATTGCATTTGAACATGTCAATGTCAAATAAATATGGGAAGGAGTGTCTGGAATGCCTGCCAATGTGGTCCGATAAATTTGGATTTGGCTAGGTGTTTTTTTATTTTTATTTTTAATTAATTCATTTTATTGTATTTCTGTTTCTGTATTTTTTAATGATTTTAATGCATTTTTCCTGCTGTGTGAAGCACTTTGAAATGTGCTCTACAAATAAACTTGCCTTGCCTAGAACTGTGGCTGGGTTTTAGTTTACCTACTGCAAATATTGAGGTCAATGCATAACAGTACTTATGTGCTTCTTTAGACACCGGCACATACTTTACACCACTCCATCATTCCCACACAGTCACTTCTCTGTGTTGTAACTTCATTTTTCTGTTTTCTGCAGGTGCATGGAGTGAGCAGTGAGCTGGGTTTGGAAGCAGATCACAGGTGGATCAGGGCCTCTGGTAAAATCTCTTATCTTATAAATAAATGCAGAACATCAAAAATAATTCTATTCAATTTCGCCTTGGGCCCCCAAATTTCTAAGTCCGCCACTGCTCAGGCTGCACCTCTGGACCTTCTTTGGACCTTGCCTGTGTCCAATGCAGATAAGATAACAGCTCAGTTCTGCAGTGCAGACACTGTTTTAATAGCTACATTTCCGAGTAGGGCTGGGCAACATGACAACATTATTTAAAAGAAAATGTCTCCCATATTAATCGTTGACAAAAAAATAGATTTTGTCTTATTTAAAAAACAGAAATGGCCTTCAATATTAATTTCCTAAACATAAACAGTTTAACGAATTGCATTTTAGAAAAACAAGTCTACTATTTTCTGCCTCTAAAATGTGTTCCAAACCACATGTTGAACCTTTGAATGCATTTGTCATTACAGGCCCAATAAAATAACTCCAACCTACCACTCTACCCCCTCAATGCAATTTTGAATATCCACATCCAGCATACGCTCAATCAGCAGCTTCAGTGAGCGACTGATCCACCCTCGTTGTGTGAAGGAGAGGTTTCGCAGGTCTTTCCTTCCTGCTGCTGTCAGACTTTATAACAAACACTGCCCTGAACACGTGCAATACTTGACTGACTTTATCATGTGCAATACCGTCATATTCATGTGCAATAATGACTTAACCATGTGGAATACTGACTTAACCATGTGCAATACTGTCATATTCATGTGCAATACTGACTTAACCATGTGCAATACCATCATATTCATGTGCAATACTGACTTAACCATGTGGAAAACTGACTTAACCATGTGCAATACTGTCATATTCATGTGCAATACTGACTTAACCATGTGCAATACTGTCATATTCATGTGCAATACTGACTTAACCATGTGCAATACCGTCATATTCATGTGCAATTACTGTCATACTCACAAGCAATTAAGGCCATATTCAGGTGCATATGACTGATGTAAATACGAGTGTTTACTTACCATTATTGTTGGTATTATTTAGTCTTATGCTAGCTATTTTCACTTTATTTTATTTACTTTATTTTTATCTTTATCTTTTTTCCTCCATTCCCCATTAAGATATGAGAGGAGTTTTGTTAATAAGAGTTTTTTGTTTTGTTTATAAGAGTTCTCCTACTAAGAGTGTTTTTTCAAACTTCCTATAAGTTATCTGTCCTTCCTCTGTATCTACTGCGTTGTAACACCGACATGTCCCCATGTGTGGACAATAAAGGAACATCTTCTCTAAATCACAAACATATTCGTAAGACTCAGCAGCAGGTGGCGGTAGACCGCGGATCTCCGAGAGGCAGAGTCTTGTGCCTGCGCAGGTAGAAGAAGACCGTGTGTTTACGCCGTGCGACTCGTGCAGGCGCAGTTCAGTCACTTGAGTGCGGCTCTGCTCCGGCTCTGCTCCGGCTCTGCTCCAGCTCTGCTCCAGCTCTGCTCCAGCTCTGCTCCAGCTCTGACCCAGCTCTGACCCAGCTCTGACCCAGCTCTGACCCAGCATGTTCCGCCTGCTACTCGCCCGTGCTCGGCCTGACCTGCAGCGGCTGCGCGGCAGACACTTCTCCGCTGCCGCCGCGGCCATCCCGACCCCCAGTGCCCAGCCTGAGGTCCACTACAACAAGGTACTGTCAGAGCCCCGTCTCACCTGGACGTGCCCCGCGCGTGCTCAACAAGTGCGCAAACTAAGCTCGCGTCGTGAAATGTTCAGTGCATTCTGTGTTTCATGTTATTGGTGCGTCGTGGAGGACTTTGTGGCGTTGTGGAGTGCTTTGTGAGTCTTGTTGCGTAGTTCTAAAAGCTCAGTTGATTTCATAACCTCAGCTGAACCCGGAACTCTTTGGCAGTCTCTTCAGCAGGTCTACTTCTGCGCATGCGCGTGTACTTGCAGCGGCGGGACAAGGATCCCATGGGTGCAAGAAGTACTCGAGTTTGTTGCGTAAAGAGTTATGCAGTAACTTTCAGAGAGCGGACGGCGGCGCGTGGGTGGGGGATCCGTGAGGTTTTGCTGCCCTCTTGTGGTTGGGGAAATGTTTGTGTTTGTGGGGCCTCATTTGAGAGGGGGGTCCGGTCTGTGAGAGGGGGGTCCGGTCTGGTCTGTGAGGGGGGCCCGGTCTGTGAGAGGGGGGCCCGGTCTGTGAGAGGGGGGTCCGGTCTGGTCTGTGAGGGGGGCCCGGTCTGTGAGAGGGGGGCCCGGTCTGTGAGAGGGGGGCCCGGTCTGTGAGAGGGGGGCCCGGTCTGGGCTGGTCTGTGAGAGGGGCAGTGCTTGACGTGATCGGGGAGGGCATTTTTTCAAAAAATGTACTGATTTGAAATGTATTTTGAAATGTATTTTTTAGCGTGAGAAAAGTCCATCAGCGCGTGAGAGCGTGAGTCAGGTCATACATGCTGTTGACCGGTGCTGCTTTCTGGAGGTGGCAGTTGACCTGTATGACTCTATGGAAATATAAAGTTAAAACCATACTGGAATGGAACGTTCTAACCAAAGGAATATGGGGTGAAATTTGTGTCATAATAATTTT
This sequence comes from Eucyclogobius newberryi, assembly GCF_026437365.1. Classification (NCBI taxonomy): domain Eukaryota; kingdom Metazoa; phylum Chordata; class Actinopteri; order Gobiiformes; family Gobiidae; genus Eucyclogobius; species Eucyclogobius newberryi. The sequence goes on along the minus strand of NW_027315945.1, from coordinate 5,752,467 downwards.
ATGATAATTTTATCATTATGAAAAGGACAGTTAATTCAAAATTATAATTCTTTTCACAATGCCTGACTTGTATTTATGGTTTATCCATGTAAAATCTAATTTGCATATATCTATTTGTGAATAAAACATGTTTTTGTTTTTTGAATCCATGCTTTTGCATGCAAGAATTTGAGTCTACATTCGTGGGTCATCAAAATGTAGATATTATATAAAGACCTAGACTTGCATGCAAATGTTTACCACCGAAATGGTCATTTATAAACTTTTAACTTTCAAATTATTTGAAACAATTCAAATTTTTTGGACATTTAGAGTTTTTCCATTCGAGCGTGTGAATTTGCCTTTGTGGGGCACCACGTGCATTCAGCCTTTGATATTGTGGAGGATCTTTTTGTCACAAACATTCTGCGTCTGCAGAATGTGTGTGTTAAGTTTTCTTACTCATCTTTTCCTTTATTATGTTATAATAACACTATATATCTATGTCTCTCGGCTGGCCTGGGAATGCCCCGGGATCCTCCCGGAGGAGTTGGAAGAGGTGTCTGGGGAGGGGGAAGTCTGGGAGTCCCTGCTTAGACTGCTACCTTCGCAACCTGTCCCCGGATAAGCAGAAGAAGATGGATGGATGTTATAAAAAGACCACAGAAGTCACACAAACAAATGAGTCTTGCTATCAAAAAAGTTACATCTGTAATTTATGGTTCTGTGATCCCGGCCAATGAGCCAGATTTGGAAATTCTGGAACTCAGAAGGTCAGACGCCACAGATATGACATCATCATATACTGAGGGCGTGTCATACCCCCCTGTCATTGCGCCACCGCCCGACTTGCATCAGTCTGGAGATTCTGGATAACGACCCGTATTTGGGCCAGAGATCATGCCAGTGGTGAAGCTGCAGCGGCACCAGGCGGGACAGGCAGCACAGGGACACCAGCACCATATCACAAGAGCCAAGTAGAGTCTGGTCGAGCGCAACGCCACTAGCGACTCAATACAAACAACCTGTAAGAAGGGCGTAGCTGGGTCAGGTTGAGCAGTGAACGCAACAAATCTAGTTAAAAGAAGACGAGAAGCCTTGTGGCTGTATCCGTAATCCCAAACAAACTGAGCATGAATAAACACAAAACTGATAGGCCATAGGCTGTAACTCAGAATGTGGCTAGTCTTGATGTGGTGGAGCGAAATTCATTTTCTACTTTTCAAAAGTGGTTTTCCAATCTCAAAGATGTACTTGAGCTGGGGGAAAAAGTTCTCCGCATGATTTCTGCCAGTATTTGAGAAAATAGGTGTCGAAGTTGCCAGTTTACCCAAATATGTGACAAATTGGGCTGTACACCCATCTTCATACCTTCTTTTTTTTTTCATTCTTTGATTGATTACTTCAGAAATTCAGATTCTCAGAGACATTACTACTTTCTTGGAGGATGTCAAGTGGTGAGACTCTGGGTGCTTCAGTTTATGTGCAAATGTAAGTTAAAAAAACAGTTTTAACAATTTTGCATGTTATCGTTACGCACTTAAACTCTTACTCCACATTTAGTATTCAACTGAATGCTTCAACAATTACAAATTCTCTAGTCTTGATTCATACTACACTATAAAAACATAATCTAAAAGTAGTATTTTAACCCTTTCAACACCAGTTGCCCATTTGAAGAAAGAAAACATATGCTATTTGTAAAGGTTTTATTCTATAGAACGGATATAATTTTATGTAATGTATTTACAATATGAACAATATGAATAATTACAATCATAAAAGCAGTATTTACATCGTGATAAACAGGCTAATTAACATGTGTATCTTTCGATCTAGTATAAGGCAAACTTTCTGCAGAATAGGATATACATACAAACAGAGGAATGATATAAGTATGATTGATGTCAAAATGTGTAAGTACAACATTAACATGAGGCCATGACATTGGACTGGTTTGATTTTTACCTTTTGAGGACAAATATATATCTTGGCAAATTGACAGTAAACAAAGATCAACCTCCTCGGATACATTTACCATGTTAGACGATGTCAATTTATCACTAGCACCTACACACCAAGCTAGTAAGTTATAAAGTTCAATTGGCACAATCTTTCTGGCAGAGGAAACATTTAGATCCTCTGATGTAGGAGGCCAATTTACATCCATACTAGGGGCACTCTTGACCGCTTGTTTCATCCATACTAGGGGCACTTTTGACCGCTTGTTTCAGTGATACTAGGGGCACTTTAGACCACTTGTTTCAGTGATACTAGGGGCACTCTTGACCGCTTGTTTCATCCATACTAGGGGCACTCTTGACCGCTTGTTTCATCCATACTAGGGGCACTCTTGACCGCTTGTTTCATCCATACTAGGGGCACTCTTGACCGCTTGTTTCATCCATACTAGGGGCACTCTTGACCGCTTGTTTCAGTGATACTAGGGGCACTCTTGACCGCTTGTTTCATCCATCCTAGGGGCACTCTTGACCGCTTGTTTCAGTGATACACCTGCACTGTAAACTGTCCTTGAGAGCTCTCGCAGTGCTGCATCTTTACCACTTTCTGGCACCATTTCTCCATCACTACATGACATCTCAGAAACTGACATATCAGTTTCAGTTGAAAAATCCTGGTGGAGAAGTCCTGTCGTCTCCGTGGAAACCATTTCACTCAGGTTTCTTCTTGGTGGTTTGTGGAAATTCAGCTGTGGGAAGTCTCGCTGTAATCTCTTCTTCAGAAGATCGGATCTGTAAAAATTAGACAAGGAATAGAAATTCATAAGTATTGATAGATTACTATTTTATTTGTGTTTTTTAGTTTTAGAATTATTATTTTATTTGTGTTTTAGTATCCTATGTTTGTTGTTTATTTTGTGTTGTGTTTTAACAGGGTAACCACTTTTCTCACTGGGTTTTCCCTGTATAAATAAACAAAATGAATGGAAATATGTAGACTCCTGTAGCTAACAGGATTGGTCTGATCTTGAATGAAATTTCATGAATAAACATAGCTGTGATGTTTATCTGATCTTCTATTGTTTTCTTTCATAAACAATAAGAATAATTTAATTACCGATAACTTCCATGACCAGGGTGTTTTTTGATGAATTTCTGGAACAGGGACAAGAGCATCTTCATTCTGAGGATTTCCTGATTTTCAATCAGTCGTGTCCGGATGACAGTGTCACAGAATACTGTATATGCATCGCCGTACTCCCAGACTTTAGGTCTGTATAAAGCAAGGAAATGCAGTGATTGGTCAGTGACTGAAATATACTAGCTCACTACAAACAGAAATTTGCTTTGATTCAAACGTCTTTAAAATTATCGTGTAGTCATTACAATAATTTTCAATTAAATTATGAATTTATCTAAATATATGGATATATATATATATTTTATTTGATTACCAAAATGTTACCTTTCATCACTTGTCTTTTTTGTCAGAAAGCTTGTGTATTCTTTGTAACACTCTTGTGATAGAGGTGCCTTCAATGGCAACACAATCTTTACCTCTGGTACACATCAGGATGGATTCATCTGCTCTTGATTCAGCTGCTTTGACCAAACTTCCTAGTAAAGGAGAAGTAAAAGAATTTCAATCAAGGGTGAGCACAATCAGTAAACAATCGCAAAAGTTGGATTGCCTTTTTATTCAACTCACATCATCATACAGTCTTACGTACATTACATCTACACCTACATGTAATAAACTAGGCACATATTCCTATAGAGATCTGTTCTTTTCTTCTGTATCTACCTCTGGATCTTCCTGCGTTGCATCAATGAAATGTCCCCATGTGGGACAATAAAGGATTATCTTATCTTATCTTATCTATGTATATTTTGGCCAACTTATTTCACTGTGATTAGTCCTATTTACCACGAGCAAGAGAAAACACACACGCAATAATCAGTATATAATCTACTCACCAGCAGTTAAAAGTTTCAGCTTGGACCAATTTATCTTTCTTTGTCTTGTGAGCCTCTTTGATACAGCGATCAACCTTCTGCAAATGATGTAAACTGCAGGAAGTACATCGCTTGACTTTTTAGATGATTTTGTCTTTACATCTGTGGTAGATCTCAGTCGTTTGGGAGAAGGTGGCAGAGTTGATGTGGTAGATTCACCTTCTCACCCTCGCCATGCTGCCCACAGACCGACTGTTTTGCTTTTCAGCACTAGTAATTCGTTTCTTGTCAATGAAACGTCTATAGCATGTAGGGTGAAACGTCTATAGCATGTAGGGTGAAAAGTCTATAGCATGTAGGGTGAAACGTCTATAGCATGTAGGGTGAAACGTCTATAGCATGTAGGGTGAAACGTCTATAGCATGTAGGGTGAAACGTCTATAGCATGTAGGGTGAAACGTCTATAGCATGTAGGGTGAAACGTCTATAGCATGTAGGGTGAAACGTCTATAGCATGTAGGGTGAAACGTCTATAGCATGTAGGGTGAAACGTCTATAGCATGTAGGGTGAAAGCCTGGCTTGTTACTTTCCAGAAAATGAGAAAGATTTCCGTCCGAAGAAGCCACAGAAGACGTAGGATAGTTTTGTTTGGCGAAGTCATCGTTGTGACACAAACAGCTGCCGCTAACGCGCGGTCTATTCCATCGATTTCTATCCACTTCCGAGCACAAGTCAACAGCTTCCTCCAGCGGGAAACAGTCAGTGGCTGTGTTTGTTCTTTTTCTACCGATGAAATGTGTGTGATGCACGTGTTATCCATATTTTCATAGTGTTTTCTATCGGCTCGAGAGACAACATGCCGCTCCACGGGAGCAGCCATGTTTGATGTTGTTGTTGTAACTCTCACCTGATTGGCTGATTCAGAGGCGGAATGATTCAGGCGTAGGGATATTGCGCTATCAGGCTGAGAATATAGTTCCGCATTTAAGTTATCGCCGTAAAAAAACTGGCGCGATCCGAGTGGAGAACTTTTGGTCATGAGCTAATGGTACAATGATATTTTTTTTAGTCTTGTGACAGGTGTAGCGAACTTGAACGATACAGGCTACAGCCTATGGCCTATGAGGACAGTTGTACAGTTTCAAAATTCAATAAAACTCTACCGAGCGCACGGCTACGGTGAAATGCATTAAAGGGACAACATCAGTTGTAGAAAACAACGGAAATGTGTACCTCCTTGTAATTACAGCAGGTTTGACACGCTTGTGCAGCCCCAAGAAGGCGAGCACACTCGCCGCACCGACTGTGGAACAGTCTAAGGCCAACAAGCAACAAGCGGCAAAATCAAACCCAAATTGTGGAAACGGCTGTATAATTAACATAACCGCACACAATACAGTACAACCTGTGTGCGAGTAGGTGAAAAGGGACTGAGCTGCCGGTGTCACGTGATGATATAGATTCACGTGAGCCAGTCAAAGGTGACTGTTGTTTATTACATTCTCGACCTGTTTATGTGCAAGGATGATCATCCAGTGCTTTATGCACTGCCCATGGTCAGTAGGGATGAAATGGGACTTCTCTTCTCTGGAGCCTGATTCTCTGAGTCTTTACAATGACCTCAACCAGTTTAATTATAGTAAGTCTGTCAAACGTTGTCCCCTCTTCAGTTTTAGACTTTTGTACAAAATATATTCTTTTTTCCCCCCATCATCATAATCATATTTGTCAAAGTGCAAATCTAAAATAAAGGTTATTAATTTAGAAAACTTTGCTCCAATGGTATATAAAAATAACATAGTAGCATGTTATTTTGTGCAATTGTACAACGCCTTTGAACCACAAAGTACAAGATTGGATTATTAAACTTCACTGGTGGTGAGTGGTGGTGGTGGACGGTGGTTTCATAGATCCATGGTTGTGAATTTCTTAAAATAATTTGAAACTTAAAGTTTATAAATGACTTTTGTGAAAAGGTTTGCATGCAAGTCTAGCTCTTTGAATTCATCTGGATTTTGCATGGATTCCAAGCTGTACATAAAGATTTCACAAAATGTGTGAAGTTCAGAGGTGAAGAATGCACAATTTTGATGATCCACAAATACAGATTCAACTTCTTGCTTACAAAAGCACGGATTCAAAAACCACAAATGTTTTGTTCACAAATGGATATTTGCAAATGAGATATTACATGGATAAAACCATAACTGCAATGTGAAAAAACTACAATTTTGAATTTATTATTCTTTCTGCATCAGTACATTATTATGACACAAATGTCAGCCCATAATAGAATATTTCAATGGGAACTAGAAACTTTGAGCACTGCTCCATACTCGTGTTCTCCGGGGTGCAGACTTGTGGGTGCAGACTTGTGGGTGCAGACTCTGAGAGGTTCACATGCTCGCACTTTGCTCTTTCAGCGTTTGGGACAGGTGGACTTGATGACATCACAGGAAATGAAGCTCACTCTGGAGGACACTCGCCATAATAAAAGCCAATAGTAACTGCAGAGGTGGTGGAGTAGCCAAAAATGTACTCATGTTAGAGTAAAGTTCCTTCACAAGGACAAAATAGTCCAAGAACTTACTTGAGTAAGAGTAAAAACGTATTTGGGGAACCTTAGGTGTAACCGTCTGGAAGTAACATCTGACTTATAAGTGTATAAAACTGGTCACAAAACAAATAATGCATGCACAAAATCTGGTATGAGGAAAAACTAGGACCAGAGCAAGAAACGGAAATGTTCAAATCATTTTATCTTGTCAACCTAAAGCTTTTGTCACTTTAACCAACTAATTAATGTATTTATTTATTTATTTAATTCATGATTTTAATACATTCATTTGATAAAGACAATATGTCACATACCAGCAATTCAAATTTCCACCTTGAGTCCTTGAACAGGTTGATTTTAGGTTAAAAACGTTCTCAGATAGAGTCAGAGTACTGTTACTTCAATAAACATATTATTCAAGTAAGTGAGTAATATTTATAATATACTCAAGAGTACTAGTAGTGTCAAAAAAACAAAAACAAAGTTGATCAAGTACTAGATCGAGTACTACCCATCTCTGGTGTTTGTTGTTTTATTTGTCATTCTTGAAAATAATAATCTCCATTGTTCGTATAACCCAGAGGTCCTCCTCCTCAGACTTGAGGCTAAATGTTTGAGCAGGTCTTCTTGAATGTTGTTTATTCTTAGCAGAAAAGACTGTGTTGTCCAAACAACAAATATATTATACATTGCATCAATTATATACTGTAGGTCATAGTACTGAAAAGACACGTTCAGAATACTAATTTTGAGTAAGTGTATTGTATTCTGGTACAGCTTCTTTCATTTGGAGGTGTTGGGAATACTTTTCTTAAATCAAAGGTATATAGGTGTTATTTGATCAGGCAGTTTAGATGGAACAAAGCCTATTAGTCTAAAGAAAAAAAGATAAATAACAGACATGTATCTGTTTTATTCCTTCCTGCTGTGTAGTATAATGCAACTTAAAGTATTCTTAAGTAGCTTAATCACAATACAGCACTGGGCCAAATAATGCTGTATTCTTCCTAACTCTGTCATGGTGTCTACAGTAAATACTGTCTTTATAAGCTTCTTTGAGTGACTATAAATGTGCTTTGGCTTCATGTAGACCTAGGTCCGTCCTCCCCAACCTTTTTTGGCCAGCAAGCTATTTTTAGATTGAGCAAAGCCTGAAGAGTGACCCTTTTATATATTAATACAATTGATGGGGCGTGAGGCCCCATCACCCCAAATCCAGCACCCTGAGACTGCACTAGCTGCAAGGAAGGAGGCTATGGACTAGTGTATGTGTGTGAGAGCAACTGTCCAGGATGAAACATCCAAGATCCACAAGTACATCAAGGACAAGGCCCCAGCCCCCAACAGATGAACCTCTCAGTTTCAGTCTCACTGAGAAATTGGCCTAATCAAGAACAGAATGTAGATGTGACTAATGCCTGCCCTAACCCAACCCAACCCTCGGGTCAAAAGACAACCCGCACAGATGGGGCAAGAGCCAGATTTCCCTATTGATTACATTGTATTTTGTTTAAAAACTAAAATCTTCATATACATTTTAGCTGCCCTCCATCTGCATTAAATATCATTGGCCTTTGGAATAATTGTGATGCCATCTGAAACCCAGTAATTACTCAAGTAAAATGTACATTTGGAGTTAAAAGTAGAAGTAGTTAACAAAGCATAAGAACAAAATGATTTAGAATTGTGCTGATTTTTGATCATTATAAACTTTCTTTTGCAACTGAATATGTCTTTATTCTCCTGGTCATTTGTATTAACTATAAGAAAAAATACTTTTCGTACATCAGATACAATACTTAAGTACAGTACTTTTACTTTGTACTTTGTTACTTACTTTCCACCACTGCTTATCTGTCTAGTGAAAACAAACCTTGATTTTCCAGCTTTTCATCAACAATGAGTGGCATGATGCGGTGAGTGGAAGAACGTTCCCTACGATCAACCCCTCCACCGGCGAGATCATCTGTCAGGTGGCTGAGGCTGACGCGGTGAGCTTTATTAAATCTATTCCTAATTAATTTGTAGATGATCTTACGCATGATGATCCTGATTTTCAAGTGCAAATGATCACATCTTAATGTGGTGCATTATTCTTTCACTCCTCAGTCACTTTCTGGGGCAGACTAATGCTTTGAGGGCCACTGAGTGGAGGGTGTGCAAAGAGTAAAGTGGCTCCTGTTCCCAAGGCCTACGTTAAATAGATTTCTATATTTTGAAATGGGTATTTGTCTATATTTATTCATTCATTTTCAGAATCCGGAGTTAGTCTGGGAGCCAGTGCAATCCTACATTTTGCTAGCTTTGCGTTTAGGAGCTATTGACCTTGGAAGTTTGAATCTGTGAATATGACGCTAACTTTACGGGACTGTCGCTCAGTGCGCGCCCAAAGTGAAGCCACGGAACGCACAAGCTCAAAGGAGGAGAGAGAGAGGGAGGGAAAGAGAGAGGAGGAGACGGGTAGTTCCAGAGCGTAATCTTACCTGTAAATGCTTTTTTTTATTCACAAATCTGTTGTTGTTGGTGTGAGCCAAAGGAAAGTGACTTTCTCAAAGCTTCAAGCCCCTCCCCCGAGCGTTACCATGGAGCTGATCTCCCTAATAAATGATATAATGTTTAAAAGAGCTATAATGAGGGGCCAATAAGCATACTTTTGTATTATTTAATCCATTTGTGGACATTTTATTTTTAAATTAATACGCTGAATTAAAGAGTAGGAAATTATAGATTGTTATATATAAAAAATACATGTTTCCTTTATTTTTGCTGATAATCGTGAATAATCGTAAAATCGTGATATTTCTCATGATAATCGTGACTAAAATGAATATTGTGACATCCCTAATAACGAAACAAACAAAAGTCACCCAAAAGCTAATAAGAGGAGGAAATATGAGGAAGTGTATGTAGCACTTGGCTTCACTGTAACTGAGGTGGAGATGAGGAAAGACCACCGTGTCTACTGTGTCTCTAATGTTGGCAGCGACAGCATGAAACCAAATTAATTACACATCAATAAAACACACACTCTGCTTTGCTAACATATCGTGGGTGCGGAGTTTATACGCTCACAGTATTTATAGTCGCGGCGGAAGAGTAGGGGGCCGCAAAGTGATTTCTTCTTCCTATGGGGGGGTTTATCAGAAAATAATTTAGAAGCACTGATCTAAATGATGTTTTTTAGTCTACTCAAATATCTTTTTAGAGTTAATCTTTGGTCTAAATGTGAGATGACGTGCAGGCAGATGTGGACAAAGCGGTGAAGGCAGCGCGGCAGGCCTTCAGGCTGGGTGCTCCATGGCGCCGCATGGACGCATCTGACCGCGGCCTACTGCTCAACAAGCTCGCCAACGCCATTGAGAGGAACGCTGCCTACCTCGCAGTAAGTCCCAACACAAGGAGCTCATTGTACTGTTAGTGCAAGGTCTTATTTACCGGAAACGAGAACTACATTTTCTCAATTTTTCAAAAACACATTCTATAGGTAATGAAATGTACACACATTTCCCACATCTGTCAAAACAAGATTACCTTCTCTTTCCCATTTGTTTTTTTCCAGATCTTGAATCTCGGGTCAGTTCTATTTGGTACTAAACCTTAGTCATAAGCCTGCCAGTTTAAGATTTTAAGAGCCAATAGACAGACCGAGCAGCCAATCAGTGCTCAGTGCTCAGGCACAGTGCAGAGGGCCATCAGCTGGGCTGAATCACAGCACTCACTGGCCCAAAAGTCGTGCGGCCCACCGGGAAACGTCCCGACTTTCCTGATTAGCCAGCAGGCTATGGGATGGATGGCTTTTGTGACTCGCTGCCATCAGATCACAGTGAGAAAGTGTGATGGTTGGTTTATGCTTCTCCGCACGCACATAGCGGCCAATTGCAAAGCTCGCGGTTCTTGCTGTGTACATGCCACAAGCTTTCTGGTTGGCTGTCGTGTGCGTTGGGGAGGTCTGTGGGGATTTGACGGAGAAGCATAAACTAGCCTTTAGAAAGCTGAAACAGCGCTGGAGATCAGTCTGATATATTTCTTCATTCATTCATTCATTCATTTCTACCGCTTGTTCCCATTAGGGGTCACGGGTGACTTTAGCCTGTCCCAGTAACTTTAGTCCTTAGGCCCCGTAAAACCCTGGACGCAGGATTAACAAAGTGAACCATTCACTCTCACATTCATTCTCTAGGGGCAGTTTAAAAGTTGCCAATTTACCTAACACTTTGTGTGTTTGGAGGGTGAGGGGAAGACTGAGAACCTGGAACTGTATGTATACGCCACCAAGAGTCAATATGTGATGTTCTGATCACCACAAAAACAGAATCCTGCTCCACATCCCACGTCAGCTTTATACCTAGAATCCACTTCAAATGAGCAATAAAACTTTTCAATTTATTTCAAAACCATCATTAGACTATTTGACTTAAAGTAGAATTAATTGGTAACTTGTGAAAAATAACTAGGCCTATTGTATTACAAAGTGGCAGAAAAGGCGTGAAGTTCCAGACCACAGCTTGTGGAGATTTTCTCAAACTGGACCTCGGTGAAAGTTTATTAGTGACCTCTTGGTGTTCGAGTAGGTTTGGGCCAGTGTACAACATGGTTGCTAGGCAACAGTTATGGAATTTCTTTGTGTGATGCCGCGTCTTTAACATCAGGATGTAAAAACTGGGATAAAATTACCGGTAGTAATATTTTTGCAAAAAGATATTTGCTTAGTTTCGTCTTGTTGACTTTTATTCTACACAATCTTCTAAAGCACAATAGTGCTGCTTTGTGTTTTTGTTAAATGTGGTGTGTGTGTTTCCCCTCAGGAGCTTGAAACTCTGGACAATGGAAAGCCCTACGCGGTGGCCTACTCTGTGGACCTGCCCAACGTGGTCAAGTGCCTCAGGTTGGAGTTGGTCTCAGAGAATGTGCACAAGAGGACGGGACACACATGCACCGAAAATTCATTAAAAAAATAAAACATTGCAATTAATCTTCCCTTCAATTGACAACTGTAAGTGTGTATAACAGGTTAGACACTAGTGACGCACAGGTTGTCTTTTAACCTGCGGGTCCAGTTGGGGCTGGCCAAGAAATTCTCATTTTTATTGCGGGCAGGTTGGAGTTATAAAAATACCGACCGCTGTATCTCTCGTCCACACCGCACAAATTGGAGAAAAAAGTTGGACTGTTGTTGACCTTTGTTGGTCTGTGTTGTACAGGTACTACGCTGGCTGGGCAGACAAGTGGGAGGGCAAGACCATCCCCATCGATGGAGATTATTTCTGTTACACTCGCCATGAGCCTGTGGGGGTGTGCGGCCAGATTATACCGGTAAAATTACAACCCTATTAACCTAGTGTGTACAGTTTTTCTATTAAACAGTAGTAACTTCCAAAGGGTTTTGGATGCATTTTTTTTTAATATATCCTACTGACCTATTTTGTATAATATGGGCACTGATTTTTTTCCCCCAACGCCATAATAACGATACAGCTAGGGTGACCAGAAATATTGAGGACCGTCCTTTCCCAAAAACAGATCTGGAGCACCGATTTGAAGCTATAAAGTCAGGCATGTCCAAACTGTGGTCCGGGGGCCAAATGCGACCCTCAGACCAATTTTTGTTGGCCCTCCGACTCTTAACACCTGCCACTCATTTTTTGCACTATTCTGACCAACAGTAAATTGTGTATGTATTCAGATCAAAGTCTATTTTATATTATTTGTAAATTAAAAACTCTATGCACGCTCTTTTTGATATATTTTGCTACTACTTTTATTCATTGTATGTTGCACCTTATTTGCCAAAACAAGTTCCTAATTGGTGAATTCTGTTCCCTGACAATGGTAACCAACCCCTTTCTGATATGAAAACATGATTAATATTTGTACTCAATTACTTTTAAATTCTATACTTAAATTTGTGTAGCACTAACACAGCACTGTTTCCCAAATGTAAAGACTTATTGTCTAATCTGAATACATAAATGCGCCCTGACAGGTGCAGCTCTGTCGGTGCAGGACCTGTATCAGCACTGTGCACAGCCTTTTAAGTTATGAGCCGTGCACCTTTGTTTATGAGCTTCTGAGCACTGGATAGTGTCATGATGAGACTGACATGCTGATCAAATTAGCCAAAATTTTTGCCAAGTGTGGGGAAAAGGGTAAATAAAAACATAAAAGATGGACCTGACAACTCGAATATCTATGTCGTTCCAATACTCTACGTGTTGTCGTGGTAAGAAACCATCGTGTGTGTGTACACTTGCAAAAGCGTCTGGACATTTGCAGTTATTTTATACTGACTCAAACTGAGGAATTCCATGGAGCTAACATGTCCCTGTCCTGCTCCACAGTGGAACTTCCCTCTGCTGATGCAGGCCTGGAAGCTGGGCCCGGCGCTGGCCACAGGGAACACGGTGGTGATGAAGGTGGCCGAGCAGACGCCGCTGACCGCACTGTTTGTGGCCAGCCTCATCAAAGAGGTCTGTGCTTTCATCATTTTTTCTTCAGATTGAGGTCTGTGTTCATCCATAAAAGAAAATCATTTATAGCCTTGTTCTACCAAAATATAGATAGTGAAACATAAACTTGGATCTCTTCATCAGTCACTAATATCAATTTACAGTATTACAACACAATCCCACCATACATAGGCTTCTGAATGTCTCCTTTTTGTCCTGCTGTTGTGCTGGGCTCAGGTGGGCTTCCCTGATGGAGTGGTCAACATCCTTCCAGGCATGGGACCCTCAGCCGGAGCAGCCATCGCCAGGCACATGGATGTGGACAAGGTGGCCTTCACCGGCTCCACTGAGGTACTCTATGTTCTCTCAATCTGTTCTCCGCGGCCGCACAATATATCGCAAAAGTATCTACAGCATATCACTCCAATTCAATCTTAAATTCTATAGTGCTGTCCATGCAGGGTGAACTTGAATGAAACCCAGACGAGAACGCGGGACAGAGGCTCAATGCTGCTTCAGTAGCTCTGTGATATTACAATAAGCAAGTTGTTGCAGTTGTTGCAGCAGTAACATCAGTATCAGCAGCAGTAACATCAGTATCAGCAGCAGTGACATCAGTATCAGCAGCAGCAGTAACATCAGTATCAGCAGCAGTAACATCAGTATCAGCAGCAGTGACATCAGTATCAGCAGCAGCAGTAACATCAGTATCAGCAGCAGCAGTAACATCAGTATCAGCAGCAGCAGTAACATCAGTATCAGCAGCAGCAGTAACATCAGTATCAGCAGCAGCAGTAACATCAGTATCAGCAGCAGCAGTAACATCAGTATCAGCAGCAGCAGTAACATCAGTATCAGCAGCAGCAGTAACATCAGTATCAGCAGCAGCAGTAACATCAGTATCAGCAGCAGCAGTAACATCAGTATCAGCAGCAGTAGTATCAGTATCAGGAGCATCAGTATCAGGAGCATCAGTATCAGGAGCATCAGTATCAGGAGCATCAGTATCAGGAGCATCAGTATCAGGAGCATCAGTATCAGCAGCATCAGTATCAGTATCAGCAGCAGTAACATCAGTATCAGCAGCATCAGTATCAGTATCAGTATCAGCAGCATCAGTATCAGGAGCATCAGTATCAGGAGCATCAGTATCAGGAGCATCAGTATCAGGAGCATCAGTATCAGGAGCATCAGTATCAGTAACATCAGTATCAGCAGCATCAGTATCAGTATCAGTATCAGGAGCATCAGTATCAGGAGCATCAGTATCAGGAGCATCAGTATCAGGAGCATCAGTATCAGGAGCATCAGTATCAGGAGCATCAGTATCAGGAGCATCAGTATCAGCAGCATCAGTATCAGTATCAGTATCAGCAGCAGTGACATCAGTATCAGCAGCATCAGTATCAGTATCAGCAGCAGTGACATCAGTATCAGCAGCATCAGTATCAGGAGCATCAGTATCAGGAGCATCAGTATCAGCAGCATCAGTATCAGTATCAGCAGCAGTGACATCAGTATCAGCAGCATCAGTATCAGTATCAGCAGCAGTGACATCAGTATCAGCAGCAGTGACATCAGTATCAGCAGCAGTGACATCAGTATCAGCAGCAGTGACATCAGTATCAGCAGCAGTGACATCAGTATCAGCAGCAGTGACATCAGTATCAGCAGCAGTGACATCAGTATCAGCAGCAGTGACATCAGTATCAGCAGCATCAGTATCAGCAGCATCAGTATCAGCAGCATCAGTATCAGCAGCAGTGACATCAGTATCAGCAGCATCAGTATCAGCAGCATCAGTATCAGCAGCATCAGTATCAGCAGCATCAGTATCAGCAGCATCAGTATCAGCATCAGCAGCAGTAACATCAGTATCAGCAGCATCAGTATCAGTATCAGTATCAGCAGCATCAGTATCAGGAGCATCAGTATCAGGAGCATCAGTATCAGGAGCATCAGTATCAGCAGCATCAGTATCAGTATCAGCAGCAGTGACATCAGTATCAGCAGCATCAGTATCAGTATCAGCAGCAGTGACATCAGTATCAGCAGCATCAGTATCAGGAGCATCAGTATCAGGAGCATCAGTATCAGGAGCATCAGTATCAGCAGCATCAGTATCAGTATCAGCAGCAGTGACATCAGTATCAGCAGCATCAGTATCAGTATCAGCAGCAGTGACATCAGTATCAGCAGCAGTGACATCAGTATCAGCAGCAGTGACATCAGTATCAGCAGCAGTGACATCAGTATCAGGAGCATCAGTATCAGTATCAGCAGCAGTGACATCAGTATCAGCAGCAGTGACATCAGTATCAGCAGCAGTGACATCAGTATCAGCAGCAGTGACATCAGTATCAGCAGCAGTGACATCAGTATCAGCAGCAGTAACATCAGTATCAGCAGCAGTGACATCAGTATCAGCAGCAGTGACATCAGTATCAGCAGCAGTGACATCAGTATCAGCAGCAGTGACATCAGTATCAGCAGCAGCAGTGACATCAGTATCAGCAGCAGCAGTAACATCAGTATCAGCAGCAGCAGTAACATCAGTATCAGCAGCAGTGACATCAGTATCAGCAGCATCAGTATCAGCAGCATCAGTATCAGCAGCATCAGTATCAGCAGCAGTGACATCAGTATCAGCAGCAGTGACATCAGTATCAGCAGCAGCAGTGACATCAGTATCAGCAGCAGCAGTGACATCAGTATCAGCAGCAGTGACATCAGTATCAGCAGCAGTGACATCAGTATCAGCAGCAGTGACATCAGTATCAGCAGCAGTGACATCAGTATCAGCAGCAGTGACATCAGTATCAGCAGCAGTGACATCAGCAGCAGTGACATCAGCAGCAGTGACATCAGCAGCAGTGACATCAGCAGCAGTGACATCAGCAGCAGCAGTGACATCAGTATCAGCAGCAGTGACATCAGTATCAGCAGCAGTGACATCAGTATCAGCAGCAGTGACATCAGTATCAGCAGCATCAGTATCAGCAGCAGTGACATCAGTATCAGCAGCAGTGACATCAGTATCAGCAGCAGTGACATCAGTATCAGCAGCATCAGTATCAGCAGCATCAGTAACATCAGTATCAGCAGCAGCAGTAACATCAGTATCAGCAGCAGCAGTAACATCAGTATCAGCAGCAGCAGTAACATCAGTATCAGCAGCAGCAGTAACATCAGTATCAGCAGCAGCAGTAACATCAGTATCAGCAGCAGCAGTAACATCAGTATCAGCAGCAGCAGTAACATCAGTATCAGCAGCAGCAGTAACATCAGTATCAGCAGCAGCAGTAACATCAGTATCAGCAGCAGCAGTAACATCAGTATCAGGAGCATCAGTATCAGGAGCATCAGTATCAGGAGCATCAGTATCAGGAGCATCAGTATCAGGAGCATCAGTATCAGGAGCATCAGTATCAGCAGCATCAGTATCAGTATCAGCAGCAGTAACATCAGTATCAGCAGCATCAGTATCAGTATCAGTATCAGCAGCATCAGTATCAGGAGCATCAGTATCAGGAGCATCAGTATCAGGAGCATCAGTATCAGAAGCATCAGTATCAGGAGCATCAGTATCAGTAACATCAGTATCAGCAGCATCAGTATCAGTATCAGTATCAGGAGCATCAGTATCAGGAGCATCAGTATCAGGAGCATCAGTATCAGGAGCATCAGTATCAGGAGCATCAGTATCAGGAGCATCAGTATCAGTATCAGTATCAGCAGCAGTGACATCAGTATCAGCAGCATCAGTATCAGTATCAGCAGCAGTGACATCAGTATCAGCAGCATCAGTATCAGGAGCATCAGTATCAGGAGCATCAGTATCAGCAGCATCAGTATCAGTATCAGCAGCAGTGACATCAGTATCAGCAGCATCAGTATCAGTATCAGCAGCAGTGACATCAGTATCAGCAGCAGTGACATCAGTATCAGCAGCAGTGACATCAGTATCAGCAGCAGTGACATCAGTATCAGCAGCAGTGACATCAGTATCAGCAGCAGTGACATCAGTATCAGCAGCAGTGACATCAGTATCAGCAGCAGTGACATCAGTATCAGCAGCATCAGTATCAGCAGCATCAGTATCAGCAGCATCAGTATCAGCATCAGCAGCAGTAACATCAGTATCAGCAGCATCAGTATCAGCAGCATCAGTATCAGGAGCATCAGTATCAGGAGCATCAGTATCAGGAGCATCAGTATCAGGAGCATCAGTATCAGCAGCATCAGTATCAGTATCAGCAGCAGTGACATCAGTATCAGCAGCATCAGTATCAGTATCAGCAGCAGTGACATCAGTATCAGCAGCATCAGTATCAGGAGCATCAGTATCAGGAGCATCAGTATCAGGAGCATCAGTATCAGCAGCATCAGTATCAGTATCAGCAGCAGTGACATCAGTATCAGCAGCATCAGTATCAGTATCAGCAGCAGTGACATCAGTATCAGCAGCAGTGACATCAGTATCAGCAGCAGTGACATCAGTATCAGCAGCAGTGACATCAGTATCAGGAGCATCAGTATCAGTATCAGCAGCAGTGACATCAGTATCAGCAGCAGTGACATCAGTATCAGCAGCAGTGACATCAGTATCAGCAGCAGTGACATCAGTATCAGCAGCAGTGACATCAGTATCAGCAGCAGTAACATCAGTATCAGCAGCAGTGACATCAGTATCAGCAGCAGTGACATCAGTATCAGCAGCAGCAGTGACATCAGTATCAGCAGCAGCAGTAACATCAGTATCAGCAGCAGCAGTAACATCAGTATCAGCAGCAGTGACATCAGTATCAGCAGCATCAGTATCAGCAGCATCAGTATCAGCAGCATCAGTATCAGCAGCAGTGACATCAGTATCAGCAGCAGTGACATCAGTATCAGCAGCAGCAGTGACATCAGTATCAGCAGCAGCAGTGACATCAGTATCAGCAGCAGCAGTGACATCAGTATCAGCAGCAGTGACATCAGTATCAGCAGCAGTGACATCAGTATCAGCAGCAGTGACATCAGCAGCAGCAGTGACATCAGTATCAGCAGCAGTGACATCAGTATCAGCAGCAGTGACATCAGTATCAGCAGCAGTGACATCAGTATCAGCAGCAGTGACATCAGTATCAGCAGCAGTGACATCAGTATCAGCAGCAGTGACATCAGTATCAGCAGCATCAGTATCAGCAGCATCAGTATCAGCATCAGCAGCAGTAACATCAGTATCAGCAGCATCAGTATCAGTATCAGTATCAGCAGCAGTGACATCAGCAGCAGCAGTGACATCAGTATCAGCAGCAGTGACATCAGTATCAGCAGCAGTGACATCAGTATCAGCAGCAGTGACATCAGTATCAGCAGCAGTGACATCAGTATCAGCAGCATCAGCAGCAGCAGCAGTGACATCAGTATCAGCAGTAAGAGATTGGTTTAAAGGCGCAATGGACGATTTTTCGGCGATTTGAGAACTCAGCTCGAACTGTCTTTCTGTCTTCCTTTTGTCCCGTACACTGAGGGAACTATATTATGATAGATCCATGCGCTTGGACACGCGGAAAAGTGCTGCTCTCAAGGGACGAGCAGCACGCGGCTGCAGGTGAGCGGTAGGTGCGTTTTATGATTGACACGTGGCAGGACTAATCGCAGTCCACGCCACGAGGAAATATGACTATGATTTGGGCCAAAAAAATCATCCATTCAACCTTTAAGAAAACCTGTTTTCTCCAAAACACTATGAAAATAGGAATCACTGTCTCATTGAAATGAATGGGGAAAGTGGGGTTTTGTTGAGGTTTTGGGGACGTAAAACGGTGGGAAAAAGTAAGCAAATATTCATGAAAATTTGGTCTTCTATGATGTACTGCATATCTCATATTCTCAGTAGGACATTTTAATTAAGTTAGTATGAAATATGAAACACAGAAAGCTAAGCAGGATTGAGTGAATCCTTTTGAAATTAATGGGGAAACTGCTGCGGTCAAAATGCCCCCAGATGACCACCAGTGTAGTATTTTGCTCTCATTCAAAAATGTTGTCAAATCCCACTTAGGAATTGGTGCAGGCTCAGACTCCTGGGGACAGAACTCCCGGAAACAGAGATGCTACACCTTGGTGGGACTTTCCTGATCAATCCAACAATAAATAAATCAGATGGAACTTTTTACAAGGCATTTCACTAATCTGAGAAATCTATAAATCTGATCAGACTTTTCGTGTGTGCAGGTGGGCCATCTGATCCAGCAGGCCTCAGGGGGCAGTAACCTAAAGAAGGTGACTCTGGAGCTGGGAGGGAAGAGTCCCAACATCATCATGTCTGACGCCAACAGTACGCGCCTCTTTGTACCTCCATGTTCAGAGAACTCTGATCTGACTGCACTAAACCAGTGGTTCTTTAACTTGGTCTTATTGGTCTCCTCTTGCAATGCAACACAGTTTTTTGTCTTATTTTTTACATATAGGCTGAAGGCGGAGGAGGGTGCGTGAGAAAGGGAGGGCGAGCGAGAGAAAGGGCGTACATCAACGCTCAAGTTGTTTTTTTACTTTCACTTTAAAGCTGATGACTCAAACAAAACGTGCTCGTCTGCAGTGGAGAGGCTGTAGTTTGTCATCTCTGCTGATCCAAACAGGTGTGATATTTCCCTGTCTGTTTCTGAGCTGGTGCAGATGAAGCCTCTCCTCGTCTGCTCCTCGTGTGATGGGACTGCACTGTGACATGCAGCAGGAATAACACACACACTTCACACTTTGAGAGTAGAATCACAGGCGCCCCAACCGGAGTCCCCGGGTTTACATGCATTTTGAGAAGACCATTTAAAATTGGACAAGGCCAGTTATACAGTTTTCCTGGCGTGCACGTAAACCTAGTGACTGTGCTAGAATGCTATCAGCTTACGACGGGCTCTCACGTTAGAGTATAGATTCTTGGCCCAAGGCTGACCCCATATTTCCCACTCTGTTATTGGGTCCAGGGGGCAGAGCATGCATAAACGGAGCGAGGGGCATGAGAGCTGAAGAAAAGATGGAGGGAGAGATAATGTAGGTCAGCACAAGCATAGGGGACAAGCGCTTCTGCTCCTGGAGATGCACAGGTAGAATACTCGCATATGCAGACCCCTTCGCCCATAAAACTCCACACAGAAGGCATAAACACAGTTCATTAAACATAACCCCAGTTCTACGAGCGCGAGTTCTGGCCCAGGGAAAGACTCGCACCTGGGTCGGGTTGAGTGAGTTCTGGCTTGGGACTGGGTCTGGCTGGATGTTTGGGCCTGATCTAAACTGTCTGCCCCTGTCTGCCCCTGTCTGCCCCTGTTTGCCCCTGTCTGCCTGCAGTGGCTGAGGCTGTGGAGCAGGCACACTTTGCCCTCTTCTTTAACCAAGGCCAGTGTTGCTGCGCGGGCTCCAGAACCTACGTCCAGGCCGATATCTACGACGAGTTTGTGGAGCGGAGCGCAGAAAGGGCCAAGAACCGTGTGGTGGGGGACCCCTTCAACCTGCGCACGGAGCAGGGCCCTCAGGTCTCTCATCCTCTGTATCTACACACACCTACAAAACACAAAATAGTAAATGCGTGGAGTCTTGTGTCCATTTCCAAATCAAGTCCAAATGTTGTCTTTCCATTTGTCTACCTTGCGTACCACAATTACAGAGGAAGACATAGGTACAATAGACCTAAGTGATCATGCTCCTCTTTACATCACTGTAGATCTGGAACAGAAACAAAAACACACTTTGGGGATATAATGCTAGTCTATACAATGACCCACAAATGATGACAAAGGACATTGAGACGTACGTAGAGAAAAATGACAATAGTGAAGTCTTTCCACTCCTCTGGGATGCAGAACAGGCAGTTTTGAGGGGCGGGGCAATTGCTGTCGCCTCAGCCAAAAGGAAACCAAGGCTTTTTACAAATCGTACAAAAAAAGTAAAGCTTTTGGAAGCTAAACATGCTGAAACAAGGATCCTCAAATGTTACAGGTAATTAAAAAAGACGAGGGGTGAGATCAATGGCCTGGAAATAATAAAGAATGCTCTTCAAGATAATGACATTTTCACATTAGGTGGAAAGAAAATAATGATGGCCATGGTCAAATTATTCATAGTGAAGGAGTTTCAAAGCACTTTTATACAAAATTCATTGATTTCATATATTTGCCCTAGTATTACTTTGTATCGGGGCAAATTAAAATAATCTGTAGCATCACCCATCACTTGCGATTCCCATGACAGCAGCAAGTGTAAAAGCAGCGGAGAAGTGCAGTACTGAAAGCAGTGTTTGTGATTCCAGGTGGACCAGGAGCAGTTTAACAAGATCCTGGGCTACATTAGCAGTGGGAAGAAGGAGGGGGCGCGGCTCATGTGTGGGGGAGGCGTTGCCGCTGACCGGGGATACTTCATCCAGCCCACTGTCTTTGGAGACGTGCAGGACAACATGACCATCGCCCGAGAGGAGGTACCTGCTCCTTGTGCCTTGTGTCTTAATTTAGAGATATTTTAACCATGGTTCATTCCAATTTTGGACCAATTTTTGAATTGTTAATCCTCTCTCTGTATCCTCTAGTATCTCTCTGGATTCAAAGTCCAAACTAAATCTTGTGAATGGGCAAAAGTCCCCAAAATATTGCCTATGGACAGGAAGTTGAAACCCATGAATTGTTCAGTTTTTTTAAGGCAATACACAGCAAGCCAAATATTTTCCTAGATGATACTTCTCTGGAACAGATACTTTTACAATTCATCAGAAATGTGGCAGTAAATGTCTTTGGTGAGCTTCTAGTACAGCACAAAAAGTGAAGTGACCATATAATAAAGCACCAGTGAACGTAAATATTACTATACATTTTTGTTCGAAGGTTAAACTGGTAAAAGTTTCCGTTCATTGCATCTCTTTTTTCTTTAGGGACGGGACAAGATCTCATGAGATTAAAGTGGTACAAGATTGCTCATTTTCTCCCCCTTGTGTTTACATGTGGCTTTGACAAAAAGGGTTAACTTTGCTGAGTTACACCTTTTGAGAAACTGCAGTTCCAAAAGGCAAATGACAGTAAAAATGTTACATAAATAAAACATTGTGTGGGCAAAATATTGTGAACAGGATTGAACCATTTATTTATTATAAATGATGTCATGTCTTGTTCTCGTGGACCCAATGTGGTGTTTTGTCCCACCCCTAGTTTTCAAATTAAGAGGATATTTAAAATTGGAATAAAGAGTATATCTTCAAAAGAACTATTACAGTTTAACTTGGCTGATCATTCATCTGAGCATGTCTTTTGGCAGATCTTTGGTCCAGTAATGCAGATCCTCAAGTTTAAAACCCTGGAGGAGGTGATTGAGCGAGCCAACGACTCAAAGTATGGTCTGGCAGCTGCTGTGTTCACCAAAGACCTTGACAAGGCCAACTACATCTCCAGCGGGCTGCGCGCCGGCACCGTGTGGTAAACCAGAAGCAAACACTCTCATACTGACACATGTGCGTGTCTCTGACCCACAGGCCTCACTCTTCTGTTATTCTCCAGGATTAACTGCTACGATGTGTTTGGGGCGCAGGCTCCATTTGGGGGCTACAAATCGTCAGGAAACGGCAGGGAGCTGGGAGAGTACGGCCTGGAGGGCTACACCGAAGTCAAGACGGTGAGAGTCTTGCCCTCATGAGAAGCTAAGCGTTTATCTTAAGGTTTTTAAACAAATAATGTGAGTTCTGTTAACTACTACACAAAGAGCAAATACCTTTTTATAAGTTAATATGTTTCAAACTAAACCGGGACACAGCACGTGCGCAAACAAAGCACACAGTGGTCAACAGAAATCTGGCAAAACATTTCACAAAACACTTATGGAGAAACTCACACGAGCACAGTCTAAATGCCTCAAGCAGCTCCTCATATAAAGATGTGGCTTCAATGTAACTAAAATAAGAGGTGGCCTACATTAAGCTGTATCTGAACTTATGAACTGCATCATGAGATTCCTGAATTAAAAACATGGATCATTTTCTTTTGCTAATGAACCTCCCTGGACGACTGAGAGATGACAGGTTTTCTGGTTAAAGGTGCATTATGATTATAACTTTTCTGGTGGGTGTCACGTCACCCTCTTGCATCCTTAGAAGATGTTATTGCTTTACCCAAAATCTTCTAAGTATGGCATTAAATGATAATTCAGTTCAGGCTTGCCTCTTCATGGATCTGACGAGTAACTTGGCTTAGTGATGTCACGTGCTTGTCTGAAAATGGAGAGGTTTAATGCTATTCTGTGGAGCATTCAATCTCCATAGAGACAAAGTTTTTATAGTGCACTTTTGTGTGTTTCAAAAACTGGCAACCTATTTTTTCTAATTGTTCACCTTGTGACCCAATTTTGTATTTTTGTATGTTTAAAAAGTAGCCTTTAGGCTTGTTCAGGAATATATTGTGAAAAAAGCTTTATCTGTACATTTAAGCCACTGTATTGCGCACAAACAAAAATGAGAGATTGGTGTCCTCCACTGTGCTCTTCACCGCTCATACGGTTTGAGGAACTCCAACGATGTCAGAGAAGGTGTTATTTTACTTCATTAACTGCAGTTGATGACCAACCTTTGGTTCTCAAACTTTGTTTTAAAACTGCTTTTACTGCTCAAACTGCTATGTATAGATCAAGCCGTTTGCAATAGTTTGAGGCCAGTGTAATGACGTGGAGTGAAGCAGCAGCTCTGCGTGGGAATGCTTTTTGAGCTCGGAAAGATTTAATATTTGGTTTGTCTTGTTAGGTCACCATGAAGGTGCATCAGAAGAACTCTTAAACCAGCAGCACTTCAGATATGAGCCATTTATGAACCTGCTTCAACGCGAACCCGTCATTCATGTACGACTGGACACCACAAACGTGTGTCAAGCATTCACTTCACGCCATTTTAGTCTGGTCAACATTATGTTCTTTGAATGTTGAGTTTGATTTAAAATTCCAGCTTCCAATGAAAGTTGTATTGATGTAAGTGAAATATTTTCAAATAAATGAGAATTTACATTTAGTGGTTGTTTTATTGTTTGACAGTCCACACATGGAATAAGCTTTTAATACACAATCGACTGGTCATTCTGGTCCTATGAAAAAAATCGATCATTTTATGTATTTGTATTAGATCCACATTTAATCAATAAAAATGTTTTGAGTATACAGGTGTAAAGGAGCCTAATCTTATTGCTTTAAGAAATAATCATCCAATGTATATTTTCATTTTGGGCATCTAGTTTATTTTTTTAAACAGTATTCTAGAGCGTGCATGCAGGACTTTCGGATGATTAGTCCATGTAATCCAAAGCTGCTAGTCTTGAGGTGTTTACAGATTTAGTGCCGACTTTTTGGTTCTGAGCAGAGGTTTGGTTTGTGAGCACACTTTTGTACAGCGAGCTGCTGTGTGGAGGGCGTGTCTCCATGGTGCCATCCTGCTTTTGGCTGTCCCTCTGCATATCAGCCTGTTCTCTATCAGCAAACTCCATCAAACCTTGTCCTCCATTGTTCAGAGACCCAGCCCCGTGGAACTGTCCCTCGGTGAGGCCTGGTCCTTCGCTCTTCACAGACACCTGGTGCTGGTCGTCCCTCAGACCTGGTCCTCCAGTCTTCACAGACACCTGGTGCTGGTCGTCCCTCAGACCTGGTCCTCCAGTCTTCACAGACACCTGGTGCTGGTCGTCCCTCAGACCTGGTCCTCCAGTCTTCATAGACACCTGGTGCTGGTCGTCCCTCAGACCTGGTCCTCCAGTCTTCACAGACACCTGGTGCTGGTCCTCCCTCAGACCTGGTCCTCCAGTCTTCACAGACACCTGGTGCTGGTCCTCCCTCAGACCTGGTCCTCCAGTCTTTATAGACACCTGGTGCTGGTCCTCCCTCAGACCTGGTCCTCCAGTCTTCACAGACACCTGGTGCTGGTCCTCCCTCAGACCTGGTCCTCCAGTCTTCATAGACACCTGGTGCTGGTCCTCCCTCAGACCTGGTCCTCCAGTCTTCACAGACACCTGGTGCTGGTCGTCCCTCAGACCTGGTCCTCCACTCTTCAGAGACACCCAAGGCTGGTCATCCCTCAGACCTGGTCCTCCAGTCTTCACAGACACCCGAGGCTGGTCATCCCTCAGACCTGGTCCTCCAGTCTTCATAGACACCTGGTGCTGGTCCTCCCTCAGACCTGGTCCTCCAGTCTTCATAGACACCTGGTGCTGGTCCTCCCTCAGACCTGGTCCTCCAGTCTTCACAGACACCCGAGGCTGGTCATCCCTCAGACCTGGTCCTCCACTCTTCATAGACACCTGGTGCTGGTCCTCCCCAAGGCCTAGTCCTCCAGTCGTCACAGACACCTGGTGCTGGTCGTCCCTCAGACCTGGTCCTCCAGTCTTCACAGACACCTGGTGCTGGTCGTCCCTCAGGCCTGGTCCTCCACTCTTCACAGACACCTGGTGCTGGTCGTCCCTCAGGCCTGGTCCTCCACTCTTCAGAGACACCCGAGGCTGGTCGTCCCTCAGGCCTGGTCCTCCACTCTTCACAGACACCCGAGGCTGGTCGTCCCTCAGGCCTGGTCCTCCACTCTTCACAGACACCCGAGGCTGGTCGTCCCTCAGGCCTGGTCCTCCACTCTTCACAGACACCCGAGGCTGGTCGTCCCTCAGGCCTGGTCCTCCACTCTTCACAGACACCTGAGGCTGGTCGTCCCTCAGGCCTGGTCCTCCACTCTTCACAGACACCCGAGGCTGGTCGTCCCTCAGGCCTGGTCCTCCACGCTTCGTAGACACCTGGTGCCGGTCCGTCTGCTGCTGGGCCAAGTGCCATGCAGCACTGCTTACGAAGGTACTGACAGCTGGACACAGAAACACAAATCAAATTACTGGCCAACTCCGATAACAGAATTTCCACCTGAATCTAACCTCTGCACAGAAAGGCCCAATGGAGACTCAGATGGGGGCTGACTGCTTTTAAGATAAATGTTCCATGTTCTCCAGTGAAATGCCTGTAGCCTTATAGCAAATGGACTGGAGCTTGAAAAATGTGGATGAGGTTAAGTGAAGTAGTGAAACGTGGCTAAAACCATACCTGGATTTTATGGTGCCCGTTTATGAGAGTGAGAGACTAGACAGTGTAGATAGGCCTGGAGGGATGTGCAATATAAGGGTTCAATATTATCCCTAAACTCACAGTTGGATGGTCTGGTAGTGACAGTTTGGGGTGCTCATGGTAAAATTGATATGGTCAATTTTGGACATTATTGTTAGCACTTTAAGCCAAATAATGCAGTTATTAGGAGGGATTTTAAAGAGGAAAGACACATTGCCGACCTGGAGATGATCGTGCAGGATCATAGAAACAATCACAATAAAGAAAATCCGCACAACTCCATTAAAAGGTCCAAAGATTTTGTTCGCATCAAGTGACGTTTCAGGCCCTTCCATTCATTCACCTATTACATAGGGGCTTGATGAGTGGTCACATTTCAGAAATCTAAACTATACCGAGTCCTGATACCAGGCCTCAGGCCTGCGATACGGGTCGTAGGGTGGAGCTAGAGTCCTGATTGGCTGCTGCATGTCTCCAGGCAGAAAAGACTGGGAATCCTGGAGAATAGTCTTTTTTTCCTTTTTAGGAGAGGACAGGGTGAAATGGGGAACGAGAGAAGAATAGCAGTAAATTGGAGTCGGGATTCAAACTCAAGACTGCGGCCAGCTGCAATTGGCATATGTGTACTGTGACTTAACCACCCAGCAGCATGAATTGGGCCTTGCCAACAGACACCCCCAGATTTCTAGTGGACATCTGAACCAGAGAAAATGTCTCCAGTCTAACCCACAATGTACTAGTCAGACCCGATGAGCAGCACTGGACAAGCTTGCTCCAGTGCCATGAGCGCGTCAATGGGATGTGTGCTTGGTGAGTCCAAGCTCTTTGGCAGTAAAGACTCTCTTGGTGTTATAGACCTTGTGTGGCTGGGAAGCAGGAGACGGCATAAAGGACATTGCCACCCCATGCAACAACTTGAAGTCTTGGTTCATGGGCAGCTCCTCTGCGGCCCCGTCAAGGCCAAGCTGCGGAGTGCAAAAGGATTGCCCCAAGAAACTAGTCTCTGTTCCACAGGCTGATTTGCTCACATTTAGGAGGCAGTTTCTACTCTCAGGGGGTCTGTACACACATAGGATCTTCTCCATGGTGGTCATAAGGCACATGTCTGAGTGCTCGGACCCTGAATCAGGCTCAATTCTGAATGTCAACTGTGTAGCACCAGCAGTTTGCGCTTTTTACAAGTCGCACTTATCTTCATCTTCTTCATCTTGAGGTCACACTCTGCTGCTAGGTGCTCCCTCCACAGCGCCAGCACCTGTTGCACCAGTGCATGTGCTGTATTGCAAAGTATCCACCTGCACCTCAAATTCCAGCCAGGTCTGACAGGTCATGGAGGGTGGGGATAGGCACATTGTGGGGGTGTACATAGCGACGGAAACCAGCTTGCAGGTCGTGGGGCAGCGTCCCCAGGAGCCGGTAGATGTGGGAGCCACCCCTGTGTTCCACTCCACCGGAAGGCCTGGCTATCTCCAGACAGAATGTTACATCCCTCCATCCGCTCGGCTATACATTGAAGTGCAAGCTGATGGGGCTGACCAAACTGCTGGTTGAGAGCATCCATGGTGTCGGAATAGGGAGAGTTAATATTCAACATTCATCGATAAAATAATCTCAGTACATGAGCGCTGACAGTCAGCGTATGTCTTAATAAGCACTCAGAGCACAAAGGAAATTCAGTGGAATCAATCAGTGTGAATAATAGATTTTGTTTATGCTTTTAGGTGGTGCAATACATACCAAAGAAGCACTAAACACACCACCTTGTTTTACATCCTGCACTAGCCCCACGCTGAAATGCCAAACTAAAAACAAGAGCGTGGCATAGGCCTCACTAGACCGGAAGGCGTCATAAAAGTAAAAGGTAGAGGATGTCACCAATCCACTTCGGTGTGCTTTTTTTAATATACATCAGCCTCACTCTCCAGGTGCAATTCCAAAGAGTTTTGAACAAGAATATGGCCATGTTGTGTTGGTTTGTGGAGGAGAAAGATGTGCAAATTGTGAAAACTATGAATGTGAATTTGAAGAGTGTACTGTTCCGTGATATAGAGCCAAGTGCAATACTGTGACATAATGGCAATCATCCCTGGTGCAATATCTTCTATCCATACAACAGCTGTAAATAAGTGTGTGTTATTTCCAAGTTATCAGTTTTTATGATTATACTTAAGATAAGATAAGATATTCCTTTATTGTCCCACATGGGGAGATTTCATTGGTGCAACGCAGGTAGATACAGAGGTAGATACAGAAGAACAGATCACTTATAGGAAGTCTGAAAAACACTTTCAGTAGAAGATCTCCTATAAATAAATAAAAACTCCCATAGACAAATGAATACATAAATACCATTGCATGTGATCACGACAGTAATTGCACATAAATATGTGTCACGACAGCACATAGATTGCACATGAATTCCAACAGCAATTGCACATATGACAGAATTGCACATCAGTATTAGGTTAGGTCAGTATTGCGAGTGTTCAGTACTAACAGTTTTTGTTATAAAGTCTGACAGCAGCAGGAAGGAAAGACCTACGGAACCTTTCCTTCACACATCGAGGGTGGATCAGTCTCTCACTGAAGCTGCTCTCCAGAGCGGAGAGAGTGTCCTGCAGGGGGTGACACTCATGGTCCAGCATAGATGTGAATTTAGCCAGGACCCTCCTGTCCCCCACCTCCTGCACCGAGTCCAGAGCACAGCCCAGGACGGAGCTGGACTTCTTGATGACTCTGTCCAGCTTCCTCCTCTCCCTCTCTGATGCTGCTGCTCCAGCAGGCCACACCGTACAGGAGGGCTGATGCCACCACAGAGTCGTAGAAGGTCTTCAGGAGTGGCCCTGTCACTCCAAAAGACCTGAGTCTCCTCAGGAGGTAGAGCTGACTCTGGCTCTTCCTGTACAGTGCGTCTGTTATGAGTCCAGTCCAGTTTGTGGTTCAGATGAACACCCAGGTACTTGTATGAGTCCACTCTCTCAATGTCCCGTCCCTGGATGTTCACTGGTGAGGGGGCAGTGGGGTGGCGTCTGTGGAAATCCACCACCATCTCCTTGGTCTTCCCCGCGTTGATGAGGTGGTTCCGTTGACACCAGTCCACAAAGTCCTGCGCCAGTCCTCTGTACTCCCCGTCATCGTCGTCCGTGATGAGTCCGATGATGGCAGAGTCGTCAGAGAACTTCTGCAGGACACAGCTGTCCGTGTCATGTCTGAAGTCTGCAGTGTAAAGGGTGAAGAGAAAGGGCGCGAGGACAGTGCCCTGGGGTGCCCCCCCACTGCAGGTCCGAGTGTCAGACACACAGTTCCGGGCTCTCACAAACTGGGGTCGGTCTGTGAGGTAGTCCAGGATCCACTCTGCCAGGTCATACTCCACACCAGCCGTCTCCAGCTTGTCCCTCAGGAGCAGCGGCTGGATGGTGTTGAAGGCGCTGGAAAGATCGAAGAACAGAATCCTCACAGAGCTGCCAGGCTTTTCCAGGTGAGAGAGAGAGCGGTGCAGCAGGGAGATGACGGCGTCCTCCACTCCAATGCCAGACCGATATGCAAACTGCAGCGGGTCCATGGCTGAGCTCACGGTGGAGCGGAGGTGGTCCAGGACCAGCCGCTCCAGTGTCTTCATCAGGTGGGACGTGAGAGCCACTGGCCTGAAGCTGTTGAGGTCTTTGGGGCGCGGTGTCTTAGGCACAGGTACCAGACAGGAGGTCTTCCAGACCTGTGGTACCACCCTCAGCTTCAGGCTCATGTTGAAGACATGCTCCATAACTCCACACAGTTCATCTGCGCAGGATTTAAGGAGCCTGGGGCTGATGCCATCAGGTCCTGCTGCCTTCCTCACTTTAATCCTCTTCAGCTCACTCCTCACCTGTGCTGCTGTGACAGTCAGTGGTTGGCAGGGGGACCGTGTGCTGGGGGGATGGGTGAGTCCAGGCGAAGTGGGGAGCTGATGGTCCGGGGCAGATAAGCGAAGAGGAACAGATGCAGGGCATTGTCCAGCTGTGGAAGAGGGAGCATGCAGTTGTGCAGGGGGAGGGGCGGGTGACCGATCAAACCTCAAGAAGTGAGCATTTAAATCATTCACCCACTGTAGATCCCCCTCTGTCTGGGCAGGGGGGATTTTGAAGCCCGAGATGGTTTTCAGGCTCCTCCACACTCCCTGAATGTTCTTCTGCTGCAGCTGCTCCTCCATCCTCCTCTTGTAGCCAGCCTCAGCCTGCCTGATCTTCCTCCTCAGCTCCTCCTTGTTCCCTGACCTGAAGGCTCTCTTCTTCTCCTTCAGCAGAGCCTTCAGTTCACGGTTAATCCATGGCTTGTTGTTTGGAAAACACCGCACCGTCCGGGAGGGAACAATGTTCTCAAAACAGAAGTTGATGTAGTCCGTGATGCACTCTGTGATGGTGTTGATGTCCTCCCCATGTGGGTCATAAAGCTCAGTCCAGACAGTGGTGCTGAAGCAGTCCCTCAGAGCCTCCTCGCTCTCAGCAGACCACATCCTCACCTCACGGGACACCACAGGCTGCCTGCGCACGATGGGTTCATACACAGGCCTCAGATGTACAAGGTTGTGGTCCGAGCTGCCCAGGGGAGGGAGGGTGGAAGAAGAATAAGCCTCCTTGGTGTTGGTAAAAAACAAGTCCAATGTTCTATTCTCTCTGGTGGGGCAGGTAACATACTGGGTGTATGTTGGTAGAACAGAAGAGGGAGAAGCGTGGTTAAAGTCACCAGAGATGAGGAAGAGAGCCTGTGGATGCTGTGTTTGCAGCCTACAAGTGCAGGAGAGCAGTGCTTCACAAGCATTTTCAGCATTGGCAGACGGGGCCACATAGACTGCGACAGGGCCAGCCCAGCCTATAAGCGAACTAAGCAGCCGCGTAGGGCCCCGAGGCGTTAATAGGGCCCCCAATCCGTCCCCGTCTTATGAGAAGCGCAAGCGCAGCGTGCGCCACTAGTGTAGTCGCGCTGCTGGCGCGGCAGCGCACACAGCGGTAACATATAACGCACAAACCGCATTTATTTGTAATGACAATCTGGCAACCGAGACACCAGACCTGCGCTGATTGGGCAACTTCATTGTGCGCGAGGAGCTCGAGAGCAAAACATAAACACAACACAACGTGGTCCCTGCGTGGTCTTCATGTCCAGAGGAATATATCCCCCCGATGCCGAAAAACGAAAGAAGAAACTTCTTGACGATGTAAAGAAACTGCAAACTCAACAACACTCTCCAGGTATTGAACTTCTCTTACAAAGAGACGGTTAATGCTTCTGTTTGAAACAACACGATTCTGTCACATTAGTTTGCTCAGGCTGGAGGCGACGAGAGCTCTGCCCCGAGCACAATATGTGTCTGAATGAAAGATAATAAGCTTAACATTTACACCAGCCCCATAGTGTGAGCTGCAGGTGAGGCCGGTGAGGGGCCTCTATGGTCCGGGTCACTAAGAGGCGGAGATCCGGACGAGCGCCGTCTCGTCCAGAACCTCTGACGTGAAACTTTGGAGTGAACAGTGTGCGGCCCCCTGTCCCGGGCCCCTGTCCCGGGCCCCTGTGCAGCCTCAGTTAGAGATGAGCTGGTTTGAGTTTGCGTCCCTCTCTCACATCTCCATGTGTGAGATCAATCGTGACTCGTGATGTCTGTTTTACTTTGACTTCTTAACGTGCAATAAGAGGAACGTAAAGGTGCAGGAGTCCAGTGTGTGGTGTTCTGATCAGAACAAACATTTATATTGTAATTAACTTTTAATAGAGCAATAAAACATTTCAATTTATTTAAAAAGCATCATTAGACTTGTTATAAATTATAATAAATTGATAGTGAAAAATAACCAGACATTATGATTGCGTCTGTTATAGAATAATACTATATATTTTTATACAAAAGTGGCAAAGCTGCAGAAATGCAGTCTCTTCACTATAGCTAGATTTGGACCTTCACTTCTAGTTCTGGTCATTCTCTGGGAATAATATGTTTGCACTGTTTTATCAGTGTTAATTGTTAATCAAGCAACACTTATGCCATTTGTTTAATTTAATATAACTTGTTTTGTCACTTTGGCAAGAAGGAACAGTTGGGAGCTGTAAAAGATAAATTAGTAAGGATAACTATTACTTTTACATTTTCAGTTAAAATGAATCAATTTGACCATAATTATTTTTCATAGCCAATATTGTATTGAGTAATTAAGTACACTAATTAATAACTGGCTTTAGTCATTTTCTCCTGGCGCAGTTTCATCACATCATCATTTTATAGCATTACAACCTCAACATTTTACTCTTACTTACGCCGGTTGGACCACATTAAAATGCACCAGAAGACCCAAAAAAGGTCTGAAAATTTCTGGGGGAGGGCCCCCAGACCCCCCCTGTTCATTAATTTAAACTGCTAATGTGGCTGTCGACCCTTAACGCCCACAAATACGCCCAAAAACATATCTGGGACGTGTGTTATTTGTACAGGGAGTAGAGGTGATGTCAGCGGAATACCAAGTTGCATTGTGGGATTTAAGTTAGCAATATTTGAGCTTGTGAGGTGCTGAGAATAAACTAACTGGCAAACAGATGCCCTGGAGTTTTGGTGCGCTTTGTTTGCGTTGAAGAAAGTTCCCATATTTGAATTGTTTACTGACAATGGCAATAAAACTGATTCTGATGACGTGGTGAGGGGCCCCCAAAAATGTTTTCGCTTAGGGCCCCCTGAAGGCTTGGGCCAGCCCTGGACTGCGATCAAAATTACATGTGAGAACTCCCGGGGCAGATAATATGGCCTCATGCCAATAGCCAATAGTTCAATATCTTTGTTACATAACTGCTGCTTCACTGTGCAGTGTTCGGGTTTGGACCAGCTCGTGTTCACATACACCGCCAGACCTCCACCTCTTTTCTTCAAGCATTCTCTCGTTCTGTCCGTTCCTAATCAGTGTTGCAAAACTGGAATTTCCCCATTGTGGCACAAATAAAAGGTTATATTATCTTATTACAGCCAGAAATGCACTTGCCGTATTGAAGTAGATTTACGGAGCATTTTGCTTTTAAAAACGTGCACACAGAAGCACTCGATGTATTTGAGGAAGGGGAAGAAATCTGAGCTTTTCTAGATTCAACAGCAGTTTTCTCAGCTTGTTCTGCTGTTGTGACACTTTGACCAATCAAGTATTTGTCATGACATATTTTAAAACTTTACACACAATCCTTTTTGTTTGCACTTACATTTGAGCCTTTGGAGTGTAATAAGCTTAACATGCAAAGTTAATGAGGAAGTAAACTGTCCAATCAGAGCTTGTTAAACTCTGGGTTAGAGGAATAAAACCTGCTTCCGACCAGGTTAGGTTGACAGAGTTGCCGTGGTAACCGACTCAGGGTTAAGGTCAACTTTCTCTGTGAAACTGAACTCTTTGGACTAAACTAGAGACAGAGACAGACAGAGACAGCTGGGATGAAAAGTGAATGCAAGTAAATGAGGTGGAGGAGCAGCGAGTACTTACGGTCCTCAGGGGCCCCACACACAGAGTCACAGCAAGAGCACGCAGAGGAAGAGGTATCCAGCTCCTGCCACCTGCACAACAAAGTACTGAAGTTTCAGTTTCGACATACATGCCATAATCATCGTGTGCCATCCACAAATCAATATAGGATTTGAACTTCAAATTTTGGTTCCTCCAAAGTCAATTCCTTCCAATCCAAGCGTCCTGCCACAGCCCAAAAGGCTAATGGAACAGGCTTTAAAAGAGGTCACCAACCTTTTTAGGGTTGAGGGCTACTTTATGAGCACGGACTTGGTCGACTGTGCGTACAGTGAGTAAATATTTGCTATGTATGTGGGGCTTTTATGTGTATTCATAATGTACTTTTCAATCTGAAAACCCAATCTTAATTCACATTTTAAACCAGTGTGTAATAACAATATAACTGTTTAAAAGATATTACAAAATCCGATAACTGTATCAAATCTAGCACTAACTCATTCAATGAGTAAATTCATGCATTGTCAAAGAACAAGCAAAGGTGCCATGCGAATGAGAAAAATACAGTCCTGAGCGAGTCCTGGTTCAGTCCTGGTTCAGTGTGAGACCCGATTTAAACTTTAGCCCTGTACGAGTTAGACCTGATTTAGTTCTGGGTTGGTCCTGGTCTGACAGTGGTCCTGTCCTGCACCGACAGCTCCTCCTTTGCGCTTTGTAACAGACTACTCCTGACATTCGGCCTACTCCCGACATTCTCAAAAGTATTGCTCATTTGTCTTTAAATTAAAACATTGCTCATCTAAAAACACATCTTAACCATGCACCGCAGATCCAGTGCTGTCCGCGCACATATACAATGTGTCACTTTTGAAAAAAAATAAAAATATAGTATTTTTTATTTTTCCATGGGAGTTTGCCCAACCAGTCCACATGTGCTTTGTGGATCTGGAGAAGGCTTTCGACCATGTCCCTCGGGGTGTCCTTTGGGGGGTACTCCGGGATTACGGGGTCCGGGGCCCTTTGCTCAGGGCTGTCCAGTCCCTGTATGACCGGAGCAGGAGCTGTGTTCATTGCCGGCAGTAAGTCAGACCTGTTCCGCGCTGGAGGGACTATGTCTCTCGGCTGGCCTGGGAACGCCTTGGGATCCCCCCGGAGGAGTTAGAAGAAGTGTCTGGGGAGAAGGAAGTCTGGGAGTCCCTGCTTTGACTGTTGCCCCCGCGACCCGGCCCCGGATAAGGAGAAGAAAATTGATGGATGGAGGTGCTGGAGGGACCGTCATGGGAGGACAAGCCCCTATGGGATGTACCACTGGACTATAACTGAAGTGGCTGATATCAAGAAATCCTACCAATGGTTAGAAAGAGCCGGTCTGAAGGACAGAGGCCCTGATCATGGCAGCACAGGAGCAGGCCCTGAACACCAGAGCAATAGAGGCCCAGATCTACCACACTACCACCACACAAACTTACCAGACACTGGGGCAGATGGGACAGATACATAGGGACACAAGGTGTCTTGTGCGTGTGGGTGCTTTGTCCACACTCACCTGCCTGTAGCCCGGTTGTAGGTGCAGCTCTTTGAGGAGGCAGACGGTTGGAGACCCACCGACATGGAGCAATGGAGGAACAGAACCTGAAACGGGAACATATCTTACGCCAGATTTACGCTCAGCACATATTTTGAGCGGGTTAGTTACAGACTGTACTGCAGTACGTATTAGACCAATGCACCGTAGATTTATGTTGGGCTACGTGATAACCAGATACAGTAAGGACTTGTCTAATAGGAGAATCAGCATCTGAGACATGAAATCTAAACGGCTAAACAAGAGTCACACAAGAACATGTTTGTGGAGTCTTACTTAAAATGATCATTTTTATACGTAAGGACATTCAGTTTACAAAAGACAAAGGATTCATTAGGCATTCAAATATCCTTTTTGAGATCTTTTTAATAACTTTTTTGGACACTAAAAGATGCTTTAAAGTGCATTATTCGTTCCCACAGCCAGGAACGTCAGCCTCTTCTCTGTGCAGAAGGCAAGTGCCACGAGCACAAAACATGAGTCGTCCTGCCCCTGTGCAGCTCACTATACGGCACATAGCCTGTATAGACTATGGCTATGTGGTGTTAGAGATTACAGTTAGTGATGTGCGGGTCAGTTTAGTGTAGCAGATACCTCTGTCTGCAGGGAGTGAGTGTATGTGCACTTTGATTATAAGAGAAAAAAAGCATCTGGTGCTCCATAGAGCAGCCAGTAAGTACTTTACATAATGATGCTACTCTAACCTTTTGCACCGTTTTTTTTTTTTTTTTCAACTGGGTCCTAAAAAGCTGACTCCCACATACCTACTGTGTATGGTACAACACAGTGCAGGAGACGAGTGGGACAGCTCTGAGGTGACCCGTGAGAGGTTTCTGAGGACTCATGAGGCTGAATATGGCTGATCTTTAACAGCATAGAGAGAAATCAAGGGCTGTACGAACAGTTTTAGAGTCCCTGAAAATGTATTACAATGCCAAAGCTTTTTGTCACTTATGTATGACAATCCACCTCATACACACACACACAACTGTCTAAGGTTGTTTCACTGAGAGCCGCTCAGCAAAACATTTACAAAGCAGAGGGACATATTGGTGGTCAGTACAAAGTAATTATGTTCTGATTTCAACAAACTTAAACATCCATAGTTTATCTGATCTTACCTGTGCCGCTGTGGTGAAGAGGAGGGAGTCCACAGAGAAGCGCAACTCACTGGGGCCCCACGAAACAAAGTGTGATCCGCTGTCTGCCCTCACACTGTCAGTCATACAGCTGAGAACACACACACAGCATCATACCAGAGGGGGCGCTAAGGAGCCAATTTACTCAATATTCTGGCTTGGATGGAGGGGGACTGTTCTCAAAAGAAATGTATTATATGAAGATATTGTGAACCTGATCAGTTTCATTATACACGTTAAAGTTTAAAGGTCCCATAACATGCTAAATCGACTTTCCAGAGCTTTTAACCTTCTTACAGTGCTATTTGTGCCTCATATATGTGCCCAAAATGTTTTTGAGCTAGAGAACAGTCTATATCCTTTCCTCAGATCTGCAAATGGACAGGGGCTACTCACAAGGGCATGTCATAATCACGGACTTGCGCCACCATTCCCCCCTCCCCCTTAGCGTGGAAAGGGGGAGGGAGCCTGTTGCTCCACGTGTATGCGGAAGAGCCACCGCGGTTAGTTTCACGTTGCACAGGAGAACCTGCTGCGCTGTGCAGACTTGTGTTGTGTAACTTACAACAAAGTTACATTCGAGTGCTGGCACAGACGATGGAGCGCGAGAGCTGTACATACATCGTCTCCACGCTGAGACTACGTCACGGGTTGGGCGGGGGAGCCAGATGGCTCTTCCCAAGGGTGGGGGCAAATCTCAAACCAAGCCGTCTGCATTTCCGGGTTTGTGAGCGGGGTCCAAGGTCTGGGTGATATTTCATAACTATTATGTTATGAGTGTTGCACAACACTTATTATCAAATATACCCTTAGGGTAGACTACGAAAACACACAGGTAAACACAGACAGACACACAAACTACCCATGGTTACTGATGATGTCCACTCTGGGGGAGCTGCTGGGGTCCTTGGAGCTGCTCACATGACAGGAGTCCACGTAGAGCCTTTCCCCGGCCAACAGCGTGCCAGTCTGGGCTACGAAGTACACGGGCTCCCCCAAGATGACCTCGTGTTCCGGAGACAGCACTTCCCACTGGCCTGCCCCGACACACACAAACTCATGGATTTGGCTTTTTTTCTTGGTTCTAAGGATCCGAGCGTGACAATGCGAAATTTTAAATTCCCAAAAACCATTGTTTACTACTTGAGTTTTGTCCCCCCTCACTGAAGCCCCTTCCACAGTCACAAACTTGCAGTTTTAATTCAGACTTAAAATCCTTAGTATTTATATCTGATGTCAGTTAATCATTGAAAATGTGACATAGCATGTTAAACGGTCTGTTGGTTCCACAGCTCTGTCATCTGGAGGCTAACCAGCAGTAGTAATGTAGTAAGTAACATCTCTAACACTGTTGTTTTCAGTCTAAAAAACATATGTAAAACATAGTTTTTTATAAAGTTTTAGAAACAGATTTAATTATTATGCTCTTTAGTTACTACAAAGTGAATAAGCCCTGAGCAAGCCTTCAGAAAATGTATATTTATTTTCAGAAAGCCTAATTAATAGAAAATTCACTTCGGAAACCAAGTACTGTTGAGCTACATTGGCCCTAACCCAAAGGGAGGAGTTACAATTGAAACATGCCCTGTTCTTGTTTACAAGTCTGACAGTTTGGGTCATTAACACCTAATGAGGTGTGACCACCTCTTTCCTTCATTTTTCTCTTCCATAGCATTTGACTGGTTTGATTTCTGCAAAGGTTTTACGAGTTTTATGAGGGAGCTTGTATCTCAAACACCATTCTGTTTAAAGATTCCCCCACAAATAATTTCTGGTGTGTTTGATGTACTATTTTAGCAACTCATCACCCATTGCATGTCTTTGCAAAAAATGTTTGTTTTTTTTCATTTGCGTGTGCTGGGCTGTGCTCACTGTTGCAGACGCGAAGACTGAAGCTGGCTCTACTCTGGACACTCTTCAGGAACGAGGTGGGCCGTGCCAGAGGTTGGTACCCAACTCTGTACGAGTAATGGAACCTGAGGACAATAGAGGGACATCAACAATGGATCTGTGCAGTGCATTCAACAAATCATGTTTGCAAAAACAAATCCTCCAAACATCAAAGCTGACAAGCTTTCTGTGAAATGGACTCAATTTTGACAGTTGAGAATCATGTGTGACAGTGAGAGTAGCTTATCTTATAGGTCCAGAGGAGAGTACTTTACCTGTTGTAGTGACAGCTGAGGGGCAGGTCCAGGAGAGTACTTTACCTGTTGTAGTGACAGCTGAGGGGCAGGTCCAGGAGAGTACTTTACCTGTTGTAGTGACAGCTGAGGGGCAGGTCCAGAGGAGAGTACTTTACCTGTTGTAGTGACAGCTGAGGGGCAGGTCCAGGAGAGTACTTTACCTGTTGTAGTGACAGCTGAGGGGCAGGTCCAGGAGAGTACTTTACCTGTTGTAGTGACAGCTGAGGGGCAGGTTCAGAGGAGAGTACTTTACCTGTTGTAGTGACAGCTGAGGGGCAGGTCCAGAGGAGAGTACTTTACCTGTTGTAGTGACAGCTGAGGGGCAGGTTCAGAGGAGGCACTCGGAGCACAGAGCCCTGGTGAGGAGTCACGTAGTACAGGGAGTACTTGTACACCAACTGACCTCCGACCACCTGGAACAGACGCTGTGTGAACTCAACATGAGGCTGTCAGTGTCATCTACACACTCTTACACTTTTTGGAAAGACTGTTTACAAATTATAATATTGATTCTGATGTTGAATAAACATTTTACATACAATTTTTCAACTCATGTTTTTTTAATTTTAGAAATAGACTATAGCAATTAATCCAGTTTTTATAATTGGCAGATTCTACATCCATACAATTTATCATCATCCCTTTTTACCCCAGTCCAAACTAAATAATGAAGCCTCCATGATTATATTCAAAATTATAACTTTTAAAACTGACAATGACATTTAAATTTGAAAGTAAGTATATATATATATAGCACCATTATTTATTGATTAGACAGGACAGTTGTAGCATGATAAAGCAGGAGAGATATTTGGCAAATGGTCTAATCTGGGAAGTGAACGCTGTGGCAGAAATCACATATTATGTGCAATGCCCTAAACCAGGCTCTCTCAAAGTGGGGGGTCGCGGCACCCTTGGGAGGGTGTCTTGCCCAAGGATACAACAAAAATAAGGCACTTTAACCATAAACAATTTATAAACAAAATGTATAGGAGATATGAAATCGGGATGGTCCTATATGGATTTTTTGAGCCAATACCAATATTCAATATTTGTCTCGCTATTGTGGCCAATAACTGATATTAAAAGTGTACCTGATTCACAGGATTTATTCAGACTATGGGTATCCAATCATGGGTTGGTTGGGCTAGTTTTGTTCCCCTCAAAAATCGAGATCCCGAGATGATACAAACACAATTCAACTCAAGTACTCCTCGTTTCCAAAAACGTAAACCCTATTTTCGAACAATAAAAGACAGAATTCCTCGATATCTCTGTGTTCTTCTTTTCCCCTTCAAAATGAGTTCCTTCTCAGCCATTTTTGACTTGTGAATAGGCCCCAAAAGCTAACTCACTAATCAGCAGATATTGGCACAATCTATAAAAGAGCGAGAATAATGATCTGACCTCACAAAAATAATGAAGAAAAGGCTCTTTACCAAAGCAACGGTATTGTGAAAGTGGATCAAAATTTGTATAAATCATCATCCTGGAAACTAAGAAAAACAACAAGCTGAAACAACAATTTTAAAAATACGTGACAAATTCGTGCAAATAAAAGCAATCTTAATCAAACAACATAAAACACATTTCTCAATCCATTATTACAGAAGGGAAAAATAAAACATTAGGAGCTATAACACTTGAAATACAAGATGCAATGAAAAGATTTAAGAAAAATAAATCTCCGGGGAGTGATGAATTCACCTCAGAGTGGTATAAAGCTCTAAAAGAAGAATTGACTCACGAAGAATGAGAAACTATATGAAGAACTGTCTTTTAAGAAAGTCTTTTAAATTTTTCATAACCCCATGTCAAAGTGCCCGTTATTCACAGGGAAATGCAGACTGCTGGAGAAGCTGTGGCACTGGCAGGAGGAGAACTATTTTCATGTGTTTTGGGACTGTCCTGTTGCTCAAAAATATTGGACTGAAATCAACAAAGAGCTGCAAGACTATTTTCAACCTTGCCATTCCATTTGATTTCAGAACCATGCATATGGGCCTTAAAACTCCTGCCATGGACACGGGAAATGCATATCTTTGGAGCATACTCCTGCTGCAGGAAAGAAGGCCATTACAAAAACACTGACTCGAACTGCATCAACTATCAAGGACTGGACAGACATTATAACAGACTTTAAATTGTACCACCTTAATTGGGATAGTGTATACTGCATTATTGCTATATTTACGAATGCAACACTTCTGACAAGGATTAAATCAATCTGTACTGGAAACACAAACCAAGTCAACAGTGACCTACCTGCGCGTCCCTGCCGCACTCGCTCAGGCCGCGGTGGAAGTACAGGTACCGGGGGCTGGCTGCGCTCACCGGACACGAGCCGAGTCGAAACTGGGCCGGGGAGCTCCAGTGCCGGAGCCGCAGCCGGTCCACGCGCACGCTGATCTGCCACAGGCCGCACCAGACGTCCAGGCCGAGGGGAGTGGCCTGCGTGTGCCCGGGCTGCTGCTGCTGCTGCTGCTGCTCAGGGCCGGGGATCAGCAGCGAGGCCAGACCGTGTGGAAGTGGACTTTTGTGAGGAACCGGTCTGAACATCTCCCGAGCGACCAGCGGTCCCGGGGCGTGCTTGAACAATGGCAGGTGATGCACGGGGCCTCTGGACTGGCCCCGGGACTGGCCCCGGAGAGCACCCGCACACACGGCCCACAGCACGCACATCAGCAGCACCATGTTCGGGTTGAGAGCGCGACCTTCGGGACGGGACAGGTGTCTGCGGCTCATTAACGCACCTGCGGCTCTGGACACGTCACGCCTCACGTTCATTCACCAACACCAACATACTTTTGACCGTTTTTCTCTAAACCCCTTCAAAAACGACCCATAGGCTACGGGAGAGCATTGGTGACACAAAAACAAACATCCTTTTAGGCTATTTTGCGTAATTATTATTACCCGGAACATGCGTTATTGGATCCACTTTGACAGCCAGGCTCATTTAACAGAACCAATTAATTAATTTAATCAGATCAATTTGACCACGATGCAGATTTGACAAACATATAAGTATTCAAACAAGGTTGCTTTTCACACTTGTCACTGCTCTTGCTCAGCCTCAGTATACCACAAAAGTCATCCAAATATTACATTGAATGCTTGAAATAGTTTTTTTTTTCTTTCAAATACGTAGTTTTTAACTGTTAAAGACAATCAAATGAACTGTGACAAATTGCCCATCAGGGTCGGTTGTCACAGTGTGTGGAGCTGGTTGTCCCTGCTGTTATTAATGGCAATTTCAGTCAAAATACTTGCCAATCATCACATGATGTGCTTCAATAATTCATTTGTGAAAACAATTGTTTCTTTGATTTTTACTCTGTATTAAGCTGTAAAATGGAGGAATTCTCCCAGAGGATTTTACGAAAGATACTGACTTAAGTGTATATCAGCACGTTATCATTTTGTCCCATGTGACAACCAAACAGGCTCCATGAGACAACTAGCCCCGGGACCTAGCCCCAGCTGACAGTATGAGCTACAACACATTCAGCACCCTAAGTTTTGGATTTGAACTAGATGTGAAATGTTCCTCATTCGTATAAGAAGCTTTTACAAGACAACCATAAACATCTTGGTGAAATTATACAGACCTTTGAAATTGTGTTGTTTTTTGTGTGATTGGAGAAATATTAGGGGAGAATAAATAGGATGTTCAGCTTCATATTTGATAACAAAAGGCGCATTGGGGATAAGACCTGCACAGAGCACCCATCGTTGGAATTTCCAGTTTAACCCTATCAGTTCTGCGCGTCAGGGGTGTCAAACTCATTTTGGGCCTTGGGCCTAATTTTGATGCTCAGGCTGGTTCACGGCCGAACATAGCGTAAAAAATAATAACAAATATGAATAGAAAAATAAATAGCTTTATATAGCCTAGTAATAGTTCTTTGTGGACACAAATCTGCAGCAGGTGAAAGACTGAGTCCATATTCATGCAGCAGCAGCAGCAGCAGCAGCAGCAGCAGCAGCACCAGCAGCAGCAGCAGCAGCAGCAGCAGCAGCAGCACCAGCAGCAGCAGCAGCAGCAGCAGCAGCAGCAGCAGCAGCAGCAGCAGCAGCAGCAGCAGCAGCACCAGCAGCAGCAGCAGCAGCAGCAGCAGCAGCAGCAGCAGCAGCAGCAGCAGCAGCAGCAGCAGCAGCAGCAGCAGCAGCAGCAGCAACAGCAGCACCAGCAGCAGCAGCAACAGCAGCAGCACCAGCAGCAGCACCAGCACCAGCACCAGCAGCAGCACCAGCAGCAGCAGCAGCACCAGCACCAGCAGCAGCAGCAGCAGCAGCAACAGCAGCACCAGCAGCAACAGCAGCACCAGCAGCAGCAGCAACAGCAGCACCAGCAGCAGCAGCAACAGCAGCAGCACCAGCAGCAGCAGCAGCACCAGCAGCAGCAGCAGCAGCACCAGCACCAGCAGCAACAGCAGCACCAGCAGCAGCAGCAGCAGGAACATGGACTTGTGATAGGATTTCTGATATGAAATGTTGATATCACAGACATGTTGCTGTTGCTGTCCAAACT
The DNA here is from genome assembly GCF_026437365.1 of Eucyclogobius newberryi. Lineage (NCBI taxonomy): Eukaryota > Metazoa > Chordata > Actinopteri > Gobiiformes > Gobiidae > Eucyclogobius > Eucyclogobius newberryi. The sequence goes on along the minus strand of NW_027315945.1, from coordinate 5,709,574 downwards.
CAATATGAGCACGCTATTTTCATAGTTTACTTTGTGATAAATGATTCATAAAGTGCATTGTGTTTGTATTCACAGTCACATTAGTGTGGACAGTCACAGCAGCTTCACTCTGTCATGTTCATACTTTATTACACTCTGACCTGTGTTTTTACCTGTGGCTCCTGATCTGTCCTGGTTTGCTCTGGTTTGGATGTTTTTCTCACAGAGCTGTCATCACAGAAGTTTGTTTTCTTGTTGTTAACTCCACATTAGCGCCGCTTTTAGCACAGCTCTCAACATCCACAAAACTCTTTTCAAGTCTCTTTTCTTTCTTCCACTTGTTTCCCAAACCCACACGTTTCTTTCCCCGCTCATAACCCTCTGTCTTGTCTAGTTCAGTGTGTGCTTTGACACTTCTCGGCCCTCAGCACTTGCGCCAGCAGCACACACAGCAGCGCTGAGCAGCGGGGTGGATGGACGGCTGCTGCAAAAGATGGAGAGAATTGTAGGTCTAGTGATTAAAACATCATATATCTATCGAAAATTAATAAATATAAATAAGAAATGTTAAGCGGCCCGGATTAAAATGTCTAGGGGGGCCGTGTTTGACACCCCTGTTGTAAGCCCCCATTGGATACTTCAAATCTTGCAGGGTTGATGGAGTCCAAATGCATGATGGGAAATGTGATGCTGTAAAACAAGTGAAGAGACAGCACACTGACAGCTGATTAGATGAGACAGAATGAGACAGAAAAGGCCCAGGATGTTGTACAATATAGACATCTTAAGTAATATACGATCTTGATGTGATTAAAGTCATTTTCACCAAGCGTAAACTGTACAGTGAGCTCATTGTTTTTGGCTCTGGTGATGTGCGTGTCAGTCCATAGTGTGTGAGGAAGACAGGAGCATTCACAAAGAAAGAAACACAAGATCTGTCCGTTCACCGTGATGCTGTGTGATCTGAGGCTCCTTCTCTGTTCTCGGGCTTGTGGAGTGTTCAGGTTAATTCTCAGCCCCTCGGCTTTAATCCAGCCAGAGATTTCAGATGCTTAAACAAGCCTAAATTCTATGCCTAATGTCAAGTTACAGCACCGTCTGGTGTGGATTTAAAAAATCAACGTGACAACCTACTCGTGAGACAACCAGACCCGGTTTTTCCTGGTATGGTCTTGTGTTATAGTCCAATATTTAGTTTTTGCAGGCATGTGTATTGGATTAAATTAGTCCAGTCATAAACTAGTCACATCATTTATGACATGTTGCAATGAGGGCATTCCATAAAGCAAGATTAAGCCTGGTTTATTTGGACAATCCAGGCTCATTGTATCCTCAGTTCTGTTCCACAAACTTGGCTAACCAGAGTTGGCTCTGCGTTGCCATAGTAACAAGCACTCAAACCTGGTCGGGACCAGGCTGTAAAGATGATTAAGGCGTTGTCTCCAAGAACATCTAAAGAAACACTTTAAATGACAGGTTTTAGCTTGTGCACTCCCTAAATAACTTGTCTTTGTCCAAATAAAGTATCAAACAAGAGTCTCTAGTGTAGACACCACACCACGTCTCTGCAAGACATTTTGTCTTCAAATTTCAGTTTCACCCACAAAATCCCCCAAAAACGAGGAGCAAGAAGCTGTGGAAAAATAAGGAAATGCTTCGAAAGCTAAACAAACAAAGGTGTTTAATTGTAACCTTGGTGGAAAGCTGACTCTCACGAGCTAATGATGCTACTGCTAACACGGCTCATTAGGAGATGAATGAGATTAATGCTTTGAATTTTGAAAGAATTTTAAATTATAATTAATTTTTTTACAACTGATCTTTTCAATAGGATAAGCTTACTAAACTGTGTGTATATGGTCCAAAACAGGATTGCTTTTCGGGTTTAGTGCATTTTAGATTGTCTTAATAATGCTGGCCTGTTAAACCAAAATGCTTTAAGGCTGTATTTGTTTTCATTACAGTATGAGCCATTACTTTAAAACAACACAATGCTAGAACAATATTACGATTGATTTTTAATGAGTAAACAAATCCAAATTTAATTATTTAAATTGAATTTCAACATAAAACAAAATAAGTTTCAATTAGCTCCACCTGTTCGTGCCCTCAGAGTGTGTGAACAGTAGTGGTCTAAAGTGGCCCCTAAACACTCCAGGCGTCACAGACCTGCATCAGGACGTCTGAACTCATGTATTTTGTGATCTTCACTGAGATCCTGTCCGCACGATGCACACGTCTACAGAAATCGGTTTGAATTGATTTGATTCTCTGCACGAAAATGAACGTCTGCTTTCAATTGGCTAAACTTACATGTGCCGGCCCGGGTGACAATGGGCCATGTCTGTGGGCCTGCGATGAACAAGAGCACAGTATAGAAGAGAAAGCTGATGAAGTGTGATATTAGGACTCTACGTTGTGATGGCAAGTCTGACAGTGACCGGCGAAAACACTCCCTATGGCCAGTCCAGGCCTGCACTGAGGGCTTCTGATTGAGACCGTTCTCAAAACATGTAAGAGCCAGCCAAGTCTGAGCTTGTGAACATTCTCCGAGTCTGCACCCACAAGTCTGTACCCTGGAGTGCACGAGTATAGAGTCTGCACCCACAAGTCTGTACCCTGGAGTGCACGAGTATAGAGTCTGCACCCACAAGTCTGTACCCTGGAGTGCACGAGTATAGAGTCTGCACCCACAAGTCTGTACCCTGGAGTGCACGAGTATAGAGTCTGCACCCACAAGTCTGTACCCTGGAGTGCACGAGTATAGAGTCTGCACCCACAAGTCTGTACCCTGGAGTGCACGAGTATAGAGTCTGCACCCACAAGTCTGTACCCTGGAGTGCACGAGTATAGAGTCTGCACCCACAAGTCTGTACCCTGGAGTGCACGAGTATAGAGTCTGCAGACTCACTCAGGTTTAAATCCAGCTTCAACAACACGAGAACCTAAAGAAATGCTGGTTTGGTTTTGTCAACTCCAAAACTCAACTGGATTCTAGCCACAGGCCACAGGCCTGACATAAAAGAACAACATTGGCAAACATAATAAATATTTTGGTTATGTTTTTTAGAATTGACCTTCTTTATTTTACTTGATGGAATACATTTTTGACAGATTTCAAGATATTTGATGAATTATCACCAGTGGACACTACCAGTCTGTTTACATACATATTTTTGAAATTTATTTAAAAAAGGAAAAACAAAAGCTACAAGCATTTTATTAACCAATAGGAAAGATATCAAGACTAATCAAGACACATTTTCTGAATGTAATAGTTTCATTTAATGTAATTTTGCCGTATATGTGCCACATGTCTAATTTATATATGTATTTCAGGGACAGTGCACATTAATAATGCCAGAATTAGCCACAAGGCTAATTCTGGCATTAGTCCCATGGCAGCTGTTACAGTCAGCCTTTGCTACCAGGGAACACTGACCCGATCTGAAATCTCAATTACCGGTAGTAGGAAAGTCATAGAAGCGCATTTCAGTGTTGCAGGACATACTATAAACTTTTCACATTTTTTAAAATTCCAATTGTGATAATTCCTTGTTATTTGGATGAGTTTGAATATGGACTCCCATGTTCTTTCTTAATATTTTAATTATTTATTTGATTTAAGACAAGATTTTATGTTGACAAAATCTAAAAAACAAATCTTTTGGAGTTAGACGCTTACTTTCAAAGATGAAGAAGAAGAATCACCAACAATCCAACCTATAATGTGAGACGAGGTTGCCCTCACTCTGCTTCTTAATGCTGGTTTCGAGAATGTTTGGAGCCGGTGGAGCTGGTGTCTGGAGGAAGACCCCTCTTTCTCCTGGAAAACCGCACATTTTGGTTTTCCACAGGGTGTTCAGATGTTTTGTGAAGAACAGCTGCAGATCTTTCGGCTGTTCGGTTTGCCAAAGTAGAACCTCCGGATGGGTTGATGTGATAAACTTTAGACCTTTGTGGTTTTCTTTGAGTGGGAGCTCTCGACTTTTGTAATGTTCTTTGTGGCAGAACTGTGGAACCTGAAGATCGTTCAGCTGTTTTTTGAGCTGAAGATTTAAGACTTTTGGATGTTCTTAGAGGCAGATTAGACCTGCCTGTTTCTCTGTGAGGTGTCGCTGTGGACCTGCCCATTTCTCTGTGAGGTGTCGCTGTGGACCTGCCCATTTCTCTGTGAGGTGTCGCTGTGGACCTGCCCGTTTCTCTGTGAGGTGTCGCTGCAGACCGTAGGCCTTTTTTTGGCTGATGCGGAGCTGTTGGCTTTGAAGATGGCTGATGTTTCAGGGAAGCAGACTTTTGAGGTAATCTGAGAGAAGGGGAGCTTTCAAGTGTCCTGAGAGAAAGAGTTGTTGACTTTTCAGGCGTTTTGTGGGGCAGAGATGTAGATTTACTTGGTGCTCGGATGAGGTGCACGAGGGCTGTGTTGAAACAGTCTGAGCACTGGCGTTGCTGGTTCTGAGTGTATTGATTGCATGGCGTTGGAAAGCTCAGCCCGGTGAAGGGTCCCTCAGGAGGCTTAGATAATGAAGCGGGGCAGGCACATGGGCGTAGCACAGTATCCTGCCAGAGCAAAAGGAATATTTTGAATTAAGGTAAAGGTCTGTGTTGTCCCTCAGTCGTTCGGGGAGGTTCCATAGCAAAAGAAAAGACAATTCTGTAAACTGGACAAGCCATTTCTCCACTCAAAGTAAGAAAAAATAAATTGGAATTGAAAAGGGTTGAAAAATAGCAAACCTGCAGTTCTCCCTCTGTCCTGTCCGTGTTCTGGGCCTTCTGTTGTCGTGTTCCATAAACGTGAACCCACCGGCCATTACACAGCGCTTTCTGAGGTTCTCCAGGCACTGTCAAACACATGAACCACATCACGTGTGAAACATGAACACATCACGTGTGAAACATGAACACATCACGTGTGGAACATGAACACATCACGTGTGAAACATGAACACATCACGTGTGGAACATGAACACATCACGTGTGAAACATGAACAAATCATGTGTGAAACATGAACACATCACGTATGAAACATGAACACATGTGTGAAACATGAACACATCATGTGTGAAACATGAACACATCACGTGTGAAACATGAACACATCACGTATGAAACATGAACACATCACGTATGAAACATGAACACATGTGTGAAACATGAACAAATCACGTGTGAAACATGAACACATCACGTGTGAAACATGAACACATCACGTATGAAACATGAACACATGTGTGAAACATGAACAAATCACGTGTGAAACATGAACAAATCACGTGTGAAACATGAACACATCACGTATGAAACATGAACACATCATGTGTGAAACATGAACACATCACGTGTGAAACATGAACAAATCACGTGTGAAACATGAACACATCACGTATGAAACATGAACACATCATGTGTGAAACATGAACACATCATGTGTGAAACATGAACACATCACGTATGAAACATGAACAAATCATGTGTGAAACATGAACACATCATGTGTGAAACATGAACACATCACGTATGAAACATGAACACATCATGTGTGAAACATGAACAAATCATGTGTGAAACATGAACACATCATGTGTGAAACATGAACACATCACGTATGAAACATGAACACATCACGTGTGAAACATGAACAAATCACGTGTGAAACATGAACACATCACGTGTGAAACATGAATACATCACGTGTGAAACATGAACACATCATGTGTGAAACATGAACACATCACGTATGAAACATGAACACATCATGTGTGAAACATGAACAAATCACGTGTGAAACATGAACAAATCACGTATGAAACATGAACAAATCATGTGTGAAACATGAACACATCACGTATGAAACATGAACACATCACGTGTGAAACATGAACACATCATGTGTGAAACATGAACACATCACGTATGAAACATGAACACATCACGTATGAAACATGAACACATCACGTGTGAAACATGAACACATCATGTGTGAAACATGAACACATCACGTGTGAAACATGAACACATCATGTGTGAAACATGAACACATCACGTGTGAAACATGAACAAATCACGTGTGAAACATGAATACATCACGTGTGAAACATGAACACATCATGTGTGAAACATGAACACATCACGTGTGAAACATGAACACATCACGTGTGAAACATGAACACATCATGTGTGAAACATGAACACATCACGTATGAAACATGAACACATCATGTGTGAAACATGAACACATCACGTATGAAACATGAACACATCATGTGTGAAACATGAACACATCACGTGTGAAACATGAACAAATCACGTGTGAAACATGAATACATCATGTGTGAAACATGAACACATCATGTGTGAAACATGAACACATCACGTATGAAACATGAACACATCATGTGTGAAACATGAACACATCACGTGTGAAACATGAACAAATCACGTGTGAAACATGAATACATCATGTGTGAAACATGAACACATCATGTGTGAAACATGAACACATCATGTGTGAAACATGAACAAATCACGTGTGAAACATGAACAAATCACGTGTGAAACATGAATACATCATGTGTGAAACATGAACACATCATGTGTGAAACATGAACACATCATGTGTGAAACATGAACACATCACATATGAAACATGAACACATCATGTGTGAAACATGAACACATCATGTGTGAAACATGAACAAATCACGTGTGAAACATGAACAAATCACGTGTGAAACATGAACACATCACGTATGAAACATGAACACATCACGTATGAAACATGAACACATGTGTGAAACATGAACACATCACGTGTGAAACATGAACACATCACGTGTGAAACATGAACACATCACGTATGAAACATGAACACATCATGTGTGAAACATGAACACATCACGTGTGAAACATGAACAAATCACGTGTGAAACATGAATACATCACGTGTGAAACATGAACACATCATGTGTGAAACATGAACACATCACGTGTGAAACATGAACACATCACGTGTGAAACATGAACACATCATGTGTGAAACATGAACACATCATGTGTGAAACATGAACACATCACGTATGAAACATGAACACATCATGTGTGAAACATGAACACATCATGTGTGAAACATGAACAAATCATGTGTGAAACATGAACACATCACGTGTGAAACATGAACACATCACGTATGAAACATGAACACATCAGGTGTGAAACATGAACAAATCATGTGTGAAACATGAACAAATCACGTGTGAAACATGAACAAATCATGTGTGAAACATGAACAAATCACGTGTGAAACATGAACACATCACGTGTGAAACATGAATACATCACGTGTGAAACATGAACACATCACGTGTGAAACATGAACACATCACGTATGAAACATGAACACATCATGTGTGAAACATGAACACATCATGTGTGAAACATGAACAAATCATGTGTGAAACATGAACACATCACGTGTGAAACATGAACACATCATGTGTGAAACATGAACACATCACGTATGAAACATGAACACATCAGGTGTGAAACATGAACACATCACGTATGAAACATGAACACATCATGTGTGAAACATGAACACATCACGTATGAAACATGAACACATCATGTGTGAAACATGAACACATCACGTATGAAACATGAACACATCACGTGTGAAACATGAACACATCACGTATGAAACATGAACACATCAGGTGTGAAACATGAATACATCACGTGTGAAACATGAACACATCATGTGTGAAACATGAACACATCACGTGTGAAACATGAACACATCACGTGTGAAACATGAATACATCACGTATGAAACATGAACACATCATGTGTGAAACATGAACACATCATGTGTGAAACATGAACACATCACGTATGAAACATGAACACATCATGTGTGAAACATGAACACATCATGTGTGAAACATGAACAAATCATGTGTGAAACATGAACACATCACGTGTGAAACATGAATACATCACGTGTGAAACATGAACACATCATGTGTGAAACATGAACACATCACGTATGAAACATGAACACATCATGTGTGAAACATGAACACATCATGTGTGAAACATGAACAAATCATGTGTGAAACATGAACACATCACGTGTGAAACATGAACACATCACGTATGAAACATGAACACATCAGGTGTGAAACATGAATACATCATGTGTGAAACATGAACACATCATGTGTGAAACATGAACACATCATGTGTGAAACATGAACAAATCATGTGTGAAACATGAACACATCACGTGTGAAACATGAACACATCACGTATGAAACATGAACACATCAGGTGTGAAACATGAACAAATCATGTGTGAAACATGAACAAATCACGTGTGAAACATGAACAAATCATGTGTGAAACATGAACACATCACGTGTGAAACATGAACACATCATGTGTGAAACATGAACACATCACGTGTGAAACATGAACACATCATGTGTGAAACATGAACACATCATGTGTGAAACATGAACAAATCATGTGTGAAACATGAACACATCACGTGTGAAACATGAACAAATCACGTGTGAAACATGAACAAATCACGTGTGAAACATGAACACATCACGTGTGAAACATGAACACATCACGTGTGAAACATGAACACATCATGTGTGAAACATGAACAAATCATGTGTGAAACATGAACACATCACGTGTGAAACATGAACACATCACGTGTGAAACATGAACACATCACGTGTGAAACATGAACACATCATGTGTGAAACATGAACAAATCATGTGTGAAACATGAACACATCACGTGTGAAACATGAACACATCACGTATGAAACATGAACACATCACGTATGAAACATGAACACATCAGGTGTGAAACATGAACAAATCATGTGTGAAACATGAACACATCACGTGTGAAACATGAACACATCATGTGTGAAACATGAACACATCAAGTGTGAAACATGAACACATCACGTGTGAAACATGAACACATCACGTGTGAAACATGAACACATCACGTATGAAACATGAACACATCATGTGTGAAACATGAACACATCACGTGTGAAACATGAACACATCACGTGTGAAACATGAACACATCACGTGTGAAACATGAACACATCATGTGTGAAACATGAACACATCACGTGTGAAACATGAACAAATCATGTGTGAAACATGAACACATCACGTGTGAAACATGAACACATCACGTGTGAAACATGAACACATCACGTGTGAAACATGAACACATCACGTGTGAAACATGAACACATCATGTGTGAAACATGAACACATCACGTGTGAAACATGAACACATCATGTGTGAAACATGAACACATCACGTGTGAGGCGTGTCTCACCTCTGTTCTTCGGACCATCATATGGATCCTTCCCTCGTCTCGTGGAGAGGAAGGCCATGGTCCTGGGGATGGCTGTTGAACCTGGGATACATTCATATGTTTATGTTTACATAATACACATTATACTCAGGATGGGACGATACCATTTTATCATGATTCGATTCATATCTTGATACACGAGTCATGATTTCAATATTTAAAGGCGTTATGGACGATTTTTCGGCGATTTGAGAACTCAGGCGGAAGTGCACATGCCCCTCCCCCGTGCACATGCCCCTCCCCCGTGCACATGCCCCTCCCCCGTGTGGACCGATACAACACACACGTGCGTTTGTTTATTAGCGCGACGGATCACATCGCATCTCTCGTCTCCCGTAGATTTCCGTCTCTTCTGAGTCAGCTCGAACTGTCTTTCTCCGTCTTCATTTTGTCCCGTACACTGAGGGAACTATATTATGATAGATCCATGCGCTTGGACACGAGGAAACGTGCTGCTCTCATGGGGACGAGCCACACGCGGCTGCAGGTGAGCGGTAGGTGCGTTTTATGATTGATACGTGGCAGGACTAATCGCAGTCCACGCCACCAGGAAATAAGACTCAGATTTGGGCCAAAAAATCGTCCATTCAACCTTTAAGTTTTGTTGGGCCTCAGAAGAGCAAAATATGTTAATTTGCTAAATAAAACAGACATTTTCAATAAATGACATTATACATTGATGTAGTCTAGGGGTTTGTTTATTTGGTTTAATGATGAGACGAGTTCTGAATTTTGCATAAATAAAAAAGATAAATGTAATATTACATAAGTTCATGATACTTATAGGCTATTAAACATTGAATCAGACATTTCTATTGTACATTTTACTTTGCACCTCAGCTTCTTTATAGTCAAGAAAGTCAGTATGTAGTAATAGTGTGATTTTAGGGCCATTGTTGACTGTCCAGTCAGTTAGAGGCGATGCTATCTTATAACACTGACGCTGAAGTGAATTTGAGAGATAAAAATCCTTCTTAACTTTCTAAACCATAACCCACAACCACAATCAATTGAATGCTAAATAGCAACCTCAAATCTGGTGAGTTTACTATTCATAACTTTCCTGGTTCCTGGTGTGTTACTCAGGCATGCCGCAGCCGTGAGTCTGCCGTTTACATCTGCAGACTCACTGTTTACTGCCAAAGGACGGCAGGCTTACTCTTTTTCTAGTGCACCAAAATGTGCGAATGACACATGAGAACAACACACAGGTCGGATTGAACCAAAAGTATTGAACGATTCAATACTATTTTGAGAATGGTCTCAGCGCTACATTAGACTATGTGTTATTACAGTGTGTGAGATCTGATCATACCTCTCAAACAAAGAAAAGACAGGAAGTCTTCCGTCTTGGGCTGACGTCTCATTAGACTGGTTACCATGGTGATCCTGGTGCACACTGGGAGTCCAGGTGAGTTTGGTGGGGACTGGGCAAACTTCCTCTGAGCCTGCACCTTTGGTCTGAAGCCACAGAAAGAGTCAGTGTAGTACACGGCCTTCAGCATCCTGGGAGCAGCTCAGACCTACCTGCTGTCATCCTGCTCCGTGCAGGCAGGGGGCAGTCCAGAGGCAGTCTGCAGAGACAGTTTCCAGCTGCTTCTCTTGCATTTCGGAACAGTTTCCCCTGAAAAAGGCCCATAAACTCACACTATCACTTATACACCCAAACTAGCTAGCACTTCAAATACAGCCTGTTAGTCATTTACGGTGGAACTTAGTAAATACTTTCAGTGGTGCTTCTAGAAGTAATTACATTTGTACTTGTACTGACACATATTTCACATGCACAATATTATTTACATGGTAGTTTGCGGTACTTCTAGTGGTACTTACATAGATAATTACTGTGACACAGCAACACTGATTGGTACTTAAAGTGTTACTTCCAGTTGTATATGTTGGTAGATTTAGTGGTATGTTGGTGGTATTAGGATTGGTAAACAAAAGTGTTAACAGTGTCGTAATTAAACTTTGTTATTATGCCATAAGAATACCTAATATATAATTAAATATGTATGTGTCACTGTTAAGAGAAAGTTATGGTTTTTATCATGCTTTTTTAATGTGGATGATGTATTAAAGTCTGTCACAATTGTGATATTAATAAACAGATGACTGTGTTGCTTTAGTGTCTTAAAAGTTAAATTTAAGACATGCTTATGGTATAATCTATGTTTTACTGTCGCAGGTGAATATGGACCAGTGGATTCACTCTGTCACTGCATCCAACAGATCAGTGTGTGGAGCAGAACAACTTTCTCCAGCTGAACAAGACAAAACTGAAATCATCGTCTTTGGCCACAGAAACAAAGAGAAAGAGTTAGTGTCACCTCCGGACTAAACATGGACCAGCCTCCTGCTGGTGCCAGAGTCAGGACTAAACATGGACCGGCCTCCTGCTGGTGTCAGAGTCAGGACTAAACATGGACCGGCCTCCTGTTGGTGCCAGAGTCAGGACTAAACATGGACCGGCCTCCTGCTGGTGCCAGAGTCAGGACTAAACATGGACCGGCCTCCTGCTGGTGCCAGAGTCAGGACTAAACATGGACCGGCCTCCTGCTGGTGCCAGAGTCAGGACTAAACATGGACCGGCCTCCTGCTGGTGCCAGAGTCAAGACTAAACATGGACCAGCCTCCTGCTGGTGCCAGAGTCAGGACTAAACATGGACCGGCCTCCTGCTGGTGCCAGAGTCAAGACTAAACATGGACCGGCCTCCTGCTGGTGCCAGAGTCAGGACTAAACATGGACCGGCCTCCTGCTGGTGCCAGAGTCAGGACTAAACATGGACCGGCCTCCTGTTTGTGCCAGAGTCAGGACTAAACATGGACCAGCCTCCTGCTGGTGCCAGAGTCAGGACTAAACATGGACCGGCTTCCTGCTGGTGCCAGAGTCAAGACTAAACATGGACCGGCCTCCTGCTGGTGCCAGAGTCAGGACTAAACATGGACCGGCCTCCTGCTGGTGCCAGAGTCAGGACTAAACATGGACGCCCTCCTGCTGGTGCCAGAGTCAGGACTAAACATGGAACGGCCTCCTGCTGGTGCCAGAGTCAGGACTAAACATGGACCGGCCTCCTGCTGGTGCCAGAGTCAGGACTAAACATGGACCGGCCTCCTGCTGGTGCCAGAGTCAGGACTAAACATGGACCGGCCTCCTGCTGGTGCCAGAGTCAGGACTAAACATGGACCGGCCTCCTGCTGGTGCCAGAGTCAGGACTAAACATGGACAGGCCTCCTGCTGGTGCCAGAGTCAGGACTAAACATGGACCGGCCTCCTGCTGGTGCCAGAGTCAGGACTAAACATGGACGGGCCTCCTGCTGGTGCCAGAGTCAGGACTAAACATGGACCGGCCTCCTGCTGGTGCCAGAGTCAGGACTAAACATGGACCGGCCTCCTGCTGGTGCCAGAGTCAGGACTAAACATGGACCGGTGTGGATGGAGATGAGAGAAGGGAGGTCATGTAGTAAATTGTTAGAGCCGGGATTCGAACTCACAACACTGCGGCCGGCTGCACAGAGCCTTGCATAAATACCACCATAAGTACAAGTATAAGGGCCACAAACTGTAAAGGTAATATTATACAAGTATCATTGTAACTACCACTGGAAGTACAACTGAAAGTATCTACTACGTTTTACTATAAAGATCTATTAAGTAACAGGCCGTATTTAAAACTGTTTTAGATGTATGTGTGTATTCTCTCTGTTGAGACTGAAAGTGATGATGTTTCATATGGAACACTCACCTGCAGGTTTGTTTGTGTTGTCGGCGCTGGCTCGGATCTTCACCGAGTGGCTGTTGGGTGTGCTGCTGCGGCTCAGGGCCGGTCTGGGAGGGTTGAGGGCAGTCGTGGTGGTGAGGACGATCCTGGTGCTGAGGGCCGCTCTGGAGGCGGCGAGGGCAGGTCTACTAGAGGTGAGGGCGAGTGTGCTGGGACGGCCTGCGGTTCTGGTGCTCTGGGTAGTTCTGGTGCTCGGGGCCGTTCTGCTAGGGGTCAAGGAAGGTTTCCTTGGAATGAGAACAGTTCTTTTGGGAGTCCGTGGAGTTCTTTTGTGGGTGAGAGCAGTTCTGACAGGAGCAACTCTGGTGGGGATAAGAACAGTTCTTTTGGGGGTGATGGGTGTTCTTTTGGGGGTGGCAGCAGTTCTGACAGGGGCAGTTCTGGTAGAAGTGAGGGCTGTTCTTTTGGTTGCAGTGGCAGTTCTGGCAGGTGCAATTCTAGTCCGCCTGGGGGGGCTGAGAGTCTTGTGGGAGCGCAGTGTTCTACTGGTCAAGGCCTTCCTCTCACTGGCCTTCAGACTCTTCTTAGACTGGATGACTGGTTCCTGGGGACAAGCTGCTGTATGAGACTGTTGGGGGCCCCTGCCTTGGCGCTGCTGGTGTGGGCTCTGTGTGGCTGCTCTGGGGCCCGGAGGCCTGCTCTTTGGAGCGACAGTACTTCTGATGCTTGGATTCTGAGTGTGTGTGCGTGAGCGCTGGTGCATGGCTCGCTGAGTGTCTTTGAATTCCCTGAGGGACAGAAAGAGCACTTTGCGTACAAGGCGTTCTTCGCCCCATGGCATCCCCTCACCGATGTCCTACAGGCAGCAACCAGTGTCATTAGAGAAATGCAAATCCTAATCAATATCCATAAGTGGAAAAGTGAAAGCACATTTGTAAAATCTATTGATTCTGTGGATTTATGCTGTTGTTTTTTCAATAAAAAAACAACTACAAATAAATGTATTCAACTTTTAATTGTGCAAAGAATTGGCCTATGTTTACTAAATGTCCAGTGTGAACAGGGAGTGCCGGGTCCTAAACACAGTACAACATTTGGCTGATATGTGCCCAGAGCTGATCACATGTACAACAAACAGTTTCACGCCCGGCAAAACTTTAAACCAAACTTTCTCCCTTCAGTGTTGCCTCTGGAGAAGGTGTGAGGTTCTGGGAAAGAGTGAATGGTTTGTTGTAAGTGAAATGTGATTTTATGTTGCTGGGACAACTGGAAGTAAATGGTGTTACCGAACTTTGACGATGGTCTTGTTATTGTAGCGCCACTTCCCTTGAATGATTGATTTTATGATGAGCATTAACCTCAGCTCACCCCAGGACCACAGGTGGAACTGTCGGAGTCCAAAACTAAACTATGAATCGGGTCCACGATCTTGATCCCTGAATGGAAATGTGTAATGTACTTTTGACCCATCATTCAGTGCTGCCAAGTCCAGATCTTGAGCCCACATGTTGTGCACGGTCTCTGCACTGCCCCCTGTGGCTCAGAGAAGAGACTTTAAAGCAGCTCTGCTTGTGTACAAGTCTCTCCATGGCCTAGCACCAAAGTACATCTCAGACATGTTAGTGCCATATGAACCATCTCGGACTCTGAGGACCTCAGGGGCCGGCCTCCTGCTGGTGCCAGAGTCAGGACTAAACATGGACCGGCCTCCTGCTGGTGCCAGTCAGGACTAAACATGGACCGGCCTCCTGCTGGTGCCAGAGTCAGGACTAAACATGGACCGGCCTCCTGCTGGTGCCAGTCAGGACTAAACATGGACCGGCCTCCTGCTGGTGCCAGAGTCAGGACTAAACATGGACCGGCCTCCTGCTGGTGCCAGAGTCAGGACTAAACATGGACCGGCCTCCTGCTGGTGCCAGAGTCAGGACTAAACATGGACCGGCCTCCTGCTGGTGCCAGAGTCAGGACTAAACATGGGCCGGCCTCCTGCTGGTGCCAGAGTCAGGACTAAACATGGACCGGCCTCCTGCTGGTGCCAGTCAGGACTAAACATGGACCGGCCTCCTGCTGGTGCCAGAGTCAGGACTAAACATGGACCGGCCTCCTGCTGGTGCCAGAGTCAGGACTAAACATGGACCGGCCTCCTGCTGGTGCCAGAGTCAGGACTAAACATGGACCGGCCTCCTGCTGGTGCCAGAGTCAGGACTAAACATGGGCCGGCCTCCTGCTGGTGCCAGAGTCAGGACTAAACATGGACCGGCCTCCTGCTGGTGCCAGAGTCAGGACTAAACATGGGCCGGCCTCCTGCTGGTGCCAGAGTCAGGACTAAACATGGACCTCATCATTCAGTGCTGCCAAGTCCAGATCTTGAGCCCACATGCTGTGCACGTTTTATGTTACCCACAAACCCTCGGGAGTCGAACCTCGGACCTTCTTGCTGTGAGCTCTCTTTCATGATCAGGCTCTGGCAGTGTAGGCTGGTGCTGTCATCCAGGTGTCATTCAAACACTACACTCGGCCTGTGCCCAGCCCGAAACGAGGAAGGACTTACGTATCTCTTCTTGATGCGGATGCGCTTGGGCCGCTCCGCGCTCATGGTCCCGGTCTGCAGGTCCCGGGGCCCCAGGTGAACACACCGCGCTGGCCCTGGAACAACAACAGCGCTCAGTCCACACGGTTGGTTCATAACGATGCTGAAATAGGTCAGCAAATAAATAACACAATCATAGTAACAACCACCGAGCACAACAATGCGACGCTCTGAAAGCTTTTACCTTTACAATACAATGGAACGCGACCGCACGACGTGAGCTACGGCGACGCGCGGCTAAAATAAAACGTTCCTATCTGGAAAGAACATGAGCGGTTTTGTGCGCCTTTGCGTGCGTTCCGTCCGCGTTCCGTCCGCGTCTCCGTAGCGCACGGCACAAACAGATCGTGGGCCGATGGGGGAGGATGTGCACCTGCATCAGGACCAGGACCGGAGCAGAGCCGGGTCACGTGAGCTGCCGTGCCGTACGTTTCCGAAGCCGTGTCACGTGCCCTTTTGCAGCCTTCGCATACAATTAGCCCGTCCACTCGCCCTGCAGTGCGCATGCGTGCCCGCTGTTCGGATCACCATGGGGATGAGGCATAGACGGTTTACATGAGATACAGTCTATGGGAGAATATAATATAATAACCTCGGAAAACACAGAGCCGGGTGCTTTGTGTGTGTTTTTAGATGTATTTTTATTACTCTGATTGCAGTAAACAAAGATAATAAAAAAGGGTAAAAAAGAAATAAATAATAAAAATGCATTATTAAAATATATAAAGGTATATTAAAACATTTTTGTTTCCAAAAAAACAGAACAAAACAAGAATATGACCTACATCTCAGGCCTATGGGGCTCAGCCCTTTATTTCATTTGAAATGCTTTTACGATTTTAAGCCATTTTTTACTGTACCATTACCAGTTTCTCTTCAATAGATTTTGACCCAGTGACCCTAAACCACTTTAGAATATCACTTCACCCTCAGGCCTTTGGGACTAGGGATGTCACAATGTCAAATTTTAGTGTTACGATTATTGTGAAATCAGTACTTCGACCTCAGGGGCTTATTCCTGTATATCCTCTTTAAAATATGTGACTATTTTTAAGACTTTTTTTTTGTTTACAGTGAAAATACCAGTTTTTATTCAGAAGCTTTTAGGGCATTTCACCCAGTGATCCCAAACCCACTTTATACTATTACTTTGGATTATATAAAAAAGCTTAACTTCTAAAATCTTTTAAAACGAGATATAAAGGGCTCACCCCATAAGCCTGAGATGGAAGTGTAATTCTAACGTGGGTTTGGGTGACGTAGTCAAATGCCCTAAAAGCACTTGAAGAATGAAGAAGCCTGGTAGTGATACCATCAGAAAATGCCTTAAAAACTCAAGGTTTGGGGTCACTGGGTCAAATTCTTTAAAAGCTCTAACCCATTTTTAAACATTGTATTCACTTCACTTTCCTGTCAAGTCATAAAAATGTCAACATGAAAAACACAACAAGAACTTATCAGTCCCTATAACAAATAACAAAAACGAATATCTGACATCTGTAGAATGTCCCTCCTGGTCCCTCCTGGTCCCTCCTGGTCCCGCCCAGTCTCTCATACATCCGCGGTCCCTCCCAGTCCCTCCCGGTCCCTCCCGGTCCCTCATACAACCATGGTCCCTCCCGGTCCCTCATACATCCACGGTCCCTCCCGGTCCCTCCTGGTCCCGCCCAGTCTCTCATACATCCGCGGTCCCTCCCAGTCCCTCCCGGTCCCTCCCGGTCCCTCATACAACCATGGTCCCTCCCGGTCCCTCCCGGCCCCTAATACATCCACGGTCCCTCCCGGTCCCTCCCGGTCCCTAATACATCCATGGTCCCTCCCGGCCAATAATACATCCACGGTCTCTCCCAGTCCCTCCCGGCCCCTAATACATCCACGGTCCCTCCCGGTCACGCCGGTGTCGCCTCCTCCTCCGCGGCAGCAGGGGGCGGTACAGCGCGTCACAAACACTCCGTTGTCATTCGTCCTGGTCCTTACCCAGCGTCACGTGGCTCCTCGACCCACTTTGTTTTGCTTTGCCCGTGTCCCGTGTCCCGCGTCCCGTGTCCCGTGTCCCGCGTCAGCTCCGTGCTTTGGTTCGGTTCCCTCTCGGTGTGATGTTTGAGCACCTGAAGGAGCGGCTTCACTCCGTGCAGCAGGACTTCAGCACCGGGTCAGTGTCTCCGTCCTCTTCCTCTGGTCAATCTGGCCTGTTTTTACTCTGTGTTCTTTGTTTTGAGTGTCTTTAGCACACGATCAACATCGGCGTGTGGGACTTTTAAGGAAGAAGAATAGAATGCTCTGTAGACGTGGACATTCTGGAACATAATGTGATTTCTGTGGAAAAACTCACAAAAAAATGATGACAAAGTATGAAAAATCCAGGTGGTTTTGTCAGAGTAAAACACTTGGACACACGTGATCGGAGCTGCTATAAACACATTTAACATTATAAACACATTTAACATTATAAACACATTTAACATTATAAACACATTTAACACATTTAACATTATAAACACATTTAACATTATAAACACATTTAACATTAGAAACACATTTACCATTATAAACACATTTAACATTATAAACACATTTAACATTATAAACACATTTAACATTATAAACACATTTAACATTATAAACACATTTAACACATTTAACATTATAAACACATTTAACATTATAAACACATTTAACATTAGAAACACATTTACCATTATAAACACATTTAACATTATAAACACATTTAACACATTTAACATTATAAACACATTTAACACATTTAACATTATAAACACATTTAACATTATAAACACATTTAACATTAGAAACACATTTACCATTATAAACACATTTAACATTATAAACACATTTAACACATTTAACATTATAAACACATTTAACATTATAAACACATTTAACATTATAAACACATTTTACATTATAAACACATTTAACATAATAACACATTTAACATTAGAAACACATTTAACATTAGAAACACATTTAACATTATAAACACATTTAACACATTTAACATTATAAACACATTTAACACATTTAACATTATAAACACATTTACCATTATAAACACATTTACCATTATAAACACATTTACCATTATAAACACATTTACCATTATAAACACATTTAACATTATAAACACATTTAACATTAGAAACACATTTAACATTAGAAACACATTTAACACATTTAACATTAGAAACACATTTAACATTATAAACACATTTAACACATTTAACATTAGAAACACATTTAACATTATAAACACATTTAACATTAGAAACACATTTAACATTAGAAACACATTTAACATTAGAAACACATTTAACACATTTAACATTATAAACACATTTAACATTAGAAACACATTTAACACATTTAACATTATAAACACATTTAACATTAGAAACACATTTAACACATTTAACATTATAAACACATTTAACATTAGAAACACATTTAACATTAGAAACACATTTAACACATTTAACATTAGAAACACATTTAACATTAGAAACACATTTAACATTAGAAACACATTTAACACATTTAACATTAGAAACACATTTAACATTAGAAACACATTTAACATTATAAACACATTTAACACATTTAACATTATAAACACATTTAACATTAGAAACACATTTAACATTAGAAACACATTTAACATTAGAAACACATTTAACATTATCCCGCTGCATTTGGAAGTTGATGAGAGAAGACACTTTGACTAAAGTAACGGACATTCTACTCCTGAAATTCAGTTGTAGAGACTTAAAAAACAACAACATTCGTATTGAAAATTAAAATGATTGAAAATGTAGTACGTTTACTTATACTTTTACTTCCAGTTTAATCCATTCTGGAATTTTTGAACATTCTGAAGAGTAATTTAAAGGG
This sequence comes from Eucyclogobius newberryi, assembly GCF_026437365.1. Lineage (NCBI taxonomy): Eukaryota > Metazoa > Chordata > Actinopteri > Gobiiformes > Gobiidae > Eucyclogobius > Eucyclogobius newberryi. The sequence continues at coordinate 5,689,953 of NW_027315945.1, read as the reverse complement.
TCCACAAGGTTTGCGTTTGTGTGGTTTGAAGCCAGCCCAGTGTGCTCAGCTGACCGTCATGTGCCTGGAGTTACAAGGCTGATTGGTTCTCGTCTGTGGAATTTGGGAACACGACTGTCAAACTGCATCTTCTGTCCATCATCTGCCTCCACAATCCACAGAACTAACCATATTCTCTCTCTCCAGGTTCAAGACTCTGGGGGACAAGTCAAAAGAGTCCAAAGTTTTAAGGAAACCAAGGTAATTCCCTTATCCATTATTCACAGGGCTGGGGCGTATGACAAATATGGATTATAAAAACAAATGTATTTAAATGTGAATTTCCTGAACTTAAATAATGGAGATTTTTAATCATCATCAATCACATTTGTACCTCCAAAGTCCAAACAAGGATTGGTTATTCAATTCAGTTCATTTCATTTCATTTCATAGCCTTTATATTCATTTTATATTGACATTGCTGCTGTAGTTAATGTGTATCAGCACCAGTCCAATGTGGTCTCCTCTAGACATACATTGACCGGCCCGATATTTGTGCTTCAGAATTTAAATTTGGTTCTAAATCTCAGCCTGAGGGGCCCATGTTGTATTTGAGCTGACCTGGCGCCTAAAGTGTGAAGTGAGAACAGCCTAAAACAGGCCTACACAACAACACAGGGCTGTGGGGGAGCTTGTAGTAAATTAAAACTATATTATTTGGAGGAAATAATTTTGGCAGAGATTATAAGGCCCGAGCCCCAGCAGGGCGGAGGGCCTATTGCTCCCGCCTTCGGCAGCGTTGCGGGAGCAATCGCCCCTGGCAAGTACAGTGAACTAGCCCATGCCGAAGGCATGGATCATGCATACTTACTCCTGCTATGACAGAAATAGTCAACAATTAGTGAATGGGCGTAGCCCATTCACTAATTGTTGACAACAGCAGCGCGAAGCGCTGCATTCCTCCAAAAACCCTCCTGGCATCGTCCCGTACGCGAGAATCCATGCCGCAGGCATGGGCCATGCTTGTATCTGCTCAAATCAATGGAAGTCTATGGGGAGTGGGCGGGGCATCCCGACGGAATAGGGAGTGACGAGCGCGTAAGCGCTCGTAATGATGATTCCACCCCATGGCGGCATGGGGAAGGCTTAGAGCTTTCAAACGATGTATAATTTGTTGTTATAGTGGAAACGGCTATATTGTTTTTGCTAAAAATATTATTATTAGGCCCGAGCGCCACAAGCTGGCGAGAGGCCTATTAATCTCGTAAGGCCGTGCGAAGCACGGCTGCGAAAGTGCGCACGTAGTGCGCACGAAATCGAGCGCGAAGCGCTCGCCCACTTCCAAACACTCAATAACGCACTCCTCCACTCATGCACGCCCCGTGCATACTAATTAGTTGTAGGAAAATGGAACATTACCGTTGTAAACGGGCGAAGCCCGTGCAAAAGTTCGCACTAAACGAGCACTTTACATTGGGATGACGACCGCGAAGCGGTCGTCATCCCCATATAAAGCACTCATTTGCGCTAAGTAGCTCACGAATACGTTCCCCATCTCTTGCATGTTCCGTGCATATAAGCATGTAATGCAAAAATTGAACATTATTACTGTATAGAGGGCCAAAAACACAAAGTGGGCGGAGCCCACTCAAAATTATCGAAAGTACCCGTCAGTGACCAGGGACCCACACCATGAGGTAGGAAAGCGCGAGCGCTTTCCGAAAATGTATAGTTTATGATATTTGAAAAATGGGAAACATTGTTTTCGCATCGGAATATTATTCTTTCTTTCTTTCTTTCTTTCTTTCTTCTTCTCGGGACCAACCCCCCTATTTTTCACCCAGTGAACATTGACGAAAAGTCACAAAAATTTGCACGCCTCTAAAAATCGTGCCTCTCTACATTCTGGCTATTTCCCTTTTCTAAAATAAAAAAAATTGGCGCGTCAGCGCCACCAAATGTACCAAAAATGCATTGAGAGATGGGAAATGACCCAAAAAAAATATGATCGTAGAATCATGAAATTTGGCGCAGAGGTAGATGGTGACAAGAGAAGTAAAAAATATTATTACGGCAACGCCGTCCGCCCAACCAAATGTCGGCCATATTGCTTCAAAAATGGCTAAACATGACTTCGGAGTTTTTCCAAACGTCGTACTTTTACGAACTCCTCCAAGGGCGTTGGCCCTAAAAAGCTGAAATTTGGTGAAAATGCTACTGAGGAGTGGGACATGAAAAGTTATCCAAATTACATTGATACCTCTCACGGTCTCTGTGCGGCGAAGCCGCAAACTGTAGCTAGAATTTCAGAAATCTCCCATATTTAAAATTTCTGCCGTTTGCGCAGATAAAGTCCGAATTGCGTCAAATTAGAATCAGTTGTTAAACTCTTTGCCCTAAACCTACTTGAAGTGAAATAAATTCATTTGGCGCCACAGCGCCCCCTACAGATTTTATATGGAGGTTAAATGTTTAGTTATGTTTAGCGTAATAAAAGGACAATTGGGGCGCGTTAGCGCCCCCTCCTCTTGCGGCGTGGCGGCGGTGTGGCGGCGGCGTGGCGAGGGCCGATCATTGCCGCTTGCGGCTATATTTAGGCCCGAGCGCCACAAGCTGGCGAGAGGCCTATTAATCTCGTAAGGCCGTGCGAAGCACGGCTGCGAAAGTGCGCACGTAGTGCGCACGAAATCGAGCGCGAAGCGCTCGCCCACTTCCAAACACTCACTAACGCACTCCTTCACTCATGCACGCCCCGTGCATACTAATTAGTAGTAGGAAAATGGAACATTACCGTTGTAAACGGGCGAAGCCCGTGCAAAAGTGCGCACTAAACGAGCACCTTACATTGGGATGACGACCGCGAAGCGGTCGTCATCCCCATATAAAGCACTCATTTGCGCTAAGTACCTCACGAATACGTTCCCCATCTCTTGCATGTTCCGTGCATATAAGCATGTAATGCAAAAATTGAACATTATTACTGTATAGAGGGCCAAAAACACAAAGTGGGCGGAGCCCACTCAAAATTAACGAAAGTACCCGTCAGTGACCAGGGACCCACACCATGAGGTAGGAAAGCGCGAGCGTTTTCCGAAAATGTATAGTTTATGATATTTGAAAAATGGGAAACATTGTTTTCGCATCGGAATATTATTAGGCCCGAGCCCCAGCAGGGCGGAGGGCCTATTGCTCCCGCAACGCTGCCGAAGGCAGCGTTGCAACTGTCTTACCAAACATGCGGGCGCAGCCCGCATGTTTGGTGCCCCGTCGCCCCTGGCAAGTACAGTGAACTAGCCCATGCCGAAGGCATGGATCATGCATACTTACTCCTGCTATGACAGAAATAGTCAACAATTAGTGAATGGGCGTAGCCCATTCACTAATTGTTGACAACAGCAGCGCGAAGCGCTGCATTCCTCCAAAAACCCTCCTGGCATCGTCCCGTACGCGAGAATCCATGCCGCAGGCATGGGCCATGCTTGTATCTGCTCAAATCAATGGAAGTCTATGGGGAGTGGGCGGGGCATCTCGACGGAATAGGGACTGACGAGCGCGTAAGCGCTCGTAATGATGATTCCACCCCATGGCGGCATCGGGAAGGCTTAGAGCTTTCAAACGATGTATAATTTGTTGTTATAGTGAAAACGGCTATATTGTTTTTGCTAAAAATATTATTATTATTATTATTATTATTATTAGGCCCGAGCCCCAGCAGGGGGAGGGCCTATTGCTCCCGCAACGCTGCCGAAGGCAGCGTTGCAACTGTCTGACCAAACATGCGGGCGCAGCCCGCATGTTTGGTACCCCGTCGCCCCTGGCAAGTACAGTGAACTAGCCCATGCCGAAGGCATGGATCATGCATACTTACTCCTGCTATGACAGAAATAGTCAACAATTAGTGAATGGGCGTAGCCCATTCACTAATTGTTGACAACAGCAGCGCGAAGCGCTGCATTCCTCCAAAAACCCTCCTGGCATCGTCCCATACGCGAGAATCCATGCCGCAGGCATGGGCCATGCTTGTATCTGCTCAAATCAATGGAAGTCTATGGGGAGTGGGCGGGGCATCCCGACGGAATAGGGAGTGACGAGCGCGTAAGCGCTCGTAATGATGATTCCACCCCATGGCGGCATCGGGAAGGCTTAGAGCTTTCAAACGATGTATCATTTGTTGTTATAGTAAAAACGGCTATATTGTTTTTGCTAAAAATATTATTATTATTATTATTATTATTATTTTTCTTGTTCTTCTTCAGCGCTTTGATCTCTAATTTGACCCCCTGAACATGCTCAAAAACTCACCAAACTTTGCCCAAAATTCAGAATCGGCGAAAAATTTTATTTTTTCTGGGCCATTTTTTTTTTCGTTAAAAAATGGCGCGACAGCGCTACCGACAAAAGTCAAAATACATTGCGCCTATGGGAGACGCCCCGAGGTCAACTTTGGCGTAAAGCTACGAAATTCGGGACACGCATTCCTCTCGTGAGGATAAACAAAAAAAATCATTGTGGCCACGCCCCCAAACTTACCCTATGGCCGCCATCTTCCTTTGAAAATGAAAACAAGCTGAGTTAGCCATTTTGTTTACGTCAAACTTTGACGAACTCCTCCTAGGGCGTTTTGCCCACCGACTTCAAAATCGGCGTACGTCCTCTGGACAAGTGGGGCATCTAAAGTTATTCAATTTTTTGAGATACCTTTTACGGTCTGTGTGCGGCGCAGCCGCAAAGTTGGACAACTTATTTTGGAATATTGCAGGTCTAAAAATTGCTCCCATTTGATCAAAACCAGTCCGATTAGGACCAAATTTGAATCAGTTGTTAAACTTTCTAGTTTGGACCAGTTTAGGCTGACAAAATTGAAATGGCAGTGATAGCGCCCCCTACAGAGTGACCTTTAAATTAACATTGAAGGTCAAAAATTAGTTTTACCAAAATTGTCTAAACTTTACCCAAAATTCTATTTTGCCGTCCCGATCACAAAAGCCAATCACAAAAATGCCTAAATTTTTACGCCGTAGTCGTAGCGATGACAGAAACCTCCCATGTTATCCCTATGGGAAAACCACAAAATCTCTCAAATTACCACATTTTTATGTTTTACACTTTAACGAAGTCCTCCTAGTGCGTTTTGCCCACCAACCTCAAAATCGGTGTACGTCCTCTAGACAAGTGGTGTATCTAAAGTTATCCAAATTTTAAGGATAACTTTTACGGTCTTTGTGCGACGGAGCCGCAAACGTTTCCCAGAATTCTGACTATTTGGCCTTCAGAGTGGCCTATAAACAATAGAGTTTTTCCAAATGACATGATATTTTGAACGAAATTCTAATTTGCCATCCTGATCATACAAGTATGAGAGCCAAAGTCATATTTTGTACGGCGTAACCGTAGCGTTGACAGAAACATCCCATGTTATCCTTATGGGAAAATCGTAGAATCGCTCAAATCACCACATTTTTACGCTTCACACTTTAACAAACTCCTCCTAGGGCGATTGTCCGATCAAGTTCATATTTGGAGAATATCATCTACACAAGCGGGGCATCAAAACTTACCCATATTTTGATTCTAAGTGCTACGGTCTCTGTGTGGCGGACCCGCAAATATATGTCAGAAATGGGAAAACAGCGAAATCTCTAAAATCACCACATTTTTACGCTTCACACTTTAACGAACTCCTCCTAGGCCGATTGCCCGATCAAGCTCATATTTGGGGAAAATCATCTACACAAACGGGGCATCAAAAGTTATCCATATTTTGATTTTAAGTGGTACGGTCTCTGTGCCGTGGAGCTGCAAATATACTGTCACAAATGGGAAAAACGCCAAATCCTTGAAATGTTCACATTTACGCTTCACACTTTAACAAACTCCTCCGTGGGCAATAGCTCGATCAAGCTTTACTTTGGGAAAAATTATCTACACAAGCGCGGCATCAAAAGTTATCCATATTTTTATTCCAAGTGCTACGGTCTCTGTGCGGCGGCGCAGCAAATTTGACTGACACTTGTGTTCATTTGCACTGGATTGGCCATGTCCAATGTGTCGCCGTCTGTCAAGTTCTTTTTTTATTCAACACACAATAAGGGCGCCATCTTTATCAAGTCGAAAATGCAGAGTCGGAAGGCCGGCGGCCCGCGAGGGCCGTTGGATGCCGCTTGCGGCTTTAATTTTTCTTGTTCTTCTTCAGCGCTTTGATCTCTAATTTGACCCCCTGAACATGCTCAAAAACTCACCAAACTTTGCCCAAAATTCAGAATCGGCGAAAAATGTTATTTTTTCTGGGCCATTTTTTTTTTCGTTAAAAAATGGCGCGACAGCGCCACCGACAAAAGTCAAAATACATTGCGCCTATGGGAGACGCCCCGAGGTCAACTTTGGCGTAAAGCTACGAAATTCGGGACACGCATTCCTCTCGTGAGGATAAACAAAAAAAATCATTGTGGCCACGCCCCCAAACTTACCCTATGGCCGCCATCTTCCTTTGAAAATGAAAACAAGCTGAGTTAGCCATTTTGTTTACGTCAAACTTTGACGAACTCCTCCTAGGGCGTTTTGCCCACCGACTTCAAAATCGGCGTACGTCCTCTGGACAAGTGGGGCATCTAAAGTTATTCAATTTTTTGATATACCTTTTACGGTCTGTGTGCGGCGCAGCCGCAAAGTTGGACAACTTATTTTGGAATATTGCAGGTCTAAAAATTGCTCCCATTTGATCAAAACCAGTCCGATTAGGACCAAATTTGAATCAGTTGTTAAACTTTCTAGTTTGGACCAGTTTATGATGACAAAATTGAAATGGCAGTGATAGCGCCCCCTACAGAGTGACCTTTAAATTAACATTGAAGGTCAAAAATTAGTTTTACCAAAATTGTCTAAACTTTACCCAAAATTCTATTTTGCCGTCCCGATCACAAAAGCCAATCACAAAAATGCCTAATTTTTTACGCCGTAGTCGTAGCGATGACAGAAACCTCCCATGTTATCCCTATGGGAAAACCACAAAATCTCTCAAATTACCACATTTTTATGTTTTACACTTTAACGAAGTCCTCCTAGTGCGTTTTGCCCACCAACCTCAAAATCGGTGTACGTCCTCTAGACAAGTGGTGTATCTAAAGTTATCCAAATTTTAAGGATAACTTTTACGGTCTTTGTGCGACGGAGCCGCAAACGTTTCCCAGAATTCTGACTATTTGGCCTTCAGAGTGGCCTATAAACAATAGAGTTTTTCCAAATGACATGATATTTTGAACAAAATTCTAATTTGCCATCCTGATCATGAAAGTATGAGAGCCAAAGTCATATTTTGTACGGCGTAACCGTAGCGATGACAGAAACATCCCATGTTATCCTTATGGGAAAATCGTAGAATCGCTCAAATCACCACATTTTTACGCTTCACACTTTAACAAACTCCTCCTAGGGCGATTGTCCGATCAAGCTCATATTTGGGGGAAATCATCTACACAAGCGGGCCATCCAAAGGTATCCATATTTTGATTCTAAGTGCTACGGTCTCTGTGTGGCGGACCCGCAAATATATGTCAGAAATGGGAAAACAGCGAAATCTCTAAAATGACCACATTTTCACGCTTCACACTTTAACAAACTCCTCCTAGGCCGATTGCCCGATCAAGCTCATATTTGGGGAAATCATCTACACAAATGGGGCATCAAAAGTTATCCATATTTTGATTTTAAGTGGTACGGTCTCTGTGCCGTGGAGCTGCAAATATATTGTCACAAATGGGAAAAACACCAAATCCTTGAAATGTTCACATTTACGCTTCACACTTTAATGAAGTCCTCTGTGGGCAATAGCTCGATCAAGCTCATATTTGGGAAAAATAATCTACACAAGCGGAGCATCAAAAGTTATCCATATTTTTATTCCAAGTGTCACGGTCTCTGTGCGCTGGAGCTGCACATTTGACCGACATTTGTGTTCATTTGCACTGGTTAAGCACAGCATTGTACATGTCCAATGTGTCGCTGTCTTAGTTCTTAGACAATTGCGTTAGCGCCATCTCTGTAAAATGCAGAGAGCAGAGTCGTAAGGCCGGCGGCCCGCGAGGGCCGTTGGATGCCGCTTGCGGCTTTAATTTTTCTTGTTCTTCTTCAGCGCTTTGATCTCTAATTTGACCCCCTGAACATGCTCAAAAACTCACCAAACTTTGCCCAAAATTCAGAATCGGCGAAAAATTTTATTTTTTCTGAGCCATTTTTTTTTTCGTTAAAAAATGGCGCGACAGCGCCACCGACAAAAGTCAAAATACATTGCGCCTATGGGAGACGCCCCGAGGTCAACTTTGGCGTAAAGCTACGAAATTCGGGACACGCATTCCTCTCGTGAGGACGAACAAAAAAAATCATTGTGGCCACGCCCCCAGACTTACCCTATGGCCGCCATCTTCCTTTGAAAATGAAAATACGCTGTGTTAGTCATTTTGTTCACGTCAAACTTTGACGAACTCCTCCTAGGGCGTTTTGCCCACCGACTTCAAAATCGGCGGACGTCCTCTGGACAAGTGGGGCATCTAAAGTTATTCAATTTTTTGAGATACCTTTAACGGTCTGTGTGCGGCGCAGCCGCAAAGTTGGACAACTTATTTTGGAATATTGCAGATCTAAAAATTGCTCCCATTTGATCAAAACCAGTCCGATTAGGACCAAATTTGAATCAGTTGTTAAACTTTCTAGTTTGGACCAGTTTAGGCTGACAAAATTGAAATGGCCGCGATAGCGCCCCCTACAGAGTGACCTTTAAATTAACATTGAAGGTCAAAAATTAGTTTTACCAAAATTGTCTAAACTTTACCCAAAATTCTATTTTGCCGTCCCGATCACAAAAGCCAATCACAAAAATGCCTAAATTTTTACGGCGTAGTCGTAGCGATGACAGAAACCTCCCATGTTATCCCTATGGGAAAACCACCAAATCTCTCAAAATACCACATTTTTATGTTTTACACTTCAACGAACTCCTCCTAGTGCGTTTTGCCCACCAACCTCAAAATCGGTGTACGTCCTCTAGACAAGTGGGGCATCTAAAGTTATCCAAATTTTAAGGATAACTTTTACGGTCTCTGTGCGACGGAGCCGCAAACGTTTCCCAGAATTCTGACTATTTGGCCTTCAGAGTGGCCTATAAACAATAGAGTTTTTCCAAATGACATGACATTTTGCACTAAATTCTAATTTGCCATCCTGATCATACAAGTATGAGAGCCAAAGTCATATTTTGTACGGCGTAACCGTAGCGTTGACAGAAACATCCCATGTTATCCTTATGGGAAAATCGTAGAATCGCTCAAATCACCACATTTTTACACTTCACACTTTAACAAACTCCTCCTAGGGCGATTGTCCGATCAAGCTCATATTTGGGGAAAATCATCTACACAAGCGGGCCATCAAAACTTACCCATTTTTTGATTCTAAGTGCTACGGTCTCTGTGTGGCGGACCCGCAAATATATGTCAGAAATGGGAAAACAGCGAAATCTCTAAAATGACCACATTTTCACGCTTCACACTTTCACCAACTCCTCCTAGGCCGATTGCCCGATCAAGCTCATATTTGGGGAAATCATCTACACAAATGGGGCATCAAAAGTTATCCATATTTTGATTTTAAGTGCTACGGTCTCTGTGCCGTGGAGCTGCAAATATACTGTCACAAATGGGAAAAACGCCAAATCCTTGAAATGTTCACATTTATGCTTCACACTTTAATGAACTCCTCTGTGGGCAATAGCTCGATCAAGCTCATATTTGGGAAAAATAATCTACACAAGCGGAGCATCAAAAGTTATCCATATTTTTATTCCAAGTGTCACGGTCTCTGTGCGCTGGAGCTGCATATTTGACCGACATTTGTGTTCATTTGCACTGGTTGTCCACATGTCCAATGTGTCGCTGTCTTAGTTCTTAGATAATTGCGTTAGCGCCATCTCTGTAAAATGCAGAGAGCAGAGTCGGAAGGCCGGCGGCCCGCGAGGGCCGTTGGATGCCGCTTGCGGCTTTAATTATTATTATTTTTCTTGTTCTTCTTCAGCGCTTTGAACTCTAATTTGACCCCCTGAACATGCTCAAAAACTCACCAAACTTTGCCCAAAATTCAAAATCGGCGAAAAATTTTGTTTTTTCTGGGCCATTTTTTTTTTCGTTAAAAAATGGCGCGACAGCGCCACCGACAAAAGTCAAAATACATTGCGCCTATGGGAGACGCCCCGAGGTCAACTTTGTCGTAAAGCTACGAAATTCGGGACACGCATTCCTCTCGTGAGGACAAAAAAAAAAAATCATTGTGGCCACGCCCCCAGACTTACCCTATGGCCGCCATCTTCCTTTGAAAATGAAAATACGCTGTGTTAGTCATTTTGTTCACGTCAAACTTTGACGAACTCCTCCTAGGGCGTTTTGCCCACCGACTTCAAAATCGGCGGACGTCCTCTGGACAAGTGGGGCATCTAAAGTTATTCAATTTTTTGAGATACCTTTAACGGTCTGTGTGCGGCGCAGCCGCAAAGTTGGACAACTTATTTTGGAATATTGCAGATCTAAAAATTGCTCCCATTTGATCAAAACCAGTCCGATTAGGACCAAATTTGAATCAGTTGTTAAACTTTCTAGTTTGGACCAGTTTAGGCTGACAAAATTGAAATGGCCGCGATAGCGCCCCCTACAGAGTGACCTTTAAATTAACATTGAAGGTCAAAAATTAGTTTTACCAAAATTGTCTAAACTTTACCCAAAATTCTATTTTGCCGTCCCGATCACAAAAGCCAATCACAAAAATGCCTAAATTTTTACGGCGTAGTCGTAGCGATGACAGAAACCTCCCATGTTATCCCTATGGGAAAACCACCAAATCTCTCAAAATACCACATTTTTATGTTTTACACTTCAACGAACTCCTCCTAGTGCGTTTTGCCCACCAACCTCAAAATCGGTGTACGTCCTCTAGACAAGTGGGGCATCTAAAGTTATCCAAATTTTAAGGATAACTTTTACGGTCTCTGTGCGACGGAGCCGCAAACGTTTCCCAGAATTCTGACTATTTGGCCTTCAGAGTGGCCTATAAACAATAGAGTTTTTCCAAATGACATGACATTTTGCACTAAATTCTAATTTGCCATCCTGATCATACAAGTATGAGAGCCAAAGTCATATTTTGTACGGCGTAACCGTAGCGTTGACAGAAACATCCCATGTTATCCTTATGGGAAAATCGTAGAATCGCTCAAATCACCACATTTTTACACTTCACACTTTAACAAACTCCTCCTAGGGCGATTGTCCGATCAAGCTCATATTTGGGGAAAATCATCTACACAAGCGGGCCATCAAAACTTACCCATTTTTTGATTCTAAGTGCTACGGTCTCTGTGTGGCGGACCCGCAAATATATGTCAGAAATGGGAAAACAGCGAAATCTCTAAAATGACCACATTTTCACGCTTCACACTTTCACCAACTCCTCCTAGGCCGATTGCCCGATCAAGCTCATATTTGGGGAAATCATCTACACAAATGGGGCATCAAAAGTTATCCATATTTTGATTTTAAGTGCTACGGTCTCTGTGCCGTGGAGCTGCAAATATACTGTCACAAATGGGAAAAACGCCAAATCCTTGAAATGTTCACATTTATGCTTCACACTTTAATGAACTCCTCTGTGGGCAATAGCTCGATCAAGCTCATATTTGGGAAAAATAATCTACACAAGCGGAGCATCAAAAGTTATCCATATTTTTATTCCAAGTGTCACGGTCTCTGTGCGCTGGAGCTGCATATTTGACCGACATTTGTGTTCATTTGCACTGGTTGTCCACATGTCCAATGTGTCGCTGTCTTAGTTCTTAGATAATTGCGTTAGCGCCATCTCTGTAAAATGCAGAGAGCAGAGTCGGAAGGCCGGCGGCCCGCGAGGGCCGTTGGATGCCGCTTGCGGCTTTAATTATTATTATTTTTCTTGTTCTTCTTCAGCGCTTTGAACTCTAATTTGACCCCCTGAACATGCTCAAAAACTCACCAAACTTTGCCCAAAATTCAAAATCGGCGAAAAATTTTGTTTTTTCTGGGCCATTTTTTTTTTCGTTAAAAAATGGCGCGACAGCGCCACCGACAAAAGTCAAAATACATTGCGCCTATGGGAGACGCCCCGAGGTCAACTTTGTCGTAAAGCTACGAAATTCGGGACACGCATTCCTCTCGTGAGGACAAAAAAAAAAAATCATTGTGGCCACGCCCCCAGACTTACCCTATGGCCGCCATCTTCCTTTGAAAATGAAAATACGCTGTGTTAGTCATTTTGTTCACGTCAAACTTTGACGAACTCCTCCTAGGGCGTTTTGCCCACCGACTTCAAAATCGGCGGACGTCCTCTGGACAAGTGGGGCATCTAAAGTTATTCAATTTTTTGAGATACCTTTAACGGTCTGTGTGCGGCGCAGCCGCAAAGTTGGACAACTTATTTTGGAATATTGCAGATCTAAAAATTGCTCCCATTTGATCAAAACCAGTCCGATTAGGACCAAATTTGAATCAGTTGTTAAACTTTCTAGTTTGGACCAGTTTAGGCTGACAAAATTGAAATGGCCGCGATAGCGCCCCCTACAGAGTGACCTTTAAATTAACATTGAAGGTCAAAAATTAGTTTTACCAAAATTGTCTAAACTTTACCCAAAATTCTATTTTGCCGTCCCGATCACAAAAGCCAATCACAAAAATGCCTAAATTTTTACGGCGTAGTCGTAGCGATGACAGAAACCTCCCATGTTATCCCTATGGGAAAACCACCAAATCTCTCAAATTACCACATTTTTATGTTTTACACTTCAACGAACTCCTCCTAGTGCGTTTTGCCCACCAACCTCAAAATCGGTGTACGTCCTCTAGACAAGTGGGGCATCTAAAGTTATCCAAATTTTAAGGATAACTTTTACGGTCTCTGTGCGACGGAGCCGCAAACGTTTCCCAGAATTCTGACTATTTGGCCTTCAGAGTGGCCTATAAACAATAGAGTTTTTCCAAATGACATGACATTTTGCACTAAATTCTAATTTGCCATCCTGATCATACAAGTATGAGAGCCAAAGTCATATTTTGTACGGCGTAACCGTAGCGTTGACAGAAACATCCCATGTTATCCTTATGGGAAAATCGTAGAATCGCTCAAATCACTACATTTTTACACTTCACACTTTAACAAACTCCTCCTAGGGCGATTGTCCGATCAAGCTCATATTTGGGGAATATCATCTACACAAGCGGGGCATCAAAACTTACCCATATTTTGATTCTAAGTGCTACGGTCTCTGTGTGGCGGACCCGCAAATATATGTCAGAAATGGGAAAACAGCGAAATCTCTAAAATGACCACATTTTCACGCTTCACACTTTAACAAACTCCTCCTAGGCCGATTGCCCGATCAAGCTCATATTTGGGGAAATCATCTACACAAATGGGGCATCAAAAGTTATCCATATTTTGATTTTAAGTGGTACGGTCTCTGTGCCGTGGAGCTGCAAATATATTGTCACAAATGGGAAAAACACCAAATCCTTGAAATGTTCACATTTACGCTTCACACTTTAATGAAGTCCTCTGTGGGCAATAGCTCGATCAAGCTCATATTTGGGAAAAATAATCTACACAAGCGGAGCATCAAAAGTTATCCATATTTTTATTCCAAGTGTCACGGTCTCTGTGCGCTGGAGCTGCACATTTGACCGACATTTGTGTTCATTTGCACTGGTTAAGCACAGCATTGTACATGTCCAATGTGTCGCTGTCTTAGTTCTTAGACAATTGCGTTAGCGCCATCTCTGTAAAATGCAGAGAGCAGAGTCGTAAGGCCGGCGGCCCGCGAGGGCCGTTGGATGCCGCTTGCGGCTTTAATTTTTCTTGTTCTTCTTCAGCGCTTTGATCTCTAATTTGCCCCCCTGAACATGCTCAAAAACTCACCAAACTTTGCCCAAAATTTAGAATCGGCGAAAAATTTTGTTTTTTCTGGGCCATTTTTTTTTGCGTTAAAAAATGGCGCGACAGCGCCACCGACAAAAGTCAAAATACATTGCGCCTATGGAAGACGCCCCGAGGTCAACTTTGTCGTAGAGCTACGAAATTCGGGACACGCATTCCTCTTGTGAGGACAAAAAAAAAATATTATTGTGGCCACGCCCCCAGACTTACCCTATGGCCACCATCTTCCTTTGAAAATGAAAACACGCTGTGTTAGCCATTTTGTTCACGTCAAACTTTGACGAACTCCTCCTAGGGCGTTTTGCCCACCGACTTCAAAATCGGCGTACGTCCTCTGGACAAGTGGGGCATCTAAAGTTATTCAATTTTTTGAGATACCTTTTACGGTCTGTGTGCGGCGCAGCCGCAAAGTTGGACAACTTATTTTGGAATATTGCAGGTCTAAAAATTGCTCCCATTTGATCAAAACCAGTCCGATTAGGACCAAATTTGAATCATTTGTTAAACTTTCTAGTTTGGACCAGTTTAGGCTGACAAAATTGAAATGGCAGTGATAGCGCCCCCTACAGAGTGACCTTTAAATTAACATTGAAGGTCAAAAATTAGTTTTACCAAAATTGTCTAAACTTTACCCAAAATTCTATTTTGCCGTCCCGATCACAAAAGCCAATCACAAAAATGCCAAAATTTTTACGCCGTAGTCGTAGCGATGACAGAAACCTCCCATGTTATCCCTATGGGAAAACCACAAAATCTCTCAAATTACCACATTTTTATGTTTTACACTTTAACGAAGTCCTCCTAGTGCGTTTTGCCCACCAACCTCAAAATCGGTGTACATCCTCTAGACAAGTGGGGCATCTAAAGTTATCCAAATTTTAAGGATAACTTTTACGGTCTTTGTGCGACGGAGCCGCAAACGTTTCCCAGAATTCTGACTATTTGGCCTTCAGAGTGGCCTATAAACAATAGAGTTTTTCCAAATGACATGATATTTTGAACAAAATTCTAATTTGCCATCCTGATCATAAAAGTATGAGAGCCAAAGTCATATTTTGTACGGCGTAACCGTAGCGTTGACAGAAACATCCCATGTTATCCTTATGGGAAAATCGTAGAATCGCTCAAATCACCACATTTTTACGCTTCACACTTTAACAAACTCCTCCTAGGGCGATTGTCCGATCAAGCTCATATTTGGAGAATATCATCTACACAAGCGGGGCATTAAACCTTATCCATATTTTGATTCTAAATGCTACGGTCTCTGTGTGGCGGACCCGCAAATATATGTCAGAAATGGGAAAACAGCGAAATCTCTAAAATGACCACATTTTTACGCTTCACACTTTAACGAACTCCTCCTAGGGCGATTGCCCGATCAAGCTCATATTTGGGGAAAATCATCTACACAAACGGGGCATCAAAAGTTATCCATATTTTGATTTTAAGTGGTACCGTCTCTGTGCCGTGGAGCTGCAAATATACTGTCACAAATGGGAAAAACGCCAAATCCTTGAAATGTTCACATTTACGCTTCACACTTTAACAAACTCCTCCGTGGGCAATAGCTCGATCAAGCTTTACTTTGGGAAAAATCATCTACACAAGCGGGGCATCAAAAGTTATCCATATTTTTATTCCAAGTGCTACGGTCTCTGTGCGGCGGCGCAGCAAATTTGACTGACACTTGTGTTCATTTGCACTGGATTGGCCATGTCCAATGTGTCGCCGTCTGTCAAGTTCTTTTTTTATTCAACACACAATAAGGGCGCCATCTTTATCAAGTCAAAAGCGCAGAGTCGGAAGGCCGGCGGCCCGCGAGGGCCGTTGGATGCCGCTTGCGGCTTTAATTTTTATTATTTTTCTTGTTCTTCTGCTTTTTGAGCTCTAATTTGACCCCCTGAACATGCTCAAAAACTCACCAAACTTTGCCCAAAATTCAGAATCGGCGAAAAATTTGATTTTTTCCGGGCCATTTTTTTTTTTGTTAAAAAATGGCGCGACAGCGCCACCGACAAAAGTCAAAATACATTGCGCCAATGGGAGACGCCCCAAGATCAACTTTGGCGTAAAGCTACGAAATTCGGGACACGCATTCCTCTCGTGAGGACAAAAAAAAAATATTATTGTGGCCACGCCCCCAGACTTACCCTATGGCCGCCATCTTCCTTTGAAAATGAAAACACGCTGTGTTAGCCATTTTGTTCACGTGAAACTTTGATGAACTCCTCCTAGGGCGTTTTGCCCACCGACTTCAAAATCGGCGGACGTCCTCTGGACAAGTGGGGCATCTAAAGTTATCCAATTTTTTGAGATACCTTTTACGGTCTGTGTGCGGCGCAGCCGCAAAGTTGGACAACTTATTTTGGGATATTGCAGATCTAAAAAATGCTCCCATTTGATCAAAACCAGTCCGATTAGGACCAAATTTGAATCAGTTGTTAAACTTTCTAGTTTGGACCAGTTTAGGATGACAAAATTGAAATGGGCGCGATAGCGCCCCCTACAGAGTGACCTTTAAATTAACATTGAAGGTCAAAAATTTGTTTTACCAAAATGTTCTAAACTTTACCCAAAATTCTATTTTGCCGTCCCGATCAAAAAAGCTTATCAGACAAATGCCTTAATTTTTACGGCGTAGTCGTAGCGATGACAGAAACCTCCCATGTTATCCCTATGGGAAAACCGCAAAATGTCTCAAATATCCACATTTTTATGTTTCACACTTTAACGAACTCCTCCTAGTGCGTTTTGCCCACCGACTTCAAAACGTCCTCTAGACAAGTGGGGCATCTAAATTCATCCAAATTTTAAGGATAGCTTTTACGGTCTCTGTGCGACGGAGCCGCAAACGTTTCCCAGAATTCTGACTATTTGGCCTTCAGAGTGGTCTATAAACAATAGAGTTTTTCCAAATGACATGATATTTTGAACAAAATTCTAATTTGCCATCCTGATCATAAAAGTATGAGAGCCAAAGTCATATTTTGTACGGCGTAACCGTAGCGATGACAGAAACATCCCATGTTATCCTTATGGGAAAATCGTAGAATCGCTCAAATCACCACATTTTTACGCTTCACACTTTAACGAACTCCTCCTAGGGCGATTGTCCGATCAAGTTCATATTTGGAGAATATCATCTACACAAGCGGGGCATCAAAACTTATCCATATTTTGATTCTAAGTACTACAGTCTTTGTGTGGCGGACCCGCAAATATATGTCAGAAATGGGAAAACAGCGAAATCTCTAAAATGACCACATTTTTACGCTTCACACTTTAACAAATTCCTCCTAGGGCAATTAGGATCAAGCTCATATTTGGGGAAAATCATATACACAAACGGGGCATCAAAAGTTAGTCATATTTTGATTTTAAGTGGTACGGTCTCTGTGCCGTGGAGCTGCAAATATACTGTCACAAATGGGAAAACGCCAAATCTTTGAAATGTTCACATTTACGCTTCACACTTTAACGAACTCCTCCTAGTGCGTTTGGCCCACCGATCTCAAAATCAGTGTACCTGCTCTAGACAAGTGGGGCATCTAAAGTTATTCAAATTTTATCGATAACATTTACGTTCTCTGTGCAGCTGAGCCGCAAACTTTTCGCAGAATTTGGACTATTTGGCCTTCAGAGTGGCCTATAAACAAGAGTTTTTCCAAATGACATGACATTTTGCACACAATTCTCATTTGCCATCCCCAAATAAAAAGTATGGGAGCCAAAATCATATTTGGTAAAGCGTAGCCGTAGCGATGACAGAAACATCCCATGTTATCCCTATGGGGAAACCGCAAAATCTCTAAAATGACCACATTTTTACACTTCACACTTTAACAAACTCCTCCTAGGGTGAATACCCGATCAAGTTCATATTTGGGGAGAATCATCTACACAAGTGGGGCATCAAAAGTTATCCATATTTTGATTTTAAGTACTAGGGTCTCTGTGCGGTAGAGCCGCAAATATATGTCACAAATGGGAAAAACGCCAAATCCTTGAAATGTTCACATTTATGCTTCACACTTTAATGAACTCCTCTGTGGGCAATAGCTCGATCAAGCTCATATTTTGGGAAAATAATCTACACAAGCGGAGCATCAAAAGTTATCCATATTTATATTCCAAGTGTCACGGTCTCTGTGCGCTGGAGCCGCACATTCGACCCACATTTGTGTTCATTTGCACTGGTTAAGCACAGCATTGTACATGTCCAATGTGTCACTGTCTTAGTTCTTAGACAATTAAGTTAGCGCCATCTCTGTAAAATGCAGAGAGCAGAGTCGGAAGGCCGGCGGCCCGCGAGGGCCGTTGGATGCCGCTTGCGGCTTTAATTAGCCATTGATTTCTCTGGATTCTAAACAATCAACATCACCTGTGGGAAAACCCTGTGGACTGATCTCTAGTTTGTACCTCTGGGTACTCAAAGGTCCTTTATTAAAACATACTTTTTTATGCAAAAATGTTTCTTTATCAAAAATATACCTGCAGTTGTACCCTCTCCAGAGCTCGTCCATATCTCATCTTCTTGTCTTCTTCTTGTCTTCTTCTTGTCTTCTTCTTGTCTTCTTCTTGTCTTCTTCTTGTCTTCTTCTTGTCTTCTTCTTGTCTTCTTCTTGTGGACCCGACATTGTGTTTTGTATCGACTTGTGGGATTTCTGTCTCTTCCACAAGTGCTCCTCCAGGTTTTCAAAGTGGACTTAGCTCAGATTGCCTTAACTACTCAGCTGGCTGTGGCTAACATCGGCAGCTTCAGTCACATTAGGACACATTACACCGTGAGACACCACAGCTCCAGTTATGTCTTGTCCTTGTGCGTTTCCAGGCATGAGGAGCGTCTGGTGCACTTCAGCGCTGGACTGCACGTCCTCCACAGGTAAAGCTGTCTCTGTCAGGGACATCTGTCTCTGTCAGGGACGTCATCACATCTTTGAAGAAACGGAATGACGTTATTCACGATTATTGACACCATTCACACTGTGTGATCGATCACCTTTCCTCTAGTGCAGTGTCTCCCTGTAGCTCCACCCCCTCTGACACACTTACTTTGCAAACTTTTTCATTAGTGTTTACCTCGGGGCATTACAAGTTTAGGGTCTTTTGTTTCAACTTGGCCTCATTTGGTCTTGGCACCCTGGAAATGTTTTTGTGTGAGTGAAAAGTGTCAAAGTGAGTGGAACAAAGAATACTGACCTGATGAGGAATACAGCAATTTAACATTATAGGAGTTTATGCACATCAGTTTCCAATTATTAGAAAATGTATTAACAACAAAATAAAAAGGCAGTTTCATCATGGACAAATCCTCTTCACAATCATATTATTGTTATAT
>NW_027315945.1:5530638-5665638 GCF_026437365.1 Eucyclogobius newberryi | reverse complement strand
ACATCATAGCGTTCTCAGTTAGCCTACTGTTAAACACATGGAGAGTTGAAGCAGTTGAATACTAAACTTTGCATTTACTAAAACCTATGATATATTTCTATGTAGTATGTGTAGTATGTGTGTATACAGTGTAGAGCCATCACGTCCTCCTCTGCCTTACATGTGACTGCTGTTTGAGAGCGTGTGCCCCGTGTCCTTCTCGCAGCTCTTCTGGAGGGAGACTTTGAGGAGATGGAGAGCAGGATGGTGTACCTGGAGACTCTGTGCTGTCAGTGTGAGCAACAGACCGTCAAACAGCAGCATCTGAAGGAGCTGGAGAGCCACAGGAGGAAGAAAAGGTCATTTATTTACACACGGGGGGGAAACTTTCTTTTTCCTGCACCCTGTTCCTGTTGAACACAAAACGGTAACAGAGAATATCTTGCTAAAATGTCATTAAAACATGATTAAGTTTAACAAATTGATAAACACACATTTAAACATTATGGAATAAGATCATGCAAAGCAAGTGCGCTGGCATTGTGGGTAACCTTTAACGAGTGCAGTTTGAATTGAATATCTGATTGAAATAGTTCCCGACTCTGTGTTGATAAGAGTTGCGTTCCCACTTGATCAGTTTAGTCCGGATTAAACTGATCCGGCTCAGTTGGCGGCCATCTTTAGACCGGCTCAATTGACTGTGCGGGACTCGGGAGCGGGACACGGGAGCGGGACTCGGGAGCAGGACACGGGAGCGTGACTCGGGAGCGTGACTCGGGAGCGGGACTCGGGAGCGGGACACGGGAGCGGGACACGGGAGCGGGACACGGGAGCGGGACACGGGAGCGGGACTCGGGAGCGGGACACGGGAGCGGGACACGGGAGCGGGACTCGGGAGCGGGACACGGGAGCGGGACACGGGAGCGGGACTCGGGAGCGGGACTCGGGAGCCGGACTCGGGAGCGGGACTCGGGAGCGGGACTCGGGAGCGGGACTCGGGAGCGGGACACGGGAGCGGGACACGGGAGCGGGACTCGGGAGCGGGACACGGGAGCGGGACTCGGGAGCGGGACTCGGGAGCGGGACACGGGAGCGGGACTCGGGAGCGGGACACGGGAGCGGGACTCGGGAGCGGGACTCGGGAGCGGGACACGGGAGCGTGACTCGGGAGCGGGACTCGGGAGCGGGACTCGGGAGCGGGACACGGGAGCGGGACACGGGAGCGGGACACGGGAGCGGGACACGGGAGCGGGACTCGGGAGCGGGACTCGGGAGCGGGACACGGGAGCCGGACTCGGGAGCGGGACTCGGGAGCGGGACACGGGAGCGGGACACGGGAGCGGGACTCGGGAGCGGGACACGGGAGCGGGACTCGGGAGCGGGACTCGGGAGCGGGACACGGGAGCGGGACTCGGGAGCGGGACACGGGAGCGGGACTCGGGAGCGGGACTCGGGAGCGGGACACGGGAGCGGGACTCGGGAGCGGGACACGGGAGCGGGACTCGGGAGCGGGACACGGGAGCGGGACTCGGGAGCGGGACTCGGGAGCGGGACACGGGAGCGGGACTCGGGAGCGGGACTCGGGAGCGGGACACGGGAGCGGGACTCGGGAGCGGGACTCGGGAGCGGGACTCGGGAGCGGGACACGGGAGCGGGACTCGGGAGCGGGACACGGGAGCGGGACACGGGAGCGGGACACGGGAGCCGGACTCGGGAGCGGGACACGGGAGCCGGACACGGGAGCCGGACTCGGGAGCGGGACACGGGAGCGGGACTCGGGAGCGGGACTCGGGAGCGGGACACGGGAGCGGGACTCGGGAGCGGGACACGGGAGCGGGACTCGGGAGCGGGACTCGGGAGCGGGACACGGGAGCGGGACTCGGGAGCGGGACACGGGAGCGGGACTCGGGAGCGGGACACGGGAGCGGGACACGGGAGCGGGACACGGGAGCCGGACTCGGGAGCCAGACACGGGAGCGGGACTCGGGAGCGGGACTCGGGAGCGGGACAAGGGAGCGGGACTCGGGAGCGGGACACGGGAGCGGGACTCGGGAGCGGGACTCGGGAGCGGGACACGGGAGCGGGACTCGGGAGCGGGACTCGGGAGCGGGACTCGGGAGCGGGACACGGGAGCGGGACTCGGGAGCGGGACTCGGGAGCGGGACTCGGGAGCGGGACTCGGGCCGATTCGGCGATTCCACTCCGCCGCCTCACGGACACTCAATTTGAAAAACACTCTTAATAGAAGAACTCTTATAAACAAAACAAAAAACTCTTAACAAAACTCCTCTCATATCTTAATAGTGAATGGAGGAAAATAAATAAAATAAAAGATAAAGATAAGATAAAATAAAAAAAAATAATAATAATAAAATAAAGAAAAAATAGCTAGCATAAGAATAAATAATACTAATAATAATGGTAAGTAAACACTCTTATTTACATCGGTTATATTCACATGAATATGGCCTTAATTGCTTGTGAGTACGACAGTGATTGCACATGGTTAAGTCAGTATTGCACATGGTTAAGTCAGTATTGCACATGGTTAAGTCAGTATTGCACATGGTTAAGTCAGTATTTTGCACATGCTTAAGTCAGTATTGCACATGCTTAAGTCAGTATTGCACATGGTTAAGTCAGTATTTTGCACATGCTTAAGTCAGTATTGCACATGCTTAAGTCAGTATTGCACATGGTTAAGTCAGTATTGCACATGAATTTGACTGTATTGCACATGGTTAAGTCAGGCAGTATTGCACGTGTTCAGGGCTACTTTCCTCCCCTGATCTTCTCACTGACTTACAGCCATACAGATAAGTCAATCCTGAGTTTCCAACAAAGGTGTTACACAGGACTCTTCTGTGAGACATTTATTATCTATTCACGCACAATCACTATTTTATACAAGGCATTCCTTCCTTTTAACTATGTATGGCCTCAAAGAAAGTCTGGCAAACCTTCCGACGGGAATCAGTGCTTCACCAAGACCGTTTACTCTCATTCCGTCCTTTTAACTGTGTGTGGTTAATAATTCTGCAGTAAACGCATTCACTCCAGTCTGATCTGCTGGACTGATTCCTGCTGACATGACAAAGCACCAGCAGGGGGCGCAAAGACTTTTGAGTTACTTCTGCAAGTAGGAGTTCATGTTTTTAATTAGGCTGATTAGGTTAATGTCCAAACCTGCTGCGTTACTCTAATATGTGCAAATGAAAGAACGGTTGGGTTATTCAAAGATCTTTGGTCATCGGAGCGCTTTGGATTCGTGTAGATGAACTTCACCAACAGATGGCAGTAGTGGCTGGTTCATTTGTAACTTTCTGGCAGTTCGGGTGCTGCACTGACCTTCCAAAGTCTGAACTCTCCTCCAAACCACATGTTTTACTGACAGACGACTGGCAGAAGACCACTGCATTAAAAAGACCCCAGCTGATCACTGACTCCATTTCGTTTGTGAAGTGCACCTCTCTTAATGAAACATGGCTTTTATTCCAAACCAACTGCTGTTCATCTTAGACCACACCTCCTATAGGCTGACCATGTGTGGACTACTTTTAAGAGTTTAAGAGCCTTTGTTTTGATGCCCTCATATTTAAACTCTGGGATAAAGACGCAACACACAAATCCAAACAGAGACACACAAGCTTCAGTTGTATCTGAGGACACTGTTTTAGAAAAAACAAGACGTTTCCACTCTCATCCAAGAGTCATTCTCAATCTGTGGGTCTAGTCTGCAAACTCACATATTTATCCTACTCTGAGTAACCTCCTGGTAATAGCCTGTTTTATATAACCTAATTTGTTTGTAGTTTCCCCTTAAACTAATCTTCTTTGTTACCCTAACACAGCCCTTCTAACAGAACACTTCTGGTTTGCGGAGAATAAAACGGTCATTAGATCCTATTGAAGAGCGGCTATGACTTGTCTGTTCTGTAACAAACATTTTAGTTGAAGAAATTAGTTGAAAAAAATTGGGCAAGGAAAATATAAGTTATTGGCCACAACGGCAAGATAAATATTAGTATCGTCTCAGAAAAAATCCATATTAGAGCATCCCTTATTTAGAGATTTTAAGTTTAGCAACTTCCAAAATCCTCTTTATTCTCACTCATCTCATTAACAGGGGCCAAATCGTCTCACGTACATTGTGTCAGCTGCACTGTTGTAGTTCTGGTCTTTATTGTCTTTATTATTTATACTGATTCATTTTCTGTTTTCACAGGAAGGAACTCCACACATTTGAAAGTGAGTAGACTCAACACTCGTTACAGGTTTACAAGTTAGAATAAGTGCATTTGTATTAAGAACAAAAGTGAGTGAGTGTTGTTTCTGAAAATGGTACATGCGATGGTTGTGGTAACAATTGTTTCAATTGGTTCAAAGTCTAAAGACTTTTTTTCAATAGATATATTTTTTTAAACTAAAAAACTACTTTGAACTAAAGGTTGCACAGAAATGGCACTAAGGTGACAGTAAATCAGTTGTTGGATTGCTTGTCCTCTGATCCGAGGATGGTAGGTGGTTCCTGCTCTTGACTCGATTTAAATGTTACATTATTCTCACAGTCTGGATGGCTCGGGCAGGTCACATGGTAACCAGCCATGCATCATGCTAACACAGGACAGAAGCATGTATTAGTACCTCATTTCTGCTTATACCCATTCTATGAAGACAGGGTTTTCCAATCTATCGTCAACTACAAGAAATCCTATCCCCTTTTTAACAAAGTACATTATTAAGTGAAAATGTCATAAAAGATCAATTATTTATTAATCTATAATACAATGTATTTGTATATTCTCTGTCTAGAAGCCTTCAGTTCTCGTTTTTCAACTTTTATTTGATTGATTTGATTCGGAGCGTTGGGAGCTTTTGGAGCTTTCGGAGCGTTGGGAGCGTTGGGAGCACTGACACTGTGTTTCCTGTGTTTCCTGTGCAGTGGAGCTGAACTCTGAGCACACACAGAAGGTCGCTCACATGGAGCAGATTGTGCAGCAGAGACTCAAGCAGAAGCAGAAGGAGTACGAGGAGGCGTTCCACCAGGACGTGGAGAAGTACCTGTCCTCAGGGTTCCTCACACACAGAGGTAAGGACCTGTCCTCAGGGTTCCTCACACACAGAGGTAAGGACCTGTCCTCAGGGTTCCTCACACACAGAGGTAAGGACCTGTCCTCAGGGTTCCTCACACACAGAGGTAAGGACCTGTCCTCAGGGTTCCTCACACACATAGGTAAGGACCTGTCCTCAGGGTTCCTCACACACAGAGGTAAGGACCTGTCCTCAGGGTTCCTCACACACAGAGGTAAGGACCTGTCCTCAGGGTTCCTCACACACAGAGGTAAGGACCTGTCCTCAGGGTTCCTCACACACAGAGGTAAGGACCTGTCCTCAGGGTTCCTCACACACAGAGGTAAGGACCTGTCCTCAGGGTTCCTCACACACATAGGTAAGGACCTGTCCTCAGGGTTCCTCACACACAGAGGTAAGGACCTGTCCTCAGGGTTCCTCACACACAGAGGTAAGGACCTGTCCTCAGGGTTCCTCACACACAGAGGTAAGGACCTGTCCTCAGGGTTCCTCACACACAGAGGTAAGGACCTGTCCTCAGGGTTCCTCACACACATAGGTAAGGACCTGTCCTCAGGGTTCCTCACACACAGAGGTAAGGACCTGTCCTCAGGGTTCCTCACACACAGAGGTAAGGACCTGTCCTCAGGGTTCCTCACACACAGAGGTAAGGACCTGTCCTCAGGGTTCCTCACACACAGAGGTAAGGACCTGTCCTCAGGGTTCCTCACACACAGAGGTAAGGACCTGTCCTCAGGGTTCCTCACACACATAGGTAAGGACCTGTCCTCAGGGTTCCTCACACACAGAGGTAAGGACCTGTCCTCAGGGTTCCTCACACACAGAGGTAAGGACCTGTCCTCAGGGTTCCTCACACACAGAGGTAAGGACCTGTCCTCAGGGTTCCTCACACACAGAGGTAAGGACCTGTCCTCAGGGTTCCTCACACACAGAGGTAAGGACCTGTCCTCAGGGTTCCTCACACACAGAGGTAAGGACCTGTCCTCAGGGTTCCTCACACACAGAGGTAAGGACCTGTCCTCAGGGTTCCTCACACACAGAGGTAAGGACCTGTCCTCAGGGTTCCTCACACACAGAGGTAAGGACCTGTCCTCAGGGTTCCTCACACACAGAGGTAAGGACCTGTCCTCAGGGTTCCTCACACACAGAGGTAAGGACCTGTCCTCAGGGTTCCTCACACACAGAGGTAAGGACCTGTCCTCAGGGTTCCTCACACACATAGGTAAGGACCTGTCCTCAGGGTTCCTCACACACAGAGGTAAGGACCTGTCCTCAGGGTTCCTCACACACAGAGGTAAGGACCTGTCCTCAGGGTTCCTCACACACAGAGGTAAGGACCTGTCCTCAGGGTTCCTCACACACAGAGGTAAGGACCTGTCCTCAGGGTTCCTCACACACAGAGGTAAGGACCTGTCCTCAGGGTTCCTCACACACATAGGTAAGGACCTGTCCTCAGGGTTCCTCACACACAGAGGTAAGGACCTGTCCTCAGGGTTCCTCACACACAGAGGTAAGGACCTGTCCTCAGGGTTCCTCACACACAGAGGTAAGGACCTGTCCTCAGGGTTCCTCACACACATAGGTAAGGACCTGTCCTCAGGGTTCCTCACACACAGAGGTAAGGACCTGTCCTCAGGGTTCCTCACACACAGAGGTAAGGACCTGTCCTCAGGGTTCCTCACACACAGAGGTAAGGACCTGTCCTCAGGGTTCCTCACACACAGAGGTAAGGACCTGTCCTCAGGGTTCCTCACACACATAGGTAAGGACCTGTCCTCAGGGTTCCTCACACACAGAGGTAAGGACCTGTCCTCAGGGTTCCTCACACACAGAGGTAAGGACCTGTCCTCAGGGTTCCTCACACACAGAGGTAAGGACCTGTCCTCAGGGTTCCTCACACACAGAGGTAAGGACCTGTCCTCAGGGTTCCTCACACACATAGGTAAGGACCTGTCCTCAGGGTTCCTCACACACAGAGGTAAGGACCTGTCCTCAGGGTTCCTCACACACAGAGGTAAGGACCTGTCCTCAGGGTTCCTCACACACAGAGGTAAGGACCTGTCCTCAGGGTTCCTCACACACAGAGGTAAGGACCTGTCCTCAGGGTTCCTCACACACGGAGGTAAGGACCTGTCCTCAGGGTTCCTCACACACAGAGGTAAGGACCTGTCCTCAGGGTTCCTCACACACAGAGGTAAGGACCTGTCCTCAGGGTTCCTCACACACATAGGTAAGGACCTGTCCTCAGGGTTCCTCACACACAGAGGTAAGGACCTGTCCTCAGGGTTCCTCACACACAGAGGTAAGGACCTGTCCTCAGGGTTCCTCACACACAGAGGTAAGGACCTGTCCTCAGGGTTCCTCACACACAGAGGTAAGGACCTGTCCTCAGGGTTCCTCACACACAGAGGTAAGGACCTGTCCTCAGGGTTCCTCACACACAGAGGTAAGGACCTGTCCTCAGGGTTCCTCACACACAGAGGTAAGGACCTGTCCTCAGGGTTCCTCACACACAGAGGTAAGGACCTGTCCTCAGGGTTCCTCACACACAGAGGTAAGGACCTGTCCTCAGGGTTCCTCACACACAGAGGTAAGGACCTGTCCTCCGGAGTATAAGTATATAAGTATAAATATAAGTATTATAAGTCATCTTTCACAACCCTATATTAATTTCACTTGCAGCATGTTAAGGAAAGTCTTCATTATGACTTGAGCAGGTTGTAGTTTGCTGGATGTGGGCTTCACGGGGATAGTACGCTCACACAGTCAGTGTGATGATCAGTTTGAGCTCTCAGCACCACCTAAAACCAGCCTCTTTCTCCGAACTTATTTTACCCATGTTTACTCTGGGATCCAAACATCTTCTTCCTGAAAAGCTAATCTCTTATAAGGTAAAATGTAATTCTTTTCTTTTAAAGGATGTTTGAATGACTGGATTAAAAAAGATCGTTCCCTCATGGAACAAAAAAACCTGTAGCATGTGAGACCTAAATGTGAACAGCTCCACTTTTAGCTCATCTGTTTAGCACGAGAGCCAAGGCTTATAATCCATGAGGCCCAGTGTGTTATTAGGCCTGATATCAAATCAAATGTTCCCTCTGTCATTGGGCCTCAGGTTTGGTAGAACTAGTTGGAGCTTCGCCGTCACGTGGATGTGGTGAAAATGGTTTTAGACCATATATAGTGAGATTGTGCTTTGTTGTGCAGAAGCAGCAGCCCCTGATGTGTCAGAGCTGGATCACATCACTGTGACCAACACGTCAGACCTACAGGCCCTGGACGACTTCCTCAACTCCTCCAGTGAAGACCTGAGCTCGTCCTGTGGAGAGCAGAGCTGCCGGACCTCGCTGGGCTCTGGTGAGGCCACTACATCAAAGAATAATAATACATTAGTCTTATTCAACACTATTCTGTTGTACTCCACTCCACACTCACTGGTGGTACGCAGTAAGCTGTCGCCACAGCTGCCCTGGGGCAAACTGACAGAAGCGATGCTAGTGAGGACACTGTGAACATGAAATCCCAGTGCATTTGGACAAGCAGGTTGTGTTATAGGGCTGGCTATTGTTTCCTGCGACATGTTTATCCCGTCGAGCCGGTGTTAGAAGTTTACTAAAATCATGTTTTGATTATGTAGAATAAGAAAATGCATTGGTATTTCATGTTCAGGCTGAACACTGGAGTGTAGAACTCAGGTATAATGACTTTATGTCATTTAAATGTGATGCCGGAGGTTCCTGTACAGGCTTTTACTGACAAACAGTTCAGTCATTTAGAGGAAGTGGACAATCCCTGTGTCAAATCTGTCTTCACGACCTGGAGAGAGCTACTGTCCAGGGTGTGCCCCGCCTAAGGCCCAAAGTCACTGGGATAGGCTTCAGTCGCCCGCGACCCCAAACAGGAACAAGCGGTAGAAAATGAATGAATGAATTAGATATTTGACAAAAGTTTAAATGTGTCAAATGTTGTGTTTGAATGAAAACCGAAGTGGCATCACTTAAACTTAATCTTAATCTCAAATGTAGTAAAAAATCTAATCCACTGTCCTTTTGTGATCCAAACACAGCAAACAAAGTATCTATTAATCAAAAGAATCATCACTAGACTAATCTATCAAAATAATCCTAAATTGCAACATGAAATGCCAACAAAGTTTATTATTTGTTGTAAAAATTGGATTGGGAATCTGTGTTTCAGTTTTATGCAGCTAAAATCTAGAACATTCTTCCTGAAGATGTGAGACAGGCCTCTATTCTGACAATGTTCAAATCTAAACATAAAAGAAAAAATGTCTCAAACTATTAGTCTTATTTCTGTCTTTTAATGCATTTTTTGCTGAAGAACTTTGAATTGCCTTGTCTCATTTCACTGGACACTAAGCCTGTGTTTGCTCTCTCCAGGCTCCGAGGAGACGTGCTCGCCTGGTTGTGTGTCTGAGGGCCAGCAGAGGGCCCAAGGGCCGGAGCTGGAGGAGCAGAGCAGTGAGACTGACTCAGAGGAGCCTGTGGTGGAGGCGGATCACGAGGACATTCTCACCGATGCCTCGCTCTAACTCTGACAACGACACATTCTGAAACCTTCTGCTGCTTTGTCATTTCAACCAAACTTGTATAAACTTTGGTGCTTGGAAACATCTGCATTTTACTTAATTTAAGCACATTTTCTTAAGTTTCATATTTGAAACATAAAGTAAAAATTACAAACTAAAATTAAATATGTTTTTTTTGTTTTAGTTTTAGATGACCAAAAATGTATCTAAGAAAAGTAGATAGTTCTTTCTTATAATGAAAAGTCTTCTAAAACTCTGGTAACAGGACTGATTTTGGGGATAAAAATTGTTCCTTAACCTTAATAGAAATTTGATTAATATCTATTATGATATTGAAAAGAATGATATTGGCATAAAAACAACTGACTGGACTCTTTCCTGTTTCCAGCCACAGTCCTGTTACTTCAACTGTCCTTTAAAACAACAGCCCAGCCTCGTGTGAGCAGCTCCGAGGCACAGCACCCTCACAATATGTTTTATATTTACTTTTAGTTTTAATATATTTTAATTCAGGGAAATGTATTTGGGTAAAAGACAACATTATATATATAAATCATTGTGTTGAGTGAGAAAATACATGCTCACAAACACGGATCTTTCACTCATTGTTCTCACATGAATCAAACCACAACTTTTTCAGATTTCACCCTCATTAAGTGCTTTGAATGCGGCTCGTTTGCAAACTGCACCAGTATTATCTACAACAAATCTGGGCTATCTTGTTGTGAAACATCTGAATACTGGCCACACATACATCAAGTACCTAAAAGTGATGGCAGTGGAGTCAACCAGAGAAATCCAAGGGGAGGTGGAATGAAAAACAGTCTTTGGATCGATGTTGAATGCACCACTTTCCCAGGCTTGAATGATGAGATTCTTCAGCATGTTTTAAAATTACAGCGATATCTATTTATATCTATTTCTGTAGTTTTGGGGTCACACTCAAGTCTGTTTCATGGGTATCCTAATGATTTCTATGAATGATGTCATTGTTGCTCACCGTTGTTTCTACTGTTTTATATGTATACAGTGGCTTGTCATCGTTGTTTAATTTCTTGCTTTATCTACGTGTCTGTGTTAATGTAGGAGCCCCTGGTGTTCAAAAACACCGTAGGGCCTCGAAACGCGTTGGCTGTCCATTTTACTCCAATAAAGGACTTTTCCCATGTGTGCCTCTGAAGTTTTTGGACAAAGTTAAGTATTTCTGCTCACAAACTGTATGTAGAGGGGTTTTTAACACTATCCTGCTAAAATATGCACAGAAATCATTTTAAGACCATGTAATGCATAATATTTGGAATGGAAAAATAAAATGTAACTATTTAGCTTAACCATAAGCTGTTTTTTATTGGAAATAATGATGCATAAAAATGTGATCTGCACTGGACATAAATGGCAGAATACTCCAAATGCTTAAACTGTTTCCTGTTTACTCTACTTTAAGCCACATCTCACAGACAGAGACTTGGAATTACTGTCTTTTTGTGAATAGCTGAGATCAGACTTTTTCTTCATATTTGATTTATTAAAGGTTGAGTGGACGATTTTTTGGCCCAAATCTGAGTCTCATTTCCTTGTGGCGTGGACGGCCGATTAGTCCTGCCACGTATTAATCATAAGATGCACCTACCGCTCACCTGCAGCCGCGTGCGTCTCGTCCTCCTGAGCAGCACGTTTCCTTGTGTCTGAGCGTTGGCGCATGGATCTATCATAATATAGTTCCCTCAGTGTACGGGACAAAATTAAAACAGAAAGACATTTAGAGCTGACTCAGAAGAGACGGAGATCTACGGGAGACAAGAGATGCGATCCGTCGCGCAGTGTTGCTGCGAGGCTGTTGTGTGGGTCTGCACGGGGGGAGTGCACATGCGCACCAAGTTACAGGTGTGATCTGCGGAGAGGCTAGCTTGTTCTGAATCCGACCTGTATTGACCCAAACACACAGTCTCACAGAGTTGAACTCTCACACAGTCTTATCTGAGCCTGGTGTTTTCTTCAGGGGTCATGTCTGCTTTACAAGTAAATATCTGTGGTCCTGTTGCTATCTGCAGGCATTATATATGAGGCTCCCTTTGTCC
Source organism: Eucyclogobius newberryi (assembly GCF_026437365.1). NCBI lineage: Eukaryota > Metazoa > Chordata > Actinopteri > Gobiiformes > Gobiidae > Eucyclogobius > Eucyclogobius newberryi. Next base: position 5,653,941 of record NW_027315945.1, on the reverse strand, counting down.
TTCTGCCACAAGAAAGAAGCTGCAGTCACTTAAGAGTATAGTATACTATAATCTATAGTAGAATATAGTACGCAACCAGAGGAGCAAATGCCTGCAGCAGAAGCTGCAGTGACTCTTATGCTCTTACATAGCTCTATAAGGTGTATATAGGTGTGGTGAGACGCTCAAAGGTGGGCTTTATGATGCACCATCACACTTCCACCGGGCAGGGGGTGTATGCAGATGGTCCAAGGAGCTGCAGTGGGTGGGTGCCTCTGTTGGCCCCTGATTGCCCCTGAGAGCGATAGAGCTGTTGGCTGCCGTTTACAGGGCTCGGGCAAAGCTTTGATCGTCAGTGTTTGTCATTTCATGGATTTATTGTATGATAAGGCTTCCTTATCCAGAATTTAGTGTTTTATCAGTAGTCATATCACGACATCTTTTCCTCTTCATAAATATGTTACAGTAAATAAAACTCTGACTCACTGCACGGCTGAACCCTGAACCGAGCACAGCCTGGAGATGGCAGAGTGTGAGGTGTGTGGCTACAACATTACACTTAAGAGTTAGAGCTTTTACAGAGGTTCTAGTCTGAAGGACCAGCTAATGGCCATGCCTTCCTCTTACATACATACATTTCTAAAGGCCAATCACAGCAGGTTATTTGCACCAACACATGGTTTACCTGAAGGTGACGAGCGAATGGCCAAAGACCTTTTGTCAAAACAAACAAGAAGATGCCTGTTTGTGTTTTAATAACCAGATAAAGAATACAGATGTTGAAGTCTATTTGAAAGAGATCTAGTGAGTACTTATGTGTGACCATGAGTGTAACGATAATAGTCATGATAATAGTAATAACAATAATGATAATAACAATGATAAAAAGCTTCCGACCACCTCCACCACTCCAGCACACGTTCACACTAGACTCTAACCACCGCGTTACGGCCACCACAGAATGACTGACTCATGTGAACCCACTTCCTGTAGAACAAATGACATTCCACTTATATCAAAAACTGCTGCACAGTCTGGAGGCGAACTTAACACTATCTTTATTATGGTCCATAAAAGTTACTGTTTTTCCTCTTGACTGTGATGCAGCTACTGCCATTTCATTGCCCCCGAAGACAAGGGCTCACATTATTATTATTTAATTCCCACAAAAAAGCACTGATTCCAACAATTTTGCCAAAAGGTTCCCACGATTTAGCTTAAAGGATCCCATCATTTAGCCAGATTGTTCCCATGTCTTAAAAATGGGGTGTTATAAGACATTCAAATTTGGCTAAACAAGGCCTGGGCACTGAGGAGGTGGAAACCATTTATGCTGAGGTGTCATAGCTTGTATACATCAGCAGAATGGGGGGGTCGTTTTTTCCAAAAACTTTTTGAGTAAAAAAAAAAAAAAAAAGGCAATTTGTTTATTTTTAGAATATACCAAAACTATGATATCAATATGTTTTTAACTGCTGGGATATGCTGATTCCCAGTGTAGTTTATCTTAATATTGCCACAGTTAATGTGAATTTTAATTCATCAGCTAAGGCACTCATCTGTAAATGGAAAATGGTCACATTTATATGGCGCTTTTCTACCATCAAAGCACTCAAAGCGCTTTACATGAAGGAACCAGTCGCCCATTCACACACACATTCACACAGGGCGAGTTGGGTTAAGTGTCTTGCCCAAGGACACAACGGCAGTATTCACATGAGGCAGTTGCGATCGCACTGCCAACCATCTGACCGCTCTGACCGAGCGGGAAGTCGAACTGCCGACCTTTGCCCATTATATTTTCTTCATGTTTTCATGTTTAAACCTTTCAGAGTCAGAGATTGCCGAGTCTGTGGTGTTTATAATGGAGACTTTCATTTGCCACATGTGTCATTTCTGTGACTGCTGACCCTCTCCTCTGCTCTGAGCACTGATTGCTCTTCTCTCTCTGATTGGATTTTGGCTCTCTTTACCCACTGTGTCATTGGTTATTTCTGTTGAGCTGGCATATGATTGGCCGCATATAGGACATAGCACAAGTGGGTGATGTCTGTGGACTGCACTGGCCACTTGATTTGGCTAGTGCATATGGCAACACTCATTACTACTTTCATCTTGAGGACGAAAGCTGCATGCTCACTGTGGGCTGTGGTCAGGAGGGGGGATGCACGGTGGCAAAGGCAGTTAGCGCTCTTGCCTCCCAAGAAGGAGATCATGGGTTCGATTCCCAGACCAGACCAACATCACATGATCTCTCTGTGTTTTCTCCGGGTTCTCCGGCTTCTTCCTCCCACCGTCCAAACACATACATGTGTTTGGGGTGAAAATTTGGTGACTCTAAATTGGCCCTAGTGAATGAATGTGAAAGTGAACTGTCTGTAATGTCTATGTCTCTGTGTTAAACCTGCGACGAGTTGGCCACTGTCCAGGGTGTACCCCGCCTAAGGCCCGAAGTCACTGGGATAGGCTCCAGTCACCCGCGACCCCGAAAGGGAACAAGCGGTAGAAAATGGATGGATGGGGTCAGGAGGGATCAGTGGACTTACAGAAATCACTCCAGACTGAGGCTGCACTGTTTGTTTGTAGTTAGCAGCTGGCTAATGCTAGTTTACACATTATTGCGTGGGTATGCTAATAAACATTAGTGGCATCTGTGGCTTGTTGGCATTCCACAGGACACTTAAGGTAAAGATGTGATCAAGTATATGTGTGTTGTTTTCAACCAGAGAGTTGTGTAACAAAAGCAGATTTACAAGAACAATTTCAACATGATTAATACAATGGCATCTGAAAAATTACGAATCACATCATTTTAATGTTAAAGGTGGAATGGACGATTTTTTTCAGCAAATTTTTTATCATATTTCCTCGTGGCGTGGATAAATCATTAGTCCTGCCACGTGTCAATCATAAAACGCACCTACCGCTCACCTGCAGCCGCGTCAGGCTCGTCCTCACGTTTCCGCGTGTCTAAGTGCATGGATCTATTATAATATAGTTCCCTCAGTGTACGGGGCAAAATGAAGACGGAGAAAGACAGTTCGAGCTGACGCAGAAGTGGACAGAAATCTACGGGAGACGAGAGATGCGATGCGCTCCGTTGCGCTAATAAACAAACGCACGTGTGAGTTGTATCAGTCCGCAGGCGGGAGTGCGAATGTGCACTTCCGCCTGCGTTCTCAAATCGCCGAAAAATCGTCCATACCGCCTTTAATGGCATACTGGGTCCAATTAAGCAGTCAAATATACTGACAAAGATGAGAAAAGAAAAAGTGATAGAAGTGTTATATACCTACAAGAAACCCATTTAAACTTAGAACATCAAAAATTAACAACATTTGGTTATTACAGGCTTTACTAACATCAGAGGGGAGTGGCCATATTGATCTCAAGCAGAAAAGCCTTTGAACAGATTTTGAATACAAAGATGGCAGATTTGTACTGATCAAAGGAATGGAAGTGTGTTTACTTTGATAAATGTATATGCTCCCCAGGACACGACCTCACTTTCTATACTGAAGTTGTGGATCTGGTTGCAAACCACTCTGAGCGAACCCTTGTCTGTGGCAGTGACTGGAATTGACATATTCAGCCAACACTGGATGTCCCAAGCTCACAATGTACTGGTAAATCTATAAATAATACATTTTGTAAATGAATTGAGTTGATTGATTTCTTGAGAGAGATGAATCCTAATATACACCAATACACATGTTTCAAACACATACGTTCTATACTAGAATAGACAACTTTTTTTATTTGCAAAAAAGACAGGTCCAAAATAACAGAGACATAGGTACAATAGACCTAATGCAGGGTGTCAAACAAAGATGTTTTAATCCGTTCTGCAAAACATTTCTAATTTATCTTTTCTATTTACATCTATTACTTTTTGATTGATAGAACGTCATGTCCCACAATCCTTTGCAGCACCTGTCCCTCCCCCACGCTGCTCAGCGCTGCTGGAGCATGTCATGCAGTGCAGAGTACCGACTGACACAAAACTTTACGTTTCACGTTAACATGTCTCGTGTCACGTTTTTTCAAAACACCACGCCCATTATTCACAAGGATTTTCAAACTGTTCGAGAAACTGTAGCAGCAGGAGGCAAACCACTATCACGTGTTCTGGGACTGTCCCGCTGCTCCAAAACACTACAGACTGTTTTTAACATTACCATTCCACTCGATTTAAGATTGATGTGCTTGGGCCTTAGAACCCCTGCCATGGACACAATAAATTAATACTTTTGTAATGGACAAATTTGACCAACTAACGACTTTCATTTTATTTTTATTTGATAGTGTAGTTGCTTTCTATTTGTATTACTATTATAAAAATCTGTTCTCTGGTTGTGTTCTGTTTATTTTTGTGTTTATGTTGAATTATGTTCAATATATTTTAGAGAATAAAGTCAAAGATATTTTAAAGAATAAAGTAAAATAAATAACAATAAGACTGCCGGCTGATAAACATATATATTCTATACAAAAATTGTGCTTGTTTTGTGTTTTCATTTGTTAAATGACCCCAGTCAGTGAAAAGGTGCACATATTTTTAGCCGTCACAACAATTAAAACTTGTGCACAAGTTTTTGCCCTAAGGCTGCAAGATCAAGTTGCAAATAGAGGATTTAACAGCGGGCGTATAATAAAACGTATCAGTAGAACTGATGTAAAGATGCATTAGGAAAGCCCCGGGCCCCTGAAGAACAATGTAAGAACTGCACAACAATCGTACAGCATTCTTTTCTCAAGAATATACTGTAAATGCTTTAAGAAGGCTCTTAGAAACTTTGCTCGCCTCCATGAATATCTACAAGCTCCTGTTTTTTTACGACCTGTGTGAGAAATAATCATTCATACGGGTCACTGTGGCTAGAATTGGCTTCAGTGGAAATAGAGCAGATTGTCACAAGATCAAGTGAGCATCTGGTGAGATTGAGAATGATTCTTTTGTGTTTGTATCTTCTTTTTGCTGTCTCGTTTTCATCTGAGTCCGTGTTCTTTCTTGTCCAAGCATCTCGCTCAAAAGTGTTCCGGAGCCAAACGTGAGCTAGACTGATTTGGATGCTACTCTACAGGTCGGCCTCGGACTCCTTAAATGGGCTAGTACTGTTCAATTAAGACCCTTTGGGACCGCCCTGATCTCCTCCAAAGCAAACCAGTAAAAACAGGCCACATGAGCACTGGGTCTCACGTGTAGGTGTGAGCTTGACAACAGCCAACACTTATGATTCTTAAAATGAATCCAAGATCCAGAAAATGGTAAACAACCAGCTTAAGATGCCAGGACAGATTAGTCTGAAACGCTGCTTTTGCTGCTGCTGCTGGTTCCTCGGTGTTAAGCAGGAGGCAAGGCAAGTTTATTTGAGGAGAACATTTCATACTCAAGGCAATTCAAAGTGATTCACAGCAGGAAATGCATTCAAATCACAAAGAAATTACAGAAATCAAAACACAGTTTAAGACACGAAAGAGAAGAGTGCAACAAAAATCCTTTCAGTCATAAACACAGCTAAACAAAACTGTTTTTAGCTTAGATTTGAACATTGTCAGAGTAGAACCTGTCTCACATCTTCAGGAAGAATGTTCCAGATTTTAGCTGCATAAAACTGAAATGCAGATTCCCCATGTTCAGTCCTGACTCTGGCACCAGCAGGAGGCCGGCCCATGTTTAGTCCTGACTCTGGCACCAGCAGTAGGCCGGCCCATGTTTAGTCCTGACTCTGGCACCAGCAGGAGGCCGGTCCATGTTTAGTCTTGACTCTGGCACCAGCAGGAGGCCGTCCATGTTTAGTCCTGACTCTGGCACCAGCAGGAGGCCGGTCCATGTTTAGTCCTGACTCTGGCACCAGCAGGAGGCCGGTCCATGTTCAGTCCTGACTCTGGCACCAGCAGGAGGCCGGTCCATGTTTAGTCCTGACTCTGGCACCAGCAGGAGGCCGGTCCATGTTTAGTCTTGACTGGCACCAGCAGGAGGCCGGTCCATGTTTAGTCCTGACTCTGGCACCAGCAGGAGGCCGGTCCATGTTTAGTCCTGACTCTGGCACCAGCAGGAGGCCGGTCCATGTTCAGTCCTGACTCTGGCACCAGCAGGAGGCCGGTCCATGTTTAGTCCTGACTCTGGCACCAGCAGGAGGCCGGTCCATGTTTAGTCTTGACTGGCACCAGCAGGAGGCCGGTCCATGTTTAGTCCTGACTCTGGCACCAGCAGGAGGCCGGTCCATGTTTAGTCCTGACTCTGGCACCAGCAGGAGGCCGGTCCCTGAGGTCCTCAGAGTCCGAGATGATTCATATGGCACTAACATGTCTGAGATGTACTTTGGTGCTAGGCCATGGAGAGACTTGTACACAAGCAGAGCTGCTTTAAAGTCTCAACTCTGAGCCACAGGGGGCAGTGCAGAGACCTGAGAACAGGACTAATGTGATGGTACTTGAGAACAGGACTAATGTGATGGTACTTCCTGGTTCTAGTCAGGACCCGAGCAGCAGCGTTCTGGATGAACTGCAGCTGTTTTACAGCTCGTTTGGAGAGGCCAGTGAGCGGCCGTTACAGTCTAATCTACTGGAGACAAACACTTGGATAAGTCTCTCCAAATCTGGTTTAGACACTATATTTTTGATTTTGGAAATGTTTTTTAAGATGGTAAAAAGCTGCTGATGTTATTGATTTGATGTGGCTGTTAAAGTTCAAGTCTGAGTCCATTATTACCCCAGATTTCTAACTTGATTTGTAGGTTTTAGAGCGAGACTCTGGAGGTGACTACTAAAGATAAGATATAAGATATTCCTTTATTGTCCACACATGGGGAAATGTCATAACACTAACACTAACACTTTTTCTTTGTTTCTGTGGCCAAAAACAATGATTTCAGTTTTGTCTTGTTCAGCTGGAGAAAGTTGTTTTGCCTCCACAAACTGATCTGTTGGATGCAGTGACAGAGTCACTGGTCCATATTCACCTGCCGACAGTGAAACATAGATCTGAGTGTCGTCTGCGTCATTGTGATAGGACACATTTTCACTGCGTATCAACTGATCTAACGGCAGCATGTAGAGGTTGAACAGAAGGGGTCCCAGGACTGACCCTTGGGGCACTCCACAGGTCAGAGGGATGTGGTCTGAGACACAGCTACCAATTTCAGCAAAGGACTTCCTGTTTTCCAGATAGGACCTTAACCAGTTTAGGGCAGTGCCAGTGATGCCCACCCAGTCCTCTAGTCTCTGTAAGAGGATCCCATGATCGACAGTGTCAAAAGCAGCACTCAGATCTAACAGAATTAAGACTGAGGCTTTGCCCGTGTCAGTGTTCAGGCGGATGTCATTTGTCACCTTGACAAGAGCAGTCTCAGTGCTGTGATGAGGTCTAAAACCTGACTGAAAAACATCAAATGAGTTGTTTATTAAGAGGAAATCTGTGAGCTGTTGGTAAACAACCTTTTCAAGGACTTTGCCCCAAAATGGCAGATTAGAGATGGGCTGGTATTTACTCAGTACTGCAGCATCAAGACAAAGACATCAAAAAGCACCTTGTTGTTGATTTGAAAAAGTTGTGTAACGTCTACATTTATGATGCTACGTTGTCTTTTCTTTTTATGCTTGTAACTTGTGTCAAGGCTTCTTACTGTTGGCTATAAGCTCCCCCAGCCAACCGCATTTGACTCTTTACAGATAAATGACAAGGAAGCATTTACTACTTTACTACCTCATGTGATACACTACTCCAGTCTCCTGTGGGTTACCAAAGAATGTAATGCCTCTTTGAAGCAAACCTAACCTTTTTGTGCGCCACTAATAAACATGATTAAATTGTGTATTTTGAATTTACAGCACTGAAAATGTGTTTGAATTCTTAAATAAGCCAAAATGGGTCAAAAGTTTTCCAGGCTTCACAAGAAAGTCCTCATTATCTGGCCATTAAAATATCTTAAACTTTCCCCGTGTACTCTTAACTTCAGGTCTTAAATGGCCCCAGATATTTGTCCTGTTGTCCCGACCAGAAATGGGGTTTGGGCATAAGACAAAAAAGTTAATGCGACACACTTTTCCCCAGCCATTCCTCCTAATGGTCCTGTGTTATATTCTGAGTGACCAACACTGGTCCAGATCTTAAAACTGGAAAAATACAAACAAACAAAATGACACAAATACCACTAGAATAATACCAAAGGCATCAGTTTGGGGTCCAGAAGTTTCCCCTACTGTCTATAGAACAACTGTTGTGCTATAATGATGCATCATTATGACCACAAAGAATCATTATAGTAGTAAACTTTACACTTTTGTTCCCTCCTCTCAGCTCTAGTCTGGCTTACATAAGAATTCAAGTCAAAATGGACTCTTATCTTTCTGTTTAAAGGTTACCAGTTTATTATTTTATGGATATATTGTTGCTTTAGTAGGGCTCACGATTACCTATTTATAATTTTTTTTATTGATTCCAGGTGTTATTTTTTTATTTCATTATATAATTGTATCCTGGCTCAAAGGGCAGTGTTTGAAAAAGAGGAAGATTTCAAATTATGACTGTTGTTTGTTTGTCTGGGACAGTGCATGATAATAAATCGTAAGATAGCCATTTAAACCGTGAATATGGATATTTAACTAATTTGTAAGTTCACAAATAATATTAAATAAGCACATTTAGATGTGGATTTGACCACTCCATCATGGAAATCTGATGGAGTTTATGTCTGACAAGTGTTTCCTGTCTCAAACATAGAAGATTGTTCTTTTTTCCCCATCTGTTTTAATAAGAATAGATACCATTATGGCCTCACTCCAGTATTACATAAATGTATCATAATGGACTGACAAAGTTGACGTTTTCCAGCTGTAACCACAAGAATTTAAATATCAAAACAAAAAACAACTTCTAATAAAGCAATTTTTATTGTAAATGTTATTTATTAAATATTCTTGAAAAGAGTCTTTTAATAAAAGCTTTATTCCATTCAACGTGGCACTGAAGGTCCTGCAGATTCCCCTTGTTAAGATCGGGATAATGCACAAGGAGTCTGGGAAGGTCCGCTGCACACTCAAAACCTGCACACTGGGCTGCTAGCGCACACTGGTAGCGCACACTGGTCTGCTAGCGCACACTGGGCTGCTAGCGCACACTGGTAGCGCACACTGGGCTGCTAGCGCACACTGGGCCTCCTGCACATTCGGGCTTGGTGGGATGTAAACAGCGGCCAGAATGAACGAGGCAAACTCACATTGAGACTGGAATGGTTTGCAGTTAATTAAAAGATATTCCTTTTAATGGCCGGACAACTGTGCCGCAGCATTCAGCCACCTTTGCTGCGCCCTCACTGAAGCACTGGAGTTTATCCAGATCCAAACAAGATGTTTATTGTGGACACTGATGCCAGCGATGTCGGACATGGTGCTGTGCTTTACTAGGAAGGGGACCCCATGCTCCCCTTCCTAGTAAAGCAGGTAATTTCCAGTCGTTCCTTTAGCAAATCAGAGACAAACTATTGCCTTGCCCGCCGGGAGCTGCCGAAGGTGGTCTTGGGTCTTCGCCGTTTCCGTCCATACTTGTACGGTTTGTTCTGCGGACTGACCATGCTTTTCTCACTTAGCTGTTAAACTTTAAAGAACCTGAGGGGCAGCTGGCCAGATGGATAGAGATCCTGCAGGACAACAATTTTGACATTTAGCAATGGACGACTCCACAGTAATGATACCCTGTCACAGAGGCCATGTGAAGAGGTGTCGGTTCTGCCATAGAGTGGAAAAAAGGCACCCAGGCACCAAAAATGAAAAACACAGTGTTTGGTGGTACCGGACATCCAAGAGACTATTGACCCCAGCAACTCCAGGAAGAGCAACGACCCAGTCCTAGCTTGGGTCCATTCCTGGTTGGGGACCGGCCAACGTGCAGAATGTTCAACTATGTCAGCGCCGAATCCAGAGACTAAAGCTCTGCATTCTCAATGGCCCAAAATCAGTCAATGTTGTTGTTAAAAAAAAAAACAGGAGCAAACCTGTTCCCCGACTTTTTCACACACTGTCACAATGTTAACAAAAAAACACTCAACTGGTGCATGCCCCAAAAAGGTATCACCACCAAGCACCACTATGTTTTCCTTTGTCGGCTGTGTTTTAGCAAGTTTGTCCAAGAGATGCCAAAAAAGATCAGAATCGGTGCATGAAACTGTAGCTTCCCACTACAGGGCCTGTAGTAAACTTTATTTACAGTGAGCACCTAAGAATGAATGTGATTGTGCTTTAACGTAGAGAAACAAAGCATTAGAGGAGTGGAGTAAGTGTGAATATTGCACTGAGGCTCCTCCACATGGCTGGTGTCTGAGCCCTGATGAGCGCTGAGCTCAACAACTCTTTTCCCAGGTGCACTACATAACTAATCCTACGCCATGGAGAAAGGAGAGAGATGATCCAACAGTTTGTGATTGATGCATAACAGAAGAGGTGCTGCTAAACTGCAGTGGCGATCTGTCTTGTAATCAGCACACACGTGGGACATCGTTTTCTTTTGTGTCCTGGCTAACCTCGACATTGGTCCCTAAACGTTGAAATGTTTTCTTTATTTTTGGAAAAATATTCTTTATATGACCTCGAGTTTATTCTCAGAAATTTAGGATTTTTTTTGCTGGCTTACGCTTTAATCTAAAATTACGACAAAATGTTACGACTTTATACTCGTAGTTACTCATACTCACTCAGTATACTCATTTTTTTTTTTTTTTGGAATGACCCTTGTACTCCGTCGTACTATAAACAGTTCGTAAATACCCTAAAATGTGTGAAGAATGTTTTATTTCAGTCAGATTAGATATTGTTTTAACAAAACCAACAATACAAAAAGTTTCTAAAATTTCTCCAGTCTCAACTATCGTCAATCTAGCAGCACACATCATTATTCTGCTCTTGACAGGCGTGTAATGTGGATCTATTAAGCCTGTAACCACATGGTCTAATATGGGGCACAGCGTGAAACCTCACATGCCGTTACACAAGGGTCCACTACAAGCGAACCCACCAGAGCGGTCTGTGAGGCGCTCTCCCAATATGGCCAAGGGTCACAGCTATATAACCACAGATTGGGAGAACATTTTGTGTGTCGCTGACCACTGGGGATAGACCATTGATTATTTTTTATTGTAAAAGAACAATGTTATTTGTGATTTGAAACTTTAACATCCACAAAACCTATTATTTGTAATCCTGCACACGCCAGTGATTAGTATAATGTGACTTGTAAGTTATTGAAATGCATTTAACCTACACAGGCTCTAAGTGCATGTTTCCCATGTTCCCCCTCCTATGCCTCCTCCTGATGCCCACAGATGCTCCTCTGAAGTCAGCCTTTGTTGCTGTTGTGAAACGAGCTCGTTTTCCTGTGTGTTTCTAACAGTAACGTTATCGTGCGTGCAGAAGTGGGTCACAACCCTCAACGCGAGTCAAACATTCACCTGCGTCCTGGCCCGTCCCACCGCCACATGTGGGCCAGAGACACGTAGAGCAGGACCGGGTCCGACGGAGACACAAACACGAGCCTCTGCACAACCACGGGAACCGAACCCGGCTCCTGGAGAAAAAAGGAACGAAGACCCTCCTCCTCTTATAAAAGCAGCAGCGCACCCAAAGGCCCGCACTCAGACCGTTAAACGCGCACCCGTGAACACAGCATGGATAAGTCCGGGACAGCAGCAGCAGCCAGGCCGCAGTGGGGCAGCCCGGTTCAGTTCATCTTGGCGTGTGTGTCTTACGCGGTGGGACTGGGCAATGTGTGGCGCTTCCCGTACCTGTGTCAGATGCACGGAGGAGGTGAGTTCAGACCGAAGTGCACCTGCTCCGCGCTGGTGCAAAGCCCTCCAAAGTGCGTGGGTTTGTGCATGTGTGATGTATGTTTGTGTATGTGTGATGTATGTTTGTGTATGTGTGATGTATGTTTGTGCATGTGTGATGTATGTTTGTGTATGTGTGATGTATGTTTATGTATGTGTGATGTATGTTTGTGCATGTGTGATGTATGTTTGTGTATGTGTGATGTATGTTTGTGCATGTGTGATGTATGTTTGTGTATGTGTGATGTATGTTTGTGTATGTGTGATGTATGTTTGTGTATGTGTGATGTATGTTTGTGTATGTGTAATGTATGTTTGTGTATGTGTGATGTATGTTTGTGCATGTGTGATGTATGTTTGTGTATGTTTCTGCATGTGTGATGTATGTTTGTATATGTGTGATGTATGTTTGTGTATGTGTGATGTATGTTTGTGTATGTGTGATGTATGTTTGTGTATGTGTGATGCATGTTTGTGCATGTGTGATGTATGTTTGTGTATGTGTGATGTATGTTTGTGTATGTGTGATGTATGTTTGTGCATGTGTGATGTATGTTTGTGTATGTTTGTGCATGTGTGATGTATGTTTGTGCATGTGTGATGTATGTTTGTGTATGTGTGATGTATGTTTGTGCATGTGTGATGTATGTTTGTGCATGTGTGATGTATGTTTGTGCATGTGTGATGTATGTTTGTGCATGTGTGATGTATGTGATGTATGTCTGTGCATGTGTGATGTATGTTTGTGCATGTGTGATGTATGTTTGTGCATGTGTGATGTATGTTTGTGTATGTGTGATGTATGTTTGTGTATGTGTGATGCATGTTTGTGCATGTGTGATGTATGTCATGTATGTTTGTGCATGTGTGATGTATGTTTGTGTATGTGTGATGTATGTTTGTGCATGTGTGATGTATGTTTGTGCATGTGTGATGTATGTTTGTGTATGTGTGATGTATGTTTGTGCATGTGTGATGTATGTTTGTGCATGTGTGATGTATGTCATGTATGTTTGTGTATGTGTGATGTATGTTTGTGCATGTGTGATGTATGTTTGTGCATGTGTGATGTATGTTTGTGTATGTGTGATGTATGTTTGTGCATGTGTGATGTATGTTTGTGCATGTGTGATGTATGTTTGTGTATGTGTGATGTATGTTTGTGCATGTGTGATGTATGTTTGTGCATGTGTGATGTATGTTTGTGCATGTGTGATGTATGTTTGTGCATGTGTGATGTATGTTTGTGTATGTGTGATGTATGTTTGTGCATGTGTGATGTATGTTTGTGCATTTTTGATGTATGTTTGTGCATGTGTGTTTGTGCATGTGTGATGTATGTTTGTGCATGTGTGCATGTGTGATGTATGTTTGTGTATGTGTGATGTATGTGATGTATGTTTGTGCATGTGTGATGTATGTTTGTGCATGTGTGATGTATGTTTGTGCATGTGTGATGTATGTTTGTGTATGTGTGATGTATGTTTGTGTATGTGTGATGCATGTTTGTGCATGTGTGATGTATGTCATGTATGTTTGTGCATGTGTGATGTATGTTTGTGTATGTGTGATGTATGTTTGTGCATGTGTGATGTATGTTTGTGCATGTGTGATGTATGTTTGTGTATGTGTGATGTATGTTTGTGCATGTGTGATGTATGTTTGTGCATGTGTGATGTATGTTTGTGCATGTGTGATGTATGTGATGTATGTTTGTGCATGTGTGATGTATGTGATGTATGTTTGTGCATGTGTGATGTATGTTTGTGCATGTGTGATGTATGTTTGTGCATGTGTGATGTATGTGATGTATGTTTGTGCATGTGTGATGTATGTTTGTGCACGTGTGATGTATGTCATGTATGTTTGTGCATGTGTGATGTATGTTTGTGCATGTGTGATGTATGTTTGTGCATGTGTGATGTATGTGATGTATGTTTGTGCATGTGTGATGTATGTTTGTGTATGTGTGATGTATGTCTGTGCATGTGTGATGTATGTTTGTGTATGTGTGATGTATGTTTGTGTATGTGTGATGTATGTTTGTGCATGTGTGATGTATGTTTGTGCATGTGTGATGTATGTTTGTGCACGTGTGATGTATGTCATGTATGTTTGTGCATGTGTGATGTATGTTTGTGCATGTGTGATGTATGTTTGTGCATGTGTGATGTATGTGATGTATGTTTGTGCATGTGTGATGTATGTGATGTATGTTTGTGCATGTGTGATGTATGTTTGTGCATGTGTGATGTATGTGATGTATGTTTGTGCATGTGTGATGTATGTGATGTATGTCTGTGCATGTGTGATGTATGTTTGTGCATGTGTGATGTATGTGTGATGTATGTTTGTGTATGTGTGATGTATGTTTGTGCATGTGTGATGTATGTTTGTGCATGTGTGATGTATGTGATGTATGTTTGTGCATGTGTGATGTATGTTTGTGCATGTGTGATGTATGTTTGTGTATGTGTGATGTATGTTTGTGCATGTGTGATGTATGTTTGTGCATGTGTGATGTATGTTTGTGCATGTGTGATGTATGTTTGTGCATGTGTGATGTATGTTTGTGCATGTGTGATGTATGTTTGTGCATGTGTGATGTATGTTTGTGTATGTGTGATGTATGTTTGTGCATGTGTGATGTATGTGATGTATGTTTGTGCATGTGTGATGTATGTGATGTATGTTTGTGCATGTGTGATGTATGTTTGTGCATGTGTGATGTATGTGATGTATGTTTGTGCATGTGTGATGTATGTGATGTATGTTTGTGCATGTGTGATGTATGTTTGTGCATGTGTGATGTATGTGATGTATGTTTGTGCATGTGTGATGTATGTGATGTATGTCTGTGCATGTGTGATGTATGTTTGTGCATGTGTGATGTATGTTTGTGCATGTGTGATGTATGTTTGTGCATGTGTGAACCCTAACCCTAACCTTAACCCTGACCCTGACCCTAACAAGAACCCGGCGCGGTCAAATAGCCCAGCAGTTTGGGCCGCGCGCCGCGGCTCTGTAGACACTCCCCTGGTATAAACACATTTACTATTGGATTTTCAGACACATTTTTGAAGGCAAAATTCAGATTTTTCCAGAGAGGGTTACTAGCACTACAAATAATTGTATTAGGCAAGGGTACATCAATCCAAGTACTTTACAACTACAAAAACAAGTACAAAATAAATAATTTAAAAACATAAATTGTTAAATTAAATCAGTCATCAGCTAAAAGGAAATGTGTTTGACCTAGATATAAACTGTCTCACATCTGTTTGTGAATTATGTTCATTGACAATGGCAATTGATTCTGATTCTGACATCTTCAGGAAGGCTGTTTTAGAACCTAGTTGCTTAATTTTGAAACACTGCCTCCCCATGTTTAGTCCTGACTCCCTGAGTCCACGCAGGTTCATAAGGCACCAACATATTCGTGATTTAATTTGATACTAGGCCATGGAGAGACCTGTAAACATGCGAAGCTGCTTTAAAGTCTCTGAGCATGAAGCCAGTGCAGAGACCTACGCACAGGACTAATGTGATGGTACTTCCTGGTTCCAGTTTAGAGAGGCAGCATTTTGGATATACTGAAGCTGTTTTACAGCTCGGCCATTAATTAACCAGCTTACTAAAAACAATTAACGAATAAGCATCTCCAGGTCTATTTTAGACACATCTTTTTGATCCTAGCAATGTTTTTTAAATGATAACATGCTATTTAACATTACTCCCAAATTTCTCACTTGATCTGACAGTTTTATAAAGAGACTAGGGATGATTGCTGACACTTTCTCTTTGTTTCTCAAGCCCAAAAACAGTGACTTCTGTCTTGTTGTTTTTTCATCCACACACCAACCCGTTAGGTGTTAGGTTTGATAGGACACCCGACTATTACGTATCAACTGCTCTAACGGAAGCATGTGGAGGTTGAATAAAAGATGTCCCAGGATTGACCCTTGGGGGACCCCACAGGTCAAGGCCATGTGGTCTGAGATCAAATCAAATCAAATCAAATCAAATCAAATCAAATCAATTTATTTTTGTAAGGCCCAAAATCACAACAACAGTTGCCTCTGAGGGCCACAGGGAGAAATGAATCAACAATGTCTGTGGTGGCGATGGAGTCAGACAATGTCTGTGGTGGCGATGGAGTCAGACAATGTCTGTGGTGGCGAGGGACGATGTCCCAGGGTCCTCTGTCCTTAGACTCTCCTTCTCGGCCAGGAAAAACTACAAAAAAACCTTTTTGGGAAAAAAGCGTAGAAACCTGGAGGAGTTCCAGTGAAGGAGAGATCCGACTCTCACAGACGGACAGACGGACACGAGGGAGACTGGAGCTGGACCCACTCTTCAGGCAGATGAGGGACCGTCTGAGTCGAGCTGGACCCACTCTAAGATGCAGTCACCAATCTCAACAAAATACTTTCTGTCTTCTACTTAGAACCTGAACCAATTTAGGGCAATGCCAGTAATGCCCATCCAGTCCTCTTGTCTCTGATGGAAGATCCCATGATTGACAGTGTCAAAAGCCGCACAGAGATCCAGCAGGACTAAGACTGAGACATTGCCAAAGTCACTGCTCAATCAGATGTCATTTGTTACTTTAATGAGAGTCGTCTCAGTGCTGTGATAGGATCTGGCTCCAGACTGGAAAATATCAAAAGTAATTCTGTATGAGGAAGTGAAAACCTGTTGATAAACAGCTTTTTCAACGACCTTGAAAGGCCTAGAAAGGTCAGGTTTGACATGGGCCGAAGATTTTACTTTTTATTATGCTAGCATCAAGACTTCTTTAGGAGAAGTTTAATGACTGTTGTTTTCACATTTTCACTCAAGCGACATATTGACTTTTTCAGTGAGTGGTTCTAACACACTGCTCAGCACAGACTTTAAAAATCTGGAGGCCAACACATTGAGGCAGTATGGATTAACTAAGACTGGTAATAATCTCCTGGTGTTGTCAGACACAGGTGAAAAAAGAGACGGTGTCTAGCTGGCTGTTATTTGCATTGTGGAAATTATGGTATTTTTAATTTCCTGTACCTTATTGTAAAACAATACTGCAAAGTTATTACACTTGGAAGTGGAATCTAACTCCAACAGCAGCTGAGCTGGGGGATTTGTCAATGTTTTTATTGTTGCAAATAGGAGACGAGAGTTATTGCGGCAACTTCCAATAATTTCAGAACGATACTTCTCCCTTGTTCTACACAGTATATGGTTGTACAGTAGCAATTTTCCTCTATAGATGTCATTATAGACTTGAGACTCTTGAGACTTGCACCATTTTCACTTGGCCCCGCGACACTCCCTTTTTTGTGCTTTAACCGAGTCGTCATCCCTTCATGACGCCTTCTGATTATTTGGGGGGATAATGGTGTCCAGAACCTCCACAACATTGGATATAACAGACTTCAACAGATCGTCAACATTAGAACAGAAAGTTATTTCAAATTTGACCATTTTCATGAACTCTTATACATCTCCTTTAAACAACTACAGGTGGTTTGGGCGTGACTGACAGGTCAAAAAAGACACAAAAAGGATCAGACAGGGCCACATCAACCACATCGACGTGAAATATTTACCCCCAGTGCCACTCGTGGTCATATGCCTGCTGTGCAGGCTGCAGTGTTGTGAGATCGATTCCAGCTCAATTCAATTCAATTTCAATTGATTCTAGCTCTGACCATTTGCTGCATGTCATTCCCTGCTCTTATCCCTGTTTCATGCTGCACGGTCCTGTCGAATAAAACTTACGGGCCAAGAAAATTCTCAAAAAACAAAACTAGAAAAAAAATAAATAAATATTAACCCCCTTTGTTATCAGCAGGTCCAAAGTGTGGCCTCTGCTGTGGGTGGGGCCAGTCACTTGCTGAATCAGACCAAAAGTTTCAAGGAGAGACGCTCTTTTGCGTTTGTCATAAACATTGTCCATGTGTAATGACCAAACCATCAAAGTCTCTGCATACGACTGGAAACATCTCAGTAAGATCATCAATACAACTTTGGCAACTACAAAGAGAATAGTGGAAGAGTGTTTTTACTCCATCTTTAATGACACAACCTACCTGTAAATACGTTATCTCTAAACGAGCACTTAGGTTTTCTTGGGCCTCCGATTCAAATTATCATTGGGTGAAGCCGATTCCACTCGAGCTGCATTTCCTGAACCTTTGACAAGCACAGCAGCGAATGATTATGCGAGTAGTCCACAAGTCAGTGATTATATTTTCAATTCGTTAACTTGTCAAATGATTTTTTTTTTTTTTTTTTTTTAAGATGTTGTTGTTGTTGTTGTTGTTGTTTTATGGCGGTTGGCATCCGAGTGTTGCATTACCGCCAGACTTTATTCCTCAGACGTTTCGTAGTCCTCAGACTCTGTCGTAGTCCGTAAAAGTACTCCTCCCATTGCTTTGGCGTTACAAAGCCCATGAGGTCATGATGTGTTTTTGTGACTAGAATAGTTGTTGTGTCAGAGACCAACCGGCTTTATTCCAGGGAGACTCTTCTTCACCTTCCTCGCCCTCTTTGACGGTCGGTGCTTTGGGAAGTACAAAGCCCATGAGCTCCACACTTGGAACCCATTCATATGACATATATACTTGTACCACTGTGTTTATGTGTCATTGTTTTCAAAGCCCATGGGATCAAAGCGGAAAGAATGAACTCGGCTCCACTCCAGGGAGACTCCTCCCCACCCTCCTCGCCCTCCTTGACGTTCGGCGCCCCGGAAGCACAAAGCCCATGAGATCATGGGACGTCTTTGTTGTTTTACAAAGCCCATGAGGTCATGGGACGTCTTTGTCGTTTTATCCCTTAGAAGTCCTTCTTCCATCACTTTGGCGTTTCTAGGCCCATGAAGTCCAAGCGCGTTAGAACATCCTCTTGCTCCTCATCCTCGGCTCAGTCTCCAACACCCCCCACCTCTATAAACGTTTACCCAGCCCTGTGCTACATAAGTAAGCAACCACAGCCTGACACAAACCCTGTGACTGGATCGCCAGAACGTTCCGCAGATTGAACTCCCGCCCATTATTCCGAAACCACAAGGCCAACCCGGCCCTTTCCCTATCATAAGCCTCACAGCAAATCAGCACATGCTCGACAGTCTCTGGCACCCGACAGTGACCACACAGACCGGTCGGATGTTTGCCTATCCTACTTAGTGACCAATTGAGTCCAGTATGGCCAATCCTCATGCGGGCGAAGGCCCTTTCCTCCCACGCGTTCCTGCCCATAGACCCGCAAGGACCCACACTACCCTGTATGTGATAGAGATGCCGTCCAGTAACACAGTGGCTCCAAAATTCCTGCCAAAGGCCGACCACATGACTCTTGATAACAGGCTTGATTTCAGATTTGCTTAACTCAACCGCCACATCAATTGATGGCCGCCGAAGGGAACGTTTAGCCAGTGCATCAGCCATTTCGTTACCATCCACCCCCACATGCGCAGGGACCCAAATGAAGGATGTTTGGCCCGTAGGCTTTAATAGACAGGAGTGAACTCACGACACTGCAGCCGGCTGCACATCGAGCCTGGCAGCACCACATGAGTATGATTATGATTGATTGTTGTTTTCCCAGATAAAGGCCTCTAAATAGATCATATTGAAAAATGCAATGTTTTGCAAATCAAGTCTGAGATTCTTTGGTGTAGTTGCTCATTCGTCCAGGAAAATGATTCTCAGACCAGCTCCTTAGATTGAAATTGGTGAAACGTCTTGATTTGTAAAAGATTGTCCAGATGACTGCCTGTGATGGATCAATCCTGGACCAATGAGGGATTACATCGACATGCTCCTAGATAGAGAATACTTAGTGCATTATTAAGAAAACTCAAACAGTTTATGTATGATTTGATTGATTAATTTAGGTTTGATTGGTCCGCTGCCTTTCATGGTGCGTTTTCATGAAAGTGTGGACTAGGAGCAGGGGTCCCCAACCTTTTTTGCACCACGAACCGGAATAACCGGTGTGCCAGTTTATGTCGCGGTCAGTTTAACTTGCTCGGAAGTGGGCGGGGCTTAGGCTTCCATTCGATGCAGCTCCTTTGTACATTATTAAAGGTGGTATGGACAATTTTTTTCAGCAAATTTTTTATCATATTTCCTCGTGGCGTGGATAAATCATTAGTTCTGCCACGTGTCAATCATAAAACGCACCTATCGCTCACCTGCAGCCGCATCAGGCTTGTCCCCACGTTTCCGCGTACCTAAGCGCATGGATCTATCATAATATAGTTCCCTCAGTGTACGGGGCAAAATGAAGACGGAGAAAGACAGTTCGAGCTGACGCAGAAGTGGACAGAAATCTACGGGAGACGAGAGATGCGATGCGCTCCGTTGCGCTAATAAACAAACGCACGTGTGTGTTGTATCGGTCCGCACGGGGGAGTGGCATGCGCACTTCCGCCTGCGTTCTCAAATCGCCGAAAAATCGTCCATTGCGCCTTTAAGTGTACCATACCAAAAGATCCGAATTGGAGTAACATAACATACAGTTACACGTGTCCTCATTGTTCTTCTGACTGGTGGAAGCTCATCACATAAATATGGCAAAAATAAGTGCATAAAAATTACAACTCACCACACGCTGAATGAGTGGGGGCCCTGTGCGTGTTTCTGTGCATGAGGTGGTCCCATCAGGACTGATGGAGACAATGACACCTGCAGTGTGTTAAGTCCAGTCTGCGCTGTAGTTTTGTCTTGTTGCTTGTTAATAGATTTCATTGGCAATTTCCTATAAGGCTTTTCATGATATATCCACAGACGAGCTCATTAGTGTCATGAGTGACAGGCCAAAGTTACGTCAGAGAAGATGCTGTCACTGAGAGATTATTTACAGTTTTTGTGCGGACCTCTACTGGTCCCCGGCCCGGTGGTTGGGGACCCCTGGACTAGACAACGATTAACGACTTAATTAAATGACTAAAATCAACCATTACTGTAATAGTCGATAATTCACGATTATTCAGCTTAATCATTAATGATTAAGCTGGATTGCAGCCCTAAACTCTGTGGGTAATGTCACAGTTACATTTACTGAAGCACTGTACATTACCTAGCATACTTTGGAGTGGCATCTATCAAATGTGATAGTGCTGTTTTTTTTTTACTGAGACTTCAAGCTTTCCAACAAGCCCACCCACAGTGCAAATATGTCCATTACAGAGGGAGACATTCAAAACTATTTTTTTCATACTGACATCTTTTTTGTGGAGGGAAAAGATGCTTTTCTCTCAGTTGGATTCAACACAATTTTGAGCTTTCCATTTCTTCTGCTGTTGTGATGCGAAGAGGAAGTGTCTCAATCACATGTTTTTGATTTTTACAGGACAATATTTTGCTTCTCCTGAACAGTAGTAGAAGGATCTATCACTATTTCACTATCGCCCCTTTGAGACACCTCAATTCTTAATAAAGCACGTTATTTCATTTAGTGTTGGAAAACGTCTATTGTCTAAAACCTAAACATAAAAGAGAGCATTTTATATGTCATTATGATATTGAAATTTGTGTCACAAATCAAGTATATTTCTTAGCACAGACTCGAGTTGGCAATTTTAGTATTGTGCCAACATAAAATCACAAAACCCTGAATAATAAGAGTAAAATATTAATAAAGGTCATATGATTATTGATAAATACATGTCAAATAAAAAGTATTTGACATTAAAAAAGTACGGTTGAGTCCCAATTTTAATGTGGTTTGTGGAGACTACGACTACGACTACGACTACGAGGGGAAGTCCCTGAGCTCCATGGCACTAGGCCATGGAGAGACTTGTACACAAGCAGAGCTGCTTTAAAGTCTCTTCTCTGAGCCACAGGGGGCAGTGCAGAGACATGAGAACAGGACTAATGTGATGGTACTTCCTGGTTCTAGTCAGGACTAATGTGATGGTACTTCCTGGTTCTAGTCAGGACCCGAGCAGCAGCGTTCTGGATGTACTGCAGCTGTTTTACAGCTCGTTTGGAGAGACCAGTGAGCGGCCGTTACAGTCTAATCTACTGGAGACAAACGCATGGATAAGTGGGACCCACTCTTCCCTGAAGAGTGGGTCCAGCTCGACTCAGACGATCCCTCATCTGCCTGAAGAGTGGGTCCAGTTCCAGTCTCCCTCGCGTCCGTCTGTCCGGCTATGAGAGTCGGATCTCTCCTTCACTGGAACTCCTCCAGGTTTCTACGCTTTTTCCCAAGGAGGTTTTTTGTAGTTTTTCCTGGCCGCGCCACCACAGACATTGTCTGACTCCATCGCCACCACAGACATTGTCTGACTCCATCGCCACCACAGACATTGTCTAACTCCATCGCCACCACAGACATTGTTGATTCATTTCTCACTGTGGCCCTCAGAGGCAACTGTTGTTGTGATTTTGCCTGCCGACAGTGAAACATCGATCTGAGTGTCGTCTGCATTATTGTGACCCATTTTCACTGCATATTAACTGACCTAACAGCATGTTCAACAAAAGGGGTTGAACCAGTTTAGGGCAGTGTCTCTGTGAGAGGATCCCATGATCAACAGTGTCAAAAGCAGCACTCAGATATAACAGAATTTAGACTGAGGCTTTGCCAGTGATTTGACGAGTCTCAATTGCCACAGTCTGCACCAGGATTATTGTTTGATTTTATAATGTATAAACCCCAGTGAGGCGATTAATGTTATGATTTTGGGTTCTACAAAAATACATTTTATTTAATTGACAGCAGGACATTATGGGGCTTTCCACTGTGAAACTGAATGTAACTGTGGTTGAGTTCAGGGGGCTTCCTCATCCCGTACCTACTGATGCTGTTCCTGGAGGGCGTGCCTCTCTTCTACATGGAGCTGGCCATCGGGCAGAAGATGCGCCAGGGCAGCATCGGAGCCTGGACGGCCATCAACCCGTACTTGGGGGGAGTAGGTGAGTGAGCCCTGCCCCATACATATCCGATATTGTGCTTTCTTCAGCCGTTTGGACACCCTAAGAAACTGTTAAATGCAATGTAGTCAGGGCAAAATATGTGTTACTATATTCCAAATATCAATTAAATGTTGAATAGTAAAAAAACACTGCATTAATATGAGGGTGTGATTGCATAATGACATTTTTTGTACTATAGAGGGGGAAAAATCTCAATTTATGCTGATAGATATGACTTTGAACTTTGTGCCAGTTTTTGTTTCATGTGGATAGGCCCAGTAATTACAGAGATGTGAACCATAAACCAAGTCAACAAATCTGCATTTTAATAGTTATCCAATTGGCCCTTCGGAATGTTAAATATTACTTCAGAAAAACATAAATAAATTATAATATTGAAACTAATTTACACCAATGACACAATAAATCCTCTTAACAGGATAATCCCAGTGAACTATTTTCTAAATGAGAAATATTTTTTAAAAAGAAATGGGTTGAAATAACAGATTAAAGCAATTTGGTACTTAGTTAGTAATATAATTACCAACATTCCAAAGGTGATTACTTGTGGCCCCAAAACCCTGATTTCTTCATCACAATGTTACTTTAACTTAACTTAACTTAACTATATTTATATACCAATTCTTTGGTGTCCAATGGTACAGAGCACATTAGCTGCCCTTTAACAGCCAGCTTCTGTGTGTGTGTGTGTGCGCGTGTGTGTCTGTGTGTGTGTGCGTGTGTGTGTGTGTCTGTGTGTGCGCGTGAGTGCGTGTGTGTGTGCGCGTGTGTGTCTGTGTGTGTGTGCGTGTGTGTGTGTGTCTGTGTGTGCGCGTGAGTGCGTGTGTGTGTGCGCGTGTGTGTCTGTGCATGTGTGTGTGTCTGTGCGTGTCTGTGTGTGTGTGTGTGTGTGTGTACAGGCCTGGCCAGTGTGGTGACGTCGCTCTACCTGTGTCTCTACTACAACATCATCAACGGCTGGAGCTTCTGGTACCTCTTTCATTCTTTTCAGGTGAACAGCTCCAAACATGTGCACTACTTGGACTGACACACTGAAGATACTTCCAATGACTCAAACAATTCAGACACGGAAAATAAAGATACATTTACATGTTATTATTCAGGCCGTGGCTATATATATATATATATATATATATATATATATATATATATATATATATATATATATATATATATATATATATATATATATATATATATATATATATACATATATACATATATACATATATATATATACATATATATGTATATATATATATATATATATATATATGTGTATATATATATGTATATATTATATATATATATATATGTATATATATATATATATATATATATATGTATGTATATATATATGTGTGTGTGTGTATATATATACGAGCGCTGGCCACTTTGGTGTCGCCATTTTAAATACCCATGATGCATCGCACATACGCGCATAGCGTCAGTACAATGCTTTCCAAAATAAATGACGTCACGCTCTCTTATCTTTTGACTTAATACCGCTTTTTATATTTTATATAATGCTATTTTGCGTTGTCGACCGTACTTTATAAAAAAAAATATGATAAAAATATATTTTATTTATAAAATAGAAATCAATAATCAACGTGCGGCGGATCCGTAAACCAAGTAATAAAATAACTGCGGCCTAAATATGAATATGTTAATAATTGCTTCTATGAACCTTTCTGGTGTGCAGCCGGTCCTTCCCTGGTCCACCTGTCCTCTCTCAGCCAATCGGACGGAGCCTCTGGAGGAGTGCCGGGTAGCCACGCCCACACAGTACTTCTTCTACAGAGAGACTCTGAACATCTCGCCCACCATCGAGACCCACGGGGGCATCCACATGGGGCAGGCCCTGTGTCTGCTCCTCGCCTGGATCCTCACCTACCTGTTCATCGTTAAAGGAGTCAAGTCCACTGGCAAGGTATATTTATACTCCATGATAGCGATGGTCATATGATATTCATATGACCATCCAGCCCATCTGAATATTTACATTATTTACAGACAGTGTCTCCCACAGTTAAAAGTCAAATTGAGCGTGTATCTAGCTCAAATAAAAATGGCATACGTTGTTGCTTACGTTTGTCTGCAGGTGGTGTACTTCACAGCCACTTTCCCTTACATCGTGCTGACCATTTACCTGATCCGCGGCCTCACCCTACATGGAGCCATCAATGGTATCGTCTACATGTTCACTCCCAAGGTAAGTGTCCCCTCGCCCCTGCACCAGAGTCTGTGACGTAACCACAGCCATCCAGAATGTGCAGCTCAATAAAGCTACCCTTCTCTGCTTTGAGAAGTACATTTTACAATCATTTCCCCACAAACTTAAAACGTATATTAAAGGTTTGAAGTGGGTCAAGCCTGATTTTATGCTGTTGTTTGTTTTTAAATGTACAAATACCATGAATTTCTTTGATTCATGAAAGAATTCCACAGTATATCGCTCACTGTTTTCACTTCTTTCACTTCTGCACTTACTTTTCAGTAGTAGTTTTCTGACAAAATTAGTCATAATTACTAAATTGCATACATTCTTGTATTCTTGTAAAAGTACAGATATTTTTGTTTGAATAATAAAAACCAAGCATGAAAACAACTTTTCCTTTTTTACAAATGTTCTGTCCCGAAGGCCCAACCAGACCATTTCTTGACTGCATCAGACTCTTTCTGATCATGTCAAAATTCAAAGTTATCTCCACTTCACAACTACTCAAGTTAGAGTTTTGAGCCTGATAAAGCTGGAGCCCTTGCACCCTTTTAAACCTCAGCTGTTCGATTTCCATCCAAAAATGATTGTTAGTTATGAAAGGCGTTGATAGATGCTTGACCGTTGTGTTGCCCTGGTTCAGATGGAGCAGCTGGCGAACCCCAACACCTGGATCAACGCTGCCACGCAGATCTTCTTCTCCCTGGGGCTGGGCTTCGGTTCGCTTATCGCCTTCTCCAGCTACAACGAGTACCATAACAACTTCGAGCGGCAGGCCATCATCGTGTCGCTCATCAACTGCGGCACCTCAATCTTCGCCAGCATTGTCACCTTCGCCATTTACGGTTTCAAAGCCACGGTCAACTACGAAAACTGCCTAGACAGGTCAGCGCTTTTGCAGGTTGGGACCAGGCTAGATATAGAGCATGGCAATTCTTAGTTAAGCCAATCTGAATTATATTGCAATGCTAAAGGTCCTATACAGTGACTATATTTGCTAAAGGTGGCAATAAAGTTGAACATTGTCTTTGTTTCCAATTTCAGAGTGCGCCTTCTTCTCATAAACACATTCAGTTTGGCTGAAGACTTGATCAGCCAGGACAACGTGCTGGAGTGGATTGAGAAGCTGAACACGAGCTTCCCTCTGGAGTTTGCAGAGATCGTGGACAAAGTGGAGCTCTGCGAATTGAACAAAGAACTCAGCACTGTACGTACCAGACCCAAGAACCAAAGCAAACCCACTCCCCCTGCCCCGGTCCAAAGCCTTAATCAAGCGGTGATCTATTACAAAGTTGTTGGAGAATTTCAATGAAAACAAAATGTTTAACACTATAGATATGTAATGTGGTATGACAAAAGAACTCAGGTTGTTGTGGAACTGTGATCTGACCAAAACTCAACACTGGTGGTAGTGAGGAAATGTAAATGTTCCAGTAACTGCTCTCAGTTCAAAAGTACAGCTTTTACAATGCATCCGGAAAATGTTCTCAGCAGTTCACTTTTCCCACATTTTGTTCTGTTACAGCCTTATTCCAAAATGGATTAGATTAATTATTTGGCAAAAAAAAAAAAAAAAGCATTTATGCTACCCCAAATAAATTGTCTGTTTGCTGTAACCCGAGTCAACATTTTTCAAGTGGGTCGGATGGTAGGCAAATTCTCATTTTTTTTACTTTGAAGGCAAAAAAAATATCAAAATGTTGTCTTTTTTTGACTCGGAGTGACCGCCAGGGGTCAGACTTCAACAGTCCAGGGGTCAGGCTTCAACAGTCCAGGGGTCAGGCTTCAGCTTCAACAGTCCAGGGGTCAGGCTTCAACAGTCCAGGGGTCAGGCTTCAACAGTCCAGGGGTCAGGCTTCAACAGTCCAGGGGTCAGGCTTCAACAGTCCAGGGGTCAGGCTTCAACAGTCCAGGGGTCAGGCTTCAACAGTCCAGGGGTCAGGCTTCAACAGTCCAGGGGTCAGGCTTCAACAGTCCAGGGGTCAGGCTTCAACAGTCCAGGGGTCGGGCTTCAACAGTCCAGGGGTCGGGCTTCAACAGTCAATGACGGAAAACGTCTCGATCAACCCGGTCGGGAGACTAAATCTCACGATTTTAAGATATTTCAATCGACCTTTTGTATGTCGTTATCCTTTATTTTGGTAGCAAAGGCGAGCGGGGGGAACATGCGGGGGACATGGGCGCCGCCATGTTTGTTGTGATGAGGCTGCTGGGCGTGTTTCAATCCCAGAATGCATCGCGTAAGTCAAATTTCACACCCTGACAGAGCGTGACATTACTATGGACATGTCAGTGGCGCCGACAGGGGCAAACCAACTTGTAAAAGGCAATATGATGAGTGCTATGCGCGTTCTATTACAGACCCATGTAGATGACCGAATATCAAAACGCATATGCGTTGCGCAATGCTTAATCAGTTCTTTGGGATGAAAGATAGGTTTTATCAGCGTGATAAAAATATTCGACACAGCGGTGAGTCGGCGAAATAATTGAAAAATAAAAGATTTTGATGTTTTTTCAGTCGGCTAGTTTCGTACCGGGTCGGTCGGGTTACGGCAAACAGACATATTATTTTGCTCAGCCTTAATCACAGCCTTGATCATACAATGAAGCACCTTTGACATTAATTACAGTCTCAAGTCTTTTTGATAATAATCTTGCTACACCTATTTATGGGCAGTTTCTCCCATGTAAATATGTGCTGTGAATACACTGAATACACTGTACAAACTAAGCCCTAACTATACAGAGCTCTCAGGTCATGCTGGATGAAGGAAATGGGTTTTAGACAAAGTTCTCTAGAAGGCACTAAAGTCATTTAACGCACGTCAAGCATTCGTGTCAACACACAGTAAACGCAGCACATCACGCCTCTTAAGAACACTTTAAAACAAGTCTTGGGGCACATATTTGAATATTTTTTGTCAGCAAATTACTGACAAAAAAAGATGCGAGGCTGTCCAAGGAGAGGAAAGGCCGTGGTTTGAGCAGGTTGCAGTGAGTTTAGTGGGCGATGACGCAGGTGGGCGCAGGTTCTTTCTCTGCCTCTGCTGCGGCTCTCGTGCCTCTCCTCCAAGTTTACGGAGCTCAGGCACACCCGGCTCATAGAAAATAGAAAAAACATAGGTGTGCGATGGCCTAAAGGCCCTAATCTCTCAGTGACGGTGTGTTTGTGCAGGCGGTGGAGGGCACGGGGCTCGCCTTCATCGTGTACAGCGAGGCCATCACCAACATGCCCGTGTCCCAGCTCTGGTCCGTGCTCTACTTCTTCATGCTGCTGCTGCTGGGCATGGGCAGCATGTTGGGCAACGTGACGGCCATCATCACGCCTATGAGGGACTTCAAAATGTTCTCCGGCATCAGCGACGAAGTGCTCAATGGTATCAAACTTTGCTTCTACCTTCTGTTGTTCATAATGTTACTGTGTCATGGGCAAGACACTTCACCCAACCTGTGTGATTGACTGGTGCAGTAGCAAACATAGACATCTTCACCTTATTCTGGAAGGTGCCCTGAGTGCTTAACCTAGCCAGCCATATGAATTCTTGCCATATTTGTTTTACAAACTCTTGGGAATCATCTGGTTGGGCTCGCACTGTTCGGTTTGATTTAAGATTACGGACCAGTTTGTTTTTTTAAAAACGTGCACATAGAAGCGCTTTGTGTATTAGAGGATGATGTAGAAGTCTTTTACTTTGACTTCTCTGACTGGATTTAACAACAGTTTGATTTCTCAGCTTGTTCCTGTTGAGATAATTTGACCAATCAGATTAAAATATTCGTCATGACGTTACACCTTTCCTGACTGCTTTTGCCGAGAGACTGTCCAGATTGTTACTGTGTAGAACTCGTGTTGTGTTATTGTGTAGAGCGTGATACACATATCTATCTGGCAAGAATCAGGTTACTATCCGTTGTAATCCTCCTCGGTAGAACAGACGCTTCTAAGTGTGCAGCCTTAGTCACGGCAAAACGCGCTGGAGAAAATGTGGTAAACGGGGTTAAAATTTGTATTTGCGATATAAAGGATTTCGTGCACGTAGCAGACAAGGAAACGGGCGCGCGCGTCACAGACTCTCGCAGGATTTTGACGAAAAATAGCTTCACACGCTCTTATCTTTTATCTTTATACCTTAATATAGCTATTTTGCATTGTCGGCGGTACTTTATTAAAAAAAAAAATCTTCATCTTAATCAATAATCTAAGTGCGGCGGATCCGTAAACCAAGCAATAAAATAACTGTGGCCTAACTGGCCTGACCATAAGCGAAGAGGAACGTTTAAGCTTGGTCTTGACTGAAGAGACCGTGTTGGCCTCTTTAACATGGACAGGAGCTGATTCCATAACACAGGAGCTTGGGAGCTAAACGCTCTTCCTGCTACTGTGCTTTTAGAGATTCTTGGGACCACCAGAATGCTCTACCTCCTACTGTGCTTTTAGAGACTCTTGGGACCACCAGAAGGCTCTACCTCCTACTGTGCTTTTAGAGACTCTTGGGACCACCAGAAGGCCAGCATTTTGAGAGCTAAGAGCTCTGTTTAGATGATATGATACTATAGCATCTTTGAGGTAGGATGGGGCCACACAGTACAGGTTTTTGTACATCCAAAATGAAAAAATATATTTGGCCAAAACGTACTGGGGCTTTAATTCGAGATTCTGATGTTGTGCTTCTGGCATCTAGTGCCTCTAAACATCCTATTTTACTTTAAATGACAAACATCATGCAATAAACATGTTTTATACTTGGCTTCACCATTCATTTGTAGGTGAAGGAACCTTCAATTTGACGTAAGTCAAAGTATCATTGGGCAAGTGTAAGAGTGTGAGCAATGGGCAGTGGATTTTGTGTCTAGACATGTCTATGGTAGCAAGCACATGTTTGCCAATGTTCCTCAGATTAGCCTTTATTTGATATTTTCAGGTCAAAAACTCTCTCACTGACCTAATACAAATCTCCCAGTCCAATTTTGTAGGAACCACATTGCCATTGTAAAAAATGAAAATATGACACATTTTGATATTCCATTCCATCCAAGCCTTTGCCCACACGGTCACATGTCTCTTAATGAGCAGCCAAGTATTGTTGTTCCAGGCTCCGTGTGTGTCTTCTGCTTGCTGCTGGGGCTGGGCTTCACCACTCCTTCAGGGAACTACTGGTTCACCATGTTCAACGACTACGGCGCCAATTTCTCCCTGCTCTTCATCGTGCTCATTGAGGTCATCACCGTTAGCTACATCTACGGACTCAAGAGGTGTGTCCTATCCAATACTAATACAAGTACATTTAAGGTGATAAATGTGTATTTTATGTTTTTATCACAAACATAGGATTTTTGGGCTGCTGGAGCTATAAACAGACAAAAATACAAAAAGCAAACACAATAATCATGTAAAAAGTATTAGTTATTCATAAAATACAAATGCAGCAGACAGCGTCATTAGTTCATCTTTTATTAACCGTTTCTCAAAGTCTGTTGATGTTTAGACCAAGTCCCCTCAGGTGGTCCTCTCAGTGTGGAGAAAAATGGTTTAGCCAAGGTCCATCACTACGTCTATTTCCCTCTGGGTCTGGTTGTAGTTCTGCCAGAGCCTGGAGTTGCAGACCTCCTCCCCTTTCACCCAAGAAAGGGTACTTTGTACAACTACTGGCCTGTACATAATAATAATAATGATAATGCAAATGATAAGAAATATAGCCGCAAGCAGCAATGATCAGCCCTCACCACGTCGCCGCCATGCCGCCGCCACGTCCTTTTATTACATCTACTGCTGAATCTGTGACGCTGTCACATCTTCCACCCTTTGTTTTACCATCAAAAAGCAATTTTATTTAGAATTCTTGGCAAAATGCGACTCTTTGAATAAAAATGTGTATAACTTTTACCCCTGAAGATGAGTCTCACCAAATTTCAGGTTAATATGTCTCACGCCCGAGGAGGAGTTCGTGAAAGTATAAAGTATAAGCATGTTCTGGCAATTTCCCCATTGAATAACATGGGAGGTTTCGGCCATTGTTGGCAAAGTCGTAACAATTATGACAGATACAGTTTGCGGCTTCGCTGCACAGAGACCGTGACGGGTATCAAAGTAATTTGAATAACTTTTGATGTCCCACTCCTGTTTTCACTCCTATTTTCACCAAATTTCAGCTTTTTAGGGCCAACGCCCTGAGAGGAGTTCGTAAAAGTACGACGTTTGGAAAAACTCATGCCAAGTCATGCTTAGACATTTTTGAACCAATATGGCCGACATTTGGTTGGGCGGACAGCGTTGCCGTAATAATATTTTTTACTTCTCTTGTCACCATCTACCTCTGCGCCAAATTTCATGATTCTACGATCAGATTTTTTTTGAGTCATTTCCCATCTCTCAATGCATTTTTGGTACATTTGGGGGCGCTGACGCGCCAATTTTTTTTTATTTTAGAAAAGGGAAATAGCCAGAATGTAGAGAGGCACGATTTTTAGAGGTGTGCAAATTTTTGTGACTTTTCGTCAATGTTCACTGGGTGAAAAATAGGGGGGTTGGTCCCATCCATCCATTTTCTACCGCTTGTTCCCTTTCAGGGTCGCGGGTGACTGGAGCCTATCCCAGTGACTTCGGGCCTTAGGCGGGGTACACCCTGGACAGTGGCCAACTTGTCACAGGGCCGACACAGAGACACAGACATTACAGACAGGTACTTTTGTTAATTTTGAGTCCCGCCCACTTTGTGTTTTTGGCCCTCTATACAGTAATAATGTTAATTTTTTGCATTACATGCTTATATGCACTGAACATGCAAGAGATGGGGAACGTATTCGTGAGCTACTTAGCGCAAACGAGTGCTTTATATGGGGATGATTCATCCCAAAGGATGCGCTCGTTTAGTGCGCACTTCTGCACGGGCTTCGCTCGTTTACAACGGTAATGTTCCATTTTCCTACTACTAATTAGTATGCACGGGGCGTGCGTGAGTGAAGGAGTGCGTTAGTGAGTGTTTGAAAGTGGGCGAGCGCTTCGCGCTCGATTTCGTGCGCACTACGTGAGCACTTTCGCAGTGCGCACCTTACGGAACTAATAGGCCTCTCGCCAGCTTGTGGCGCTCAGGCCTAATAATTAAGAATAATAAATCTTTATACATCTTTTCTGAGTTCCAAAGCGCTTCACACAACAGGTTAGAATAGTCAAGAAGAATAAAAAAACAGATACAAAAACTACTGCACAATGTGGTAAATGCCCTTTTAAATAGAATTTTTCAAATGCTTCTTGTAAAAAGGCAATTAATCTGCTTAATGTAGGGGAGAGAGTTCCCCAGTGGAGGGTACAACCAGCATGGGTCCATTCCCAGAACAAAAGGTTCCAGATAATATGGAACATAAGGGTGGTGCCAGTCCGTTAAGAGCGTTAAAAGTAAGTAACACTATTACTACACACTAACTCTATTTTTTTTTTTTATTTTACATCCATGAGAAGATGCAGCAGCATTTTGTAAAATTTGGATATGATGAATGGCCTTTTGGTTGACACCTTCATATAGTGCATTACAATAATCGAGGCGAGAATGAATAAAGCACAAATCACTCTAGAGGAGCTAAGATTTTTTTTTTTTTTGAAAATTACTTTAACTGGTTTGAACCACACTGTTTTTCTGATTTCTAAAAGACGGATTGGAATCAAACAGCACACCAAGATTTCTGACTGTTAAGAGCTATGTTTGATGTGCCGATTGGCATGTAAATATGCATGTTGTCAGCGTGGAAGTGATAAGACACATTGTGGGACTGGATTAGTTGACGCGAGATAGACAGTGGAGCTGGACCCACGAGAACCAGTTCTTTGAGGCAGATGAAGAACCGATCATCTAGAGTAGAGACCGTTTCTCCAGGGAGTTGAGGAGCATCTGGGTCCACAGGTCATTGATGTGCCTGTTCCACTCCCGGCTAAAAGAAGCAGAGGATAGTGCTCAAGCTGCCATACTTCCCCCACCATAGTTGCTCCATAGGGCAGTGTAGCTGGGAAACTGTAGTTTTTTTTCTGTTCCTAACTGGCCTGACCATAAGCGATTTCAAAGGGGAACGTTTTAAGCCTGGTCTTAAATGAAGAGACTGCCGGCCTCTTTAATAAAATCAAATCAAATCAATTTATTTTTGTAAGGCCCAAAATCACAACAACAGTCGCCTCTGAGGCCGAATCAACAATGTCTGTGGTGACGATGTCCCAGGGTCCTCTGTCCTTAGACTCTCCTTCTCGGCCAGGAAAAACTACAAAAAAAACCTCTTTGGGAAAAAAAGCGTAGAAACCTGGAGGAGTTTCAGTGAAGGAGAGATCCGACTCTCACAGACGGGCAGACGGACACGAGGGAGACTGGAGCTGATTCAATAACACATGAGCTTGGTAGCTAAACGCTCTTTCTCTTACTGTGCTTTAAGAGACTCTTGGGACCACCAGAAGGCTCTACCTCCTACTGTGCTTTTAGAGATTCTTGGGACCACCAGAAGGCTCTACCTCCTACTGTGCTTTTAGAGACTATTGGGACCACCAGAAGGCTCTACCTCCTACTGTGCTTTTAGAGACTCTTGGGACCACCAGAAGGCCAGTATTTTCAAAGTGAAGAGCTCTGTTTGGATGATATGGTACAATAGCATCTTTGAGGTAGGATGGGGCCATGTAATTTATGGCTTTGTCAGTCAGAAGGAGGATTTTAAATTTGATTCTAAACTTGACAGGAGCCAGTGAAGAGACTCGAACACCGGTGTAATGTGTTCTTCTTTTAGTTCCTGTTAGTAATCTTGCTGCTGCATTTTGAACCAGTTGAAAGCTTTTTATGGAGCTTTTAGGACACACTGTGAGCAGAAGTTACAGTCTAATCTAGTCGTTACAAATACATGGATTTGTTTTTCAGCATCGCTTTTATGCAAGATTTTTCTGATTTTAGCTATATTGCACAGATGGAAATAGGCAGTTTTACAGGCTTGATTTTTTACAGGCTTTAAATCAGAGCTCCTCCTAATACTCCAATATTTCTTACAGTGGAACTGGAAGCTACACTGACATTGTCCAGTGTGACTATCTGCACAGATAAAGTGTCTGGCCTAGTACAATGACCTAGTTTTTTTTTTCAGGGTTAAGAAGCAGATAATTAAGTGTCATCCTAATTGGTCGGTCTGATTGGGTATCATTGATAAATAGACCTGTATGTCATCTGCATAGCTGAAGAAGTTAATTTTAATGAATAAATCATTAGTAACTTTAACAAGGGCAGTCTCTGTTCTATGTTTAGATCTGAGTTATTTGAAAGCAATTACAAACATAATTAACATTCATAAAATATATAGGTTGAGTCAATAAAAATACAGTCAAATAAAAATTAAACATTAAACATTGGATCCAAGTTATGCTTTTTAAGGAGGGACCAATATAAAGCAGTCTGGAAAATATGAGAGTAAAATATTGAAAAGATGCTTCCAACAGTGAGAAATTTTGAATCAGAATTAGAATCAGAAAAGGTTTATTACCATTGTCAGTGCACAAAATTCACTTGATTTGGTGATTCACTGCAACATACACGGTATGTCATACAGTGTATGTACACAAAATGTACAGCTAAATGTACAGAAGTAGTGCAGAAAGTGAACGGAGCAATGGGCGGTTGATTAAATAATAGTTTAAGTGGCAGGTGTTAAGAAGTGTTCATGAGTCCAATGACAGAGGGAAAGAAACTGTTCTTGTGGCGGGAGGTTCTGGTTCGGATGGACTGTAGCCTCCTGACTGAGGGGAGTGGCTCAAATAGTCCGTGTCCAGGGTGAGAAGGTACGGCTGTTATCCGACCTTCTGCAGCCAATCACCTTCTTAGCAGAGCGCACAATGCACTGTAGTCTCTGTTTGTCCCTGGCTGTGGCTCCAGTGTACCAGACGGTGATGGAGGAGGTGAGGATGGACTCAATGATGTAGAAATGCACCATCATCTGCACTGGCAGCTTGTCTTTTCTCAGCTGCCGCAGGAAGTACATCCTCTGCTGGGCCATGGTGAAATAATGTCAAGGCCACATGAAGAGGGGCTGGTTTTAGAGATTGATTATTTAATTTCCAGGAAAGGACTGAAAGTGACATACAGAGGTTGTCGGTGGGTGTGTGATGGTAAGTGTAGAGGTATTGGGATTGATATTAGCTCAAAGCAAATCTATTTTAGGCGAAGCTACCCGTGATCTGTGCTCACTTTCCATGGAGTAGCGCTTTCTTTGGGGTGGATGCACACATTCGGGTCAGTTGTACAGTTACTGTACAGCACAGAAGGCTCTTCCTTGCCAAGTCCTTCAAAGGATAACTTGGGAATGTACAGATATTTCAGTCACCCAGAGGGTCAAGAAGGCAGGCAGAAGACTCTCTTGTTTTTGCTGGCAACAGAAGCCCAGGAGGAAGTGGGCGAGTTCTGAAGCCAAAAGTTGTTGTAATACGTTTGATCAAGGCTAACGCCAGCTGTGGCTGCCACTGCAGTAAGTGAGGCTTCATGGCCTGACCGAGGATGCCCTTTGATGGTTTGGGTTACTAACTTGTCTGTGTTATTTTTTCAGGTTTTCCAAAGACATTGAGGACATGCTGGGCCATGCTCCAAACTGGTACTGGAAAATCATGTGGGGAGGCGTCAGCCCGGTTCTTCTCGTCGCACTTCTCATCTTCTACATCATCAACTACATCCAGGGAGGAACACCTACCTACCAGGCCTGGAACAAGGAGCTGGTGAGCCTCGCACATCGCACAACATAACATACACAGCAACTATATGTTCTCTTACACGGAGCTGTGTTCTGCCCAGGGCCAGGCTGTGGTCACAGAGTACCCTGTGTTTGGACAAGCCTTCATCGGGTTGCTCATCGTGTCTTCAGTGAGCTGTGTGCCCGTGGCAGCTCTGTATGCCTTCTGCAGGAGGAGGAGGAGGCCCAGTGCTACAGCTGTGTGCACATAGACTCCATTCCAAGAGACCCCCAGCTGACCCAAAATGCCCCCTGTCTTGTCACTGTGACACATCTTATTGTATATAGACATTAACTTTTTCTAGAGATGGATCCAGCGTACTATATTTTTGTATTGTTTGTATGATAGTAATATTTTGCCAACAGAGTTGCCTTGTTGTATCTGAGGAGATGCTTACATTCACAGTAAACACCAAGGACATTTTTAGATCTGTGGGGACCGAGGCAAAACAAGGTAAACAACACCATATGGATCATGCTACATTTCTTAAGCCTGGTGTACACTACAGGATCATTTGGATCCTTGCAAAGGGATTTTCAAGCCGCTGCTGTCCTCATGTGTAGTGTCAGTGCGACTCTGCGTTGCTTCATGATATTGTTACCATAAAACATAACCACTTCTGCAACAGCCAATAAAGAGTAAGAGGATACAAACACCTCTGGTAAAGCTATTACGTTAAATAAAGTGTTCTCATTGTTCTTTGTAGGCTTGGATTGGAGGATCGTAAGATTTAAAATGTAATGAATTCCTCGTGTCGGTGGTCAGCACTTGACTCTCCCCACAAATGTATTCTATTTGATCACCACCAATCTCATAATTAGTCATATTTACAGGTAATCTTCTCAATCTTTAATATGAGCAAACATAGGCGTGTGATTTAACAGCTCTGGTAAACATAATAAACGCTGTCTCACCTGGTCGGGAGGTTTGCTCTGGATCAGTGTGGAATTCCGCCGTGACTTTAAAGGATTCCGATAATGACACTGGCTTATTGATGCACTGTAAATAGTTGTGTAACCGACAGGGGGACAAGGCTGAAGACAGTCAATTCTGTTTGCACTGCAGGGCTTCATTCTCATCTCACAAATGATAATGTATGTATGCCTAACGTATTTCCTACATTCATTCCTTTAAATGCCAGTGATTAACACAAATGATGTACACGTCGCCTCATAGTGTTTATCCCTGTATCCAGTCCGGTCAAATGCAATGTTCTTGTCTTGTGTAAATCTTGTACATACAGTTTAGTTGATATTTCTTTTTTTCCAATGATAACATTTGTATACTGACATTTGTAAATGCTGATAAAGTCAACTCCTACACAAGTATGTGCTTTTTGGACTAGTGACGCTGTTGACACTCCAGGTGGGCTGAAGAGGATCACCTTAAGAGTTAATTCCAATGAATGAACATGTTATAAGTATGTTATAAGCTGTATGAATGAGAGTGTATTTGTGACGGTGAGAATGGGGAACAACACTTGAAATTGAGCCCATGACAACAATCCTGTGTAAACCGCATATACAGAATATCATGTATTTGATTCTTTAGATAAAAGAATGATATGATAAAAAACAAATCAAAAATTGCATACATATAAAGTTTAATCTATTACTGAAACTTTTCGATATGAAAAGTCAATTCAATCAGGGTTCAGACGCCCAAAATCACACCGGGACAAAACATTCAAAACGTGAGTGTAGATAATTAGAACTAATTAAAAGGCTTTAAATATTAAACATAACGTTTAAGGTAAAGAATAAGGTAAAGAATATTCTGCTTGTCCAACTCTGTCAGACGTGTCCAAAAACCTAACTAAATCAGTGAGTAATATTCATATTTACATTAATGAGGACACAACATGTGACCCTGGCTGTTCTGACACTCACATTATTTCCAAACGCTTTAATTAAACCAATTTTTAAAAGATGATTTGATAAACACATTTCACACTTTAATGAGAAGCATTTTGAAACACACAATTTCAATTGAATGAACAGATTAACAAGAGATTTTATTAAAACTATTTTCAAACACAATTTACTAAATATTTTTGTTGAAAAAAAAACTTCACTTTATTAATGTACAAATCATTATATGAAAACATTTGCAATATTACTTTCTGCAATTAAACTCTCCGATTAGCCTTTTTGTAGTAAATAATAACTGTCAACTAGTAAGTCGCTCTGATCGACCAGAGTGCTCTTTTACTCAGTCTCTTTTATTATCATGTGAAGAATACTGTGAACATGTACTTAGTTAAAGATTGAGTACCTGCATTAAAATGTATTTTGACATTTTAATGCAGGTACTCATTCAAATGTATTTACTTGGTCTAATTAGACTACTGTATTTTGAATGCTTTCACATCTAGTATGTTTTAGAGCTAAAATGCCACATAAGATTAAGAATAGCCAATGTAATTTTGTACCATTTGGGTCTCTGTACAAAGTATAATTTATGATTCATTAGCAGCCACAAAGATATGCGAATAACAATGATTTATTGCTGGAATCTGGAGATCCATGGCAGCTCGAACTGCAGACTGAGGAGCGTTGCTAAGATCTGGTGAGACCCGGAGCTCAGCCCAAGCCACTAAACATATTTCAACATTTGTGCTTCTGATTTTGAACACATACAAAGGGAGTTTTGGGGGACCTCCCCCAGGAATATTTGAAAAGAGCAGGTCAAATGTCCTGCATTCTGGTAAATTCTAAGACTCTTGGGCAGCTCTCAAGTGTATTTGAGTATCTCTAATAAACATTGTCCCTCCGCATTTTGTGTCATACAAGACCTGATATTTTTCTATCTTCTAACTTATAACTGAGGTACGTACTTGTGAAGGGTGTTGTAGTATAGTTTCAGAGTCAATGTTAGGTTAATAACTATTTATAGCTCTATGTAAAAGTCTCCATAAGTTCTATCATA
Organism: Eucyclogobius newberryi; assembly: GCF_026437365.1. Lineage (NCBI taxonomy): Eukaryota > Metazoa > Chordata > Actinopteri > Gobiiformes > Gobiidae > Eucyclogobius > Eucyclogobius newberryi. The sequence continues at coordinate 5,615,316 of NW_027315945.1, read as the reverse complement.
AGCAAATCATAGATCATTTGATGTGATTTTTTCACCCACCTAATCCCAGCCCAGAGTCTGGCTCCAGAGCCCCTGCACACCTTTTCCCCACAGACTGTAAATGGCCCAGTTTAGACAGCCCTGAGCATGGGCTTGATGCCCGCAGGTGAATGTCTTTGACTAAATAAACTAAACTGAACTAATCCCACCGAAAAACTTCAGCGAGAGAAAAGTATGACACCAAAAAGCTCATTCACAGACTGTGGTCAGGTCACGCCACTCACATCGCACTCATTCATAAAGTTTCACCAGGGTTGCATTGTTCTGCACTGTTAACCCGGCTTTGAGCGTACCCTTGTCCAGGGTGCACCCCGCCTAAGGCCCAAAGTCACTGGGATAGGCTCCAGTCACCCGCGACCCCTAACGGGACCAAGCGGTAGAAAATGAATGAATGCATTGTTCTACTCACAAAGCGTTGTTTGGTGATAATAGGTTTCCATCCACCTGAAGCAGAGCTCTCTCCTCTCATCTCCACCTGCTCTGTCCTCTGTGACAGTGACTGGTCACGCACTGCTCTGTATCACTCCTCAGCAGGGCTCAGCTCTGCGCAGGCTGATGCTCCTTGGGACAGGGGGCTCCTGCTCGAGGCCACACAAATTCAGCCCAATCCCGCAGCAATTAACTCGCTGGAAATCCCATTCGCCACCGGTCTCTAGTCAGGGCCGACACAGCCAAGGCAGGGGCCCATGGCTGGTCACCTCCTCTACAGTGGAACAAGAGCACCAGCCCACTTATCCATCCCACCGCAGAAATCCCTGCCTTGGGAGTCTTGAGAATAACCTGCACAAACAGCATGGAAAAGCAGCATGAGCAAAGTGTTACGCTCTAACAAGAAGGAGACATGGGAATTAACCTATGGGTTTAGTCAGCAAATAAATACTATAAACCTCTACAGTTCAGTTGAGACACTATCGGACTGTACCAATCCACTCCAAAGTGAAGCAGTCAAAACACGGCCTATCAAAGTTTAACCCAAAAGGCCCACACTTGGAGTTACTTAAGGCGCTAAGGCGATAGTTCCTTCACTCGGACGGTTTGGTGTTTTTTTTACTTTGGTAGTTCATAATAGTTTTTCCTCTGTTTCTTGCACTGGGCAGTTACACGGCTCTAAAGAAAGTCAAGAACCAGTTGAAGGGCTGAATGCATGTTCCTGACACTGTACACAGAACAAAGGAGCGCACAAATCCACAGTGACAGGTGCACAAAGAACAGGGGAGGAGGCCCGCAGAGCACCTTTTCCCCCTGAGTGCCCCTCAGCCATCCCTGGGCCCCGCTCTTAGGCCCCCCACAGCTGGACAAGGTTTGCACAAATTACAGTGATGTTCGTGCACAATTAATGGTGTAAAATCAAAGCTCACTGGCCTGCCTCTTTCCTTCCTTCCTTTTGCAGTAAACCTGTGCAAACGCAGACAACACTGTCTTCTGAAATACCGTAGATAATAAAACAGATTATGCCGTACACCACTAATGGAAAACCGAGGCTGAGTTGGATCCATCTGTCCCACTGCGCACCTCTGTCTCTCCTTTGTCCCACTGCGCACCTCTGTCTCTCCTTTGTCCCACTGAGCACCTCTGTCTCACCTTTGTCCCACTGCGCACCTTTGTCTCTCCTCTGTCCCACTGCGCACCTCAGTCTCTCCTCTGTCCCTCTGCACGCCTCTGTCCCACTGCGCACCTCTGTCTCTCCTCTGTCCCTCTGCGCACCTCTGTCTCTCCTCTGTCCCTCTGCACGCCTCTGTCCCACTGCGCACCTCTGTCTCTCCTCTGTCCCTCCGCATGCCTCTGTTGCCTCTGACTCACTCCTGTCCCTCTGCACACAACTGTCCCTCCACGCACCTGTCTCTCCTCTGTAACTCCGCATGCCTCTGTCTCTCCTTCGTCCCTCCGCGCATATCTGTCCCACTGGGCACCTCTGTCTCTCCTCTGTCCCTCTGCACGCCTCTGTCCCACTGCGCACCTCTGTTTCTCCTCTGTCCCTCCGCAAGCATCTGTCCCACTGCGCACCTCTGTCTCTCCTCTGTCCCTCCGCACACCTCTGTCCCTCTGCGCACCTCTGTCTCGCCTCTGTCCCTCTGCACGCCTCTGTCCCACTGCGCACATCTGTCTCTCCTCTGTCCCTCTGCGCACCTCTGTCTCTCCTCTGTCCCTCTGCACGCCTCTGTCCCACTGCGCACCTCTGTCTCGCCTCTGTTCCTCCGTCCACCTCTGTCTCTCCTCTGTCCCTCTGCACGCCTCTGTCCCACTGCGCACCTCTGTCTCTCCTCTGTCCCTCTGCACGCCTCTGTCCCACTGCGCACCTCTGTCTCTCCTCTGTCCCTCTGCACGCCTCTGTCCCACTGCGCACCTCTGTTTCTCCTCTGTCCCTCTGCACGCCTCTGTCCCACTGCGCACCTCTGTCCCTCAGCACGCCTCTGTCCCACTGCGCACTTCTGTCTCTCCTCTGTCCCTCCGCAAGCATCTGTCCCACTGCGCACCTCTGTCTCTCCTCTGTCCCTCCGCACACCTCTGTCCCTCTGCGCACTTCTGTCTCTCCTCTGTCCCTCTACACGCCTCTGTCCCACTGCGCACATCTGTCTCTCCTCTGTCCCTCTGCGCACCTCTGTCTCTCCTCTGTCCCTCTGCACGCCTCTGTCCCACTGCACACCTCTGTCTCGCCTCTGTTCCTCCGTCCACCTCTGTCTCTCCTCTGTCCCTCTGCACGCCTCTGTCCCACTGCGCACCTCTGTCTCTCCTCTGTCCCTCTGCACGCCTCTGTCCCACTGCGCACCTCTGTCTCTCCTCTGTCCCTCTGCACGCCTCTGTCCCACTGCGCACCTCTGTCTCTCCTCTGTCCCTCCGCACACAACTGTCCCTCCACGCACCTGTCTCTCCTCTGTCACTCCGCACGCCTCTGTCTCTCCTCCGTCCCTCCGCGCACATCTGTCCCACTGCGCACCTCTGTCTCTCCTCTGTCCCTCCGCATGCCTCTGTTCCTCCGTCCACCTCTGTCTCGCCTCTGTCCCTCCGCACACCTCTGTCTCTCCTCTGTCCCTCCGCACACCTCTGTCTCTCCTCTGTCCCTCCGCATGCCTCTTTCTCTCCTCTGTCCCTCCGCATGCCTCTGTCTCTCCTCTGTCCCTCTGCACGCCTCTGTCCCACTGCGCACCTCTGTCTCTCCTCTGTCCCTCCGCATACCTCTGTCCCTCTGCGCACTTCTGTCTATCCTCTGTCCCTCTACACGCCTCTGTCCCACTGCGCACATCTGTCTCTCCTCTGTCCCTCTGCGCACCTCTGTCTCTCCTCTGTCCCTCTGCACGCCTCTGTCCCACTGCACACCTCTGTCTCGCCTCTGTTCCTCCGTCCACCTCTGTCTCTCCTCTGTCCCTCTGCACGCCTCTGTCCCACTGCGCACCTCTGTCTCTCCTCTGTCCCTCTGCACGCCTCTGTCCCACTGCGCACCTCTGTCTCTCCTCTGTCCCTCTGCACGCCTCTGTCCCACTGCGCACCTCTGTCTCTCCTCTGTCCCTCCGCACACAACTGTCCCTCCACGCACCTGTCTCTCCTCTGTCACTCCGCACGCCTCTGTCTCTCCTCCGTCCCTCCGCGCACATCTGTCCCACTGCGCACCTCTGTCTCTCCTCTGTCCCTCCGCATGCCTCTGTTCCTCCGTCCACCTCTGTCTCGCCTCTGTCCCTCCACATGCCTCTGTTCTTCCGCGCACCTCTGTCTCTCCTCTGTCCCTCCGCACACCTCTGTCTCTCCTCTGTCCCTCCGCACACATCTGTCTCTCCTCTGTCCCTCCACATGCCTCTTTCTCTCCTCTGTCCCTCCGCATGCCTCTTTCTCTCCTCTGTCCCTCCGCAGGCCTCTTTCTCTCCTCTGTCCCTCCGCATGCCTCTGTCTCTCCTCTGTCCCTCCGCAGGCCTCTTTCTCTCCTCTGTCCCTCCGCATGCCTCTGTCTCTCCTCTGTCCCTCCGCATGCCTCTGTCCCGTTGCATGCCTCTTTCTCTCCTCTGTCCCTCCGCATGCCTCTGTCTCTCCTCTGTCCCTCCGCAGGCCTCTTTCTCTCCTCTGTTCCTCTGCATGCCTCTGTCCCTCCGCGCACCTCCGTCCCTCTGTACGCCTCTGACTCTCTTCTGTCCCTCCGCACACAACTGTCCCTCCACGCACCTGTCTCTCCTCTGTCACTCCGCACGCCTCTGTCTCTCCTCCGTCCCTCCGCGCACATCTGTCCCACTGCGCACCTCTGTCTCTCCTTTGTCCCTCTGCATGCCTCTGTCCTCATTCCCTCCGTGCACCTCTGTCTCGCCTCTGTCCCTCTGTGATTCTGTCCTGGTTTCCTTCACGGTTTCCTTTTAAGGTCTTAAAGTCTTTTAATCTGGCTCCGCATCTGTCCGCTCAAGTATGTGCATTGCTTCATTTCCGCTTTGATCCCATGTACTTTTTGTGTGGTACGAGTCAGCACTGCGCAGAAAGCAGTTTGTGTGCTTTAGCCTATTTAAACTGTTATTATTTCATGCTAATATGTGATTATATAGTTGACATTTTTGCAATTTTTGCCAACCCAACCCCGGTCCCCCCCACCACTCTCACAGTTCAGGAACAGGACGTGGGCAGACTATTTCGGCGGTGTCACTCCTGCCACCTTAAGACACTGTGCAGAAGAGCTGGTCCCTGTCTTCGCTGGCATTTTTAACACCTACCCGGAGTCATGACATGTCCCAGCCTGCTTCAAGTCCATCATTGTCCCGGTCCCCAAGAAGCCCCAGATCACTGGACTTATTGACTACAGCGCTGACGTCATTTGAGTGCCTGGTCCTCTCCCACCTCGAGTCCTTCACCTCCTCCCTGCTCGACCCCCTGCAGTTCGCCTAACCCTACAAAGCCAACAGGTCTGTGGACGACGCCATCAACCTTGGCTCTCCACTTCACCCTGCAGCACCTGGACTCCCTGGGAACCTATGCCAGGATCCTGTTTGTGGACTTCAGCTCTAATAATAATAATAATAACTTTTATTTATATAGCGCTTTTCAGTGACCCAAAGACGCTGAACATAATAAAAAAGGGGGGGTATTTACAGACGGGGGGACAACACGTACAATACACATTAATATACAGATAAAATGAACAAGACAGAAGAAGTAGAGAGAAAAAAGATGGGGATGTAACAGGGGGTAGAAGAGTAGGCAATGGGGTAGAGGAGGCTAGGGGTAGGGGAGGTCATAGGCTTGGGTGAAGAGGTATGTTTTTAGGCGGGATTTGAATGTTGTGAGTGAGGGAGAGTGGCGGACAGGTTGGGGGAGGGAGTTCCAGAGGCGGGGTGCTGTTCGGGAGAATGCTCTGTCGCCAAAAGTTTTGAGTCGGGATGTTGGTGCAGTCAGGGTGAGAGAGGAGGAGGATCGGAGAGCTCGGGTGGGGCGGTGGGGGATGAGGAGGTCAGACAGGTAGGGGGGGGCAAGGTGGTGAAGAGCTTTGAAGGTGAGGAGGAGTATTTTGAAGTTGATGCGCTGCTTGATGGGGAGCCAATGGAGAGAGCGGAGAACGGGAGTGATGTGTTCACGGGACCGGGTGTGGGTGAGGAGGCGGGCAGCGGAGTTTTGGACCATTTGGAGTCTATGGAGGGAATGGGAGGAGATGCCAGTGAGGAGGGAGTTGCAGTAGTCGAGGCGGGAGGAGATGAAGGCATGGATGAGGGATTCAGCAGCGGGGAGGGTGAGGCAGTGTCTGATTTTGGCGATGCGGCGGAGGTGGAAATATGAGGTCTTGACGATGTGGCTGACATGGGGAGTGAAGGAGAGGGTGGGGTCCATGATGACACAGAGATTGCGTACCAGGGTAGAGGGGGTGATGGTCGAGGTGTCGATGCTGAGTGAAAAGGGACCAGTTTTATTGAGAGTGGATTTGGTGCCAATGAGGAGGAGCTCTGTTTTGTCACTGTTCAGTTTGAGGAAGTTGAGAGTGAGCCATGATTTTATTGTAGAGATGCAGGTTTCGATGTGGCTGAGGGGAGGGTTTTGGGTGGATTTGGTGGTGAGGTATATCTGGGTGTCGTCAGCGTAGCAGCATTCAACACCATCCTCCTGCTCTGCTCCAGGACAAGCTCTCCCAGCTCAACGTATCCAGAGCTCATGGGACGTGCACGATCCTTCTCACCCTGGACATGGACTATTTGAGCCACTCCCCTCAGGTAGGAGGCCACTCCCCTCAGGTAGGAGGCCACTTCCCTCAGGTAGGAAGGCCACTCCCCTCAGGTAGGAGGCCACTCCCCTCAGGTAGGAGGCCACTTCCCTCAGGTAGGAAGGCCACTCCCTTCAGGTAGGAGGCTAGGGTCCATCCAGACCAGAACCTCCCGCCATAAGAACAGTTTCTTGGACTCATAAACACTTCCTAAACACTGTCACTTTAACCATAATCTAATCACTCCCTGCACTGGTCACTTTCTGCACTACATAATATGTAAATTCAACCGAACATTTTTTGTTCTTATTTTTATTTCTTTATTTTTTTTCTCATAGCCTATTGTTATTTTCATCTAATAGCAGATTTAAATTGTTTCTCTTTGTGACTTAAATAGGTTGTTTTTTAAGTTCCTATGTTTGTGAATTCTGTCCATTGACAATGACAATAAATCTTTTCTGATTCTGATTCAATTTACCGGTGAAACAAAACAGAATTTTGACAATAGAGTTTCTATGGCCATTACAAGGTTGTTAGAGTAACAAACAAGATTAGTTTCAGGAGATATTTAAACAGTGCCAAAAATATATATTAAAAAATCTGCAGACATTATGATGAAAGTCGGAACGTCTTGTTTTTCCAGTTGACTACAACTGAAACGTTTTCTACAGTGGAACACTCCGGGAAAAATTAGAGATTACACTGACAAGCTAATATTTAATCCATCTCGCTTATGTGTGCCTTGTGTGCTAACTGCGGTAGCCACTTTAAGCCACACTTTGACCAATATTAACATGCTATACCTCTTTTAAAAGCTTATATCCCATACTATTTATTTGCTGGGTTGGTGTAAGTCACAATGTGTGCACAAGCAAAGAGCTGCCAGCACCACTTAGCGCAATTAGATGCTAATTGTAAAAACAAGCACTGCTGATATACTTCGTATAATTATTATTAGCTGTACATGTTTTCATGGTTATGTGATAGTCACATCTGATTTAGGTGATTTAGCCATAAAGCTAAGTTTTATGGTGAGCCGAGCCCTGGGCATCAACATGAGACACGACCCGCGCAGTTGTGTGTTTTCAGCTCTTGGTATTGCCACCACATTGACTGATACAACTACAAGTACAAGCATCTGCTATCAAGCCGATATCCATACTGGTATCCCTATTTATTAGGAGTATTTATTTGTTTATTGTTATTTTATTATTTAAGTATTTACTGTATGTTTACATAGGTCGTTGAATCACCAAAGCAAGTTTTCTGAGGTCGACTGTTAATTTATAATACAACATATGTCATTTATATAATCTCAACATTTACAAAAGCATTGTTTTACATTAGCATTTTAAGGTAACATTTATTCAGCTGCTGTAAACGCTTCAAGTCAGAGGAATAGGACGTGAAAAAATGCAGCAGGTAGTTTTCTTTTTTAATTACTTTTTTAATGAATTTGGCATAAAATTGCCTGCTATGCAGATGATGTCTTACTATATTTAACCAAGCAAAAAATGACCATACCTCATGTGATGCATCTTTCATATTTCTTTCATAGTCCAATGTCTGGATACAAATTGAATGTACAAAAAACTTACATACTGGCGGCCCCCTCTGTCCCTTAGAAAAACTTACTCATTTAAATTGCAAATGGAATCCCTCAAATATTTAGATGTGGTAAGATCTGGTAAAGAATTATCAACCGTCTTGAAAAATTTAATTTTATCCCATATTTAAAGGTGGTATGGACGATTTTTTTCAGCTAATTTTTTATCATATTTCCTCGTGGCGTGGATAAATCATTTGTCCTGCCACGTATCAATCATAAAACGCACCTATCGCTCACCTGCAGCCGCCTGCGGGTCGTGCCGACGTTTCTGCGTGCCTAAGCGCATGGATCTATCATAATATAGTTCCCTCAGTGTACGGGGCAAAATGAAGACGGAGAAAGACAGTTCGAGCTGACGCAGAAGTGGACAGAAATCTACGGGAGACGAGAGATGCGATGCGCTCCGTTGCGCTAATAAACAAATGCACGTGTGTGTTGTATCAGTCCACACGGGGGAGTGGCATGTGCACTTCCGCCTGCGTTCTCAAATCGCCGAAAAATCGTCCATACCGACTTTAAGTCAAAGTCAAAGGATTGAATATGTGTGTTTTGCCCAGATTTCTCTATCTTGTCCAGTCTCTCCCAATTCCATCCCCAACCAGATGTTCAATGAGTGGACTAAAACAATATCAAGATTTGTATAGCAAGCCAAGAAATCTTAAGTCTGAATTAAAACTCTACAATTATCAAAAGAAAAAGAAGGTTGGGGTTTACCTGGTCTGAAAAATTACTTTATTTAAAGGTCCCATAACATGCAAAATCGACTTTTCAGAGCCTTTAACCTTCTTACATTGCTGTTTGTGCTTCATAGATGTACCCAGAGTGTTTTTTTGATTGATTCCCGCAGTTTTTAGCTATAGTACAGACTATCTCCTTTCCTCAAATCTCCAAACTGACGGGGGGTGGGTGCAAGACCGCGTCATAAGGGCACGCACGCGTCACCATCCCCCCTCACCAGCCTCACGCACCGCCTGCCTGCGCTGGAGCTCCGGAGAATAAATGCTGTAGAATAATAAGTTTTATTCATGCGTAGAGCCTTTGATCAAAATTGGGACTTGTGAGCCATGGGACTAGTGGGCTTGGAGATATCTGGAAGAGTCGTGATTTAGGCATAAAATATGGATCTGAGTTGATTGATCGCAGCTTTTCTAAATATCGACCTCTGTGTAGCTCATCCAAGGAGTTTGTGGCCTCTGAAAGCTCTGGGGGCTTGTGATAAAATGTGAATATATGATTATATTTCTGTGATGTATTTTATCTGCATAATAGTGATATTTTATCTGCATCATTAGTCTAAGAGAAGAACGGGTGTGTGACAAACTGCATTTGTTTGTGAAGGTATCATAAAGATGGGCCAAAGAATGTTGCCCCAGGGGGGGAGTTGCACCCCCCCTTGCAGGCTTTATCTCTACGGGAAAATACCAAGTGCCTTGATGTGAGGCTGACCAATGAGAAATGTTACCCGCCTATTCCAGAATATCTAATAAAACCAACCAGCATGGGAAAAAACAGGGTGAGACGCAGGAGGATCACGCAGGCTGCTTACCACAGCTTGCGTGATCAGTCCTCGCGTTTTCTCCCATGCATGCCATACAAATGTCTGACATTTCTGTGTCGTTTCATATTCTAAGTTGAATTGTGTTCTCTATGTGTTAAGGAATAGCATCTGGTGTAATGTCTCATCCCAAGGACGTGCATGTCTAATTCCAGGACATTTTCTGGTCCTATAGAGCCGGACGACAAGCTGCCTTCGCGGAGATTGACGGGTGAATCGGTGAAGTCTGTGCACAGCTAAAGGAAGTCCACTTTTCCCGTGGCCGCCCATCGCACCTCATTCTCCGCTAGGAGAGCGCGTCGTTTCGAAGCAGCAGGAGAACACAGGCGACAAAGAAGTCAGAAAAAATTTGTGTGTGAAAAAGAGTTAGCCATAAAACGTTTTATGCATTTAGTTTGATATTTACTGGAAAAATATTGTATGCTTTTATGCGCAGTTAGGTATTACTGAGGAAATACCCAGTTTCACATTACTGAGGAAATATTTTAGGCTCTTATGCCCAGTTTAGGTATTACTGAGGAAATACCCAGTTTAGGTATTACTGAGGAAATACCCAGTTTAGGTATTACTGAGGAAATACCCAGTTTCATATTACTGAGGAAATATTGTAAGCTTATGGACGAGATAAGTTTCTCACATAAGCAAGGAGTTTGATTAAAAATATTGGTTGGCGTTGTGTAGATAATTTCTCACATAAAGGAGTTAAATTGCTCACCACGAGTTTAGTTTCTCACCGAAAGCAAGTCATGAAGCCTTATGCTGAGTCGTTACTGACATAAAGACGAGTGAATGTAAGCGCAGTGCACGAGCGAAGTAAGTAAGAGAGAAGTGTGGATGTGTGAATGAGGATTAATAAGTGATTCACTAACAAGTGTGAATCACAATTAATCATACAAGGGTCACAAGGCGTTATTCTGAGAGATCTAAAATTTGCAGTCACGGGTGAATCTTTAAACACCTAGCATTATCTCCGGTGGAAAATGAATAAGAAATTCTACTAGAAGCTTGAGATATGACGTGTCTGTAAAGCAAGTAGCATTTCTCTCAGACGACCGAGACCAAATAATGCCAGAATTATCACCCCAAACTGTAAAAAGACAAAGGAAAAGTCATAAGAGGATTTTGGAGGGAGACTTCCAGTGTGCTCAGATGACGTGGCAGAGGGGGAGATAAGGGGGATCAACAAGACAGGAGAATGGGAAGAAAGCAGTTCAGAGGACGCTCTGAACGTGAAGGAATAAATTAGGAACTAAACTCAGCTGGTTTTAAATTTTAGTATTTCAACAAATTTTAAGGGTTTTTGTTTGATTGACAACATCCATCCATCCATCCATCTTCTGCCGCTTTATCCGGGGCCGGGTCGCGGGGGCAGCAGTCTGAGCAGGGACTCCCAGACTTCCTTCTCCCCAGACACTTCCTCTAACTCCTCCGGGGGGATCCCGAGGCGTTCCTAGGCCAGCCGAGAGACATAGTCTCTCCAGTGTGTCCTGGGTCTTCCCCGGGGCCTCTTCCCGGTGGGACATGTCTGAAACACCTCCCGAGGGAGGCGCCCAGGAGGCATCCGAAACAGAAGCCCGAGCCACCTCAGCTGGCTCCTCTCGACGTGGAGGAGCAGCGGCTCTACTCCGAGCTCCCCCCGTGTGGCCGAGCTCCTCACCTTATCTCTAAGGGAGCGCCCAGCCACACGGCGGAGGAAACTCATTTCGACCGCTTGTATCCGCGATCTTGTTCTTTCGGTCACTACCCAAAGCTCATGACCATAGGTGAGGGTAGGAATGTAGACCGACCGGTAAATCGAGAGCTTTGACTTTCGGCTCAGCTCCCTCTTCACCACAACGGTCCGATGCAGCGACTGCATCACTGCAGCCGCTGCACCGATCCGCCTGTCGATCTCAGGCTCCATCCTTCCCTCACTCGTGAACAAGACCCCGAGATACTTAAACTCCTCCACTTGGGGCAAGGACACCCCACCCACCTGGAGAGACAAGCCACCTTTTTCCGGTCGAGAACCATGGCCTCGGATTTGGAGGTGCTGATTCTCATCCCAGCCGCTTCACACTCGGCTGCAAACCGTTCCAGTGCATGTTGCAGGTCCGGGTTTGATGGAGCCATCAGGACAACATCGTCTGCAAACAGCAGAGATGAGATCCTGTGGTCCCCAAACAGGACACCCTCCGACCCCCGACTGCGCCTAGAAATTCTGTCCATAAAAATTATGAACAGAACCGGTGACAAAGGGCAGCCCTGGCGGAGTCCAACATGCACTGGGAACAGGTCTGACTTACTGCCGGCAATGCGAACACAGCTCCTGCTCCGGTCATACAGGGACCGGACAGCACTGAGCAAAGGGCCCCGGACCCCGTACTCCCGAAGCACCCCCCAAAGGACACCCCGAGGGACACGGTCGAAAGCCTTCTCCAGATCCACAAAGCACATGTGGACTGGTTGGGCAAACTCCCATGAACCCTCAAGCACCCGATGGAGGGTATAGAGCTGGTCCAGTGTTCCACGACCGGGACGAAAACCACTCTGCTCCTCCTGAATCCGAGGTTCGACTATCGGTCGGATTCTCCTCTCCAGTACCTTGGAATAGACCTTACCTGGGAGGCTGAGGAGTGTGATCCCTCTGTAGTTGGAACACACCCTCCGGTCCCCCTTCTTGAACAGAGGGACCACCACCCCTCTCTGCCAGTCCAGAGGCACGGTCCCCGACCGCCATGCGATGTTGCAGAGACGTGTCAACCAAGACAGTCCTACAACATCCAGATACTTTAGGTACTCAGGGCGGATCTCATCCACCCCCGGAGCCCTGCCACCGAGGAGTTTGCGAACAACCTCAGTGACTTCAGCTTGGGTGATGGATGAGCCAGCCTCCGAGTCCCCGGTCTCTACTTCCTCTTCGGAAGACGTGACTGAGGGATTAAGGAGATCCTCAAAGTATTCCTTCCACCGTCCGACGACATCCCCAGTCGAGGTCAGCAGGCCTCCACCCGCACCATAAACGGTGTTGGTGAGACACTGCTTCCCCCTCCTGAGGCGCCGGACGGTTTGCCAGAATTTCTTTGGTGCCGACCGATAGTCCTCCTCCATGGCCTCCCCGAACTCCTCCCAGGCCCGGGTTTTTGCCTCTGCGACAGCACGAGCCGCGGCTCGCTTGGCCTGCCGATACCCCTCGATGACCTCTGGAGACCTACAAGCCAGAGTGGCCTGATAGGCCTCCTTCTTCAGTCTGACGGCATCCCTTACTTCCGGTGTCCACCACCGGGTTCGGGGGTTGCCGCCACGACAGGCACCGGAGACCTTGCGACCACAGCTCCGAGCAGCCGCATCAACAATGGAGGCGGAGAACATGGTCCACTCGGACTCAATGTCCCCAGCCTCCCCCGGGACATGGGAGAAGCTCTCCCGGAGGTGCGAGTTGAATACCCTACTGACAGAGGGCTCCACTAGACGTTCCCAACAGACCCTCACAATGCGCTTGGGTCTGCCAAGTCTGTCCGGCTTCCTCCTCCGCCAGCGGATCCAACTCACCACCAGGTGGTGATCGGTTGACAACTCTGCCCCTCTCTTCACCCGAGTGTCCAAGACACGCGGCCGGAGGTCTGATGACACGACAACAAAGTCGATCATTGACCTCCGGCCTAGGGTGTCCTGGTGCCATGTGCACTGATGAACACCCTTGTGCTTGAACATGGTGTTCGTTATGGACAATCCGTGGCTAGCACAGAAGTCCAATAACTGAACACAGCTCGGGTTCAGATCGGGGAAGCCGTTCTTCCCGATCACCCCTCTCCAGGTGTCACTGTCATTGCCCACGTGGGCGTTGAAGTCCCCCAGTAGAATAACGGAGTCCCCGGTTGGTGCACTGTCCAGTACCCCTCCCAAGGACTCCAAGAAGGCCGGGTACTCTGCACTGCTGTTCGGCCCGTAGGCCGCCACAACAGTGAGAGACCTGTCCCCCACCCGAAGGCGGAGTGACGCGACCCTCTCGTTCACCGGGGTAAACTCCAACACGTGGCGGCTGAGCTGAGGGGCTATCAGCAAGCCCACACCAGCCCGCCGCCTCTCCCCGCGGGCAACACCAGAGAAGTGGAGCGTCCAGCCCCTCTCGAGGAGATGGGTTCCAGAGCCCAAACTGTGCGTGGAGGTGAGGCCGACTATATCTAGTCGGTATCGCTCAACCTCCCGCACAAGCTCAGGCTCTTTCCCCCCCAGCGAGGTGACATTCCATGTCCCCAGAGTTAGTCTCTGCGTCTGGAGATCTGGTCGCCGAGGCCCCTGCCGTCGACTGCCGCCCAGATCTCTCTGCACCGGCCCCTTATGGATCCTCCTGCGGGTGGTGGGCCCACGGGAGGGCGGCCCCACGTTGCTCTTTCGGGCTGTGCCCGGCCGGGCCCCGTGGGGTAAGACCCGGCCACCAGGCGCTCGCCATGGAGCACCCATCCCAGGCCTGGCTCCAGGATGGGGCCCTGGTGACGCCGATCCGGGCGACGTAAACTGCCTTGTTCGTGTTGTCATCATAGGGGGCTTCTGAACCGATCTTTGTCTGACCCGTCACCTTGGACCTGTTTGCCTTGGGAGACCCTACCAGGGGCATGAAGCCCCCGACAACATAGCTCCCGGGATCATTCGGGCACTCAAACCCCTCCACCACGTTAAGGTGTCGGTTCAAGGAGAGGATTGATTGACAACAATCAATTATAAAGATTGTATTAAGCTTGATAAGAGATGAAGATGAATTCAGATTTTTATAGATGGCCAATTTTTTGGGGAATGTGATCACAGACAGGACACTTCCTGTCCCCGACATAGAATACAAAAGTTGTGTTTTTACGGTATCGTGTTTTTTTTGAGTGCACAGAACAAAGCTACGTTTTGTTTTGTTTTGTTTTATTTTTGGACTTGACGGAAATTATCTTTTTGGACTTAATGCATGACTAGATGAAAGTACAGGACGAAAAGACAGAAGTGTTTTTAAATTTAGGATCAAATACAGGCACGGGCCTGGGAGTGATAATATGGGTAAATTAGTGACTGTGCTGAAGTTTTTGGACATAGGAGTAGAACGGGTAGTAAGTAAAGTGATAGTAAAAGTTATATCAGTAACTTATTTATTTGTATTATCATGAGGAAACCTCGTATTGCATGTAGACGTAAGTGAGGGAATAAGTTAAATAGTGACGTCCGATGTCCTCCTTGGAAAGACATGAATGGATCATTAACTAGGGACACCAAGTCATAAAAGATAGTCAGAGATAAGGGGCTATTGACTGGGAAAGAATCTGGAGGACTCAGGATGGAGCAGATGTTGTTATCTTTGAGTATCAACGGCAACACCTCAGGGGGGGTTGACATGATGAGTAATAGGAAAAGTTAACATTAACAGGGAAAGAATTTGACATTCTAAAGTAAACACCTGAAGGATTGTGGAGATTCAATCAAGAATTGAATAGATTTAAATTAGACAATATCATCTAAATTTTGCTATAGAAGTTATGAAAACCAGTGATAACAGGAACTAAACATTACAGGACTCAGGACGGAGTCAGGACGGACCCGGGGGGAGGAGTGTAATGCAGAAGAATAAATTTTACGAGACCCGCAGATTACCTGAAGATAGTGAAAACTATAACCAGGGGAAGGTTTAGAATCATTTTGATTTTTAATACACATATAGACTTGTTAGAACAAACTAATACACAATGTTGTAAAGCACCACATGAGCAGGTGTGAGAGATCGAGTTTGAAACTCACCTGAAGCACATATAGAAGGTTAGCACATATTACATTAGATGTGTGATGAAGAATTCTAAGTTGTGAACTGACTCTTATGGCCAGCTCAACGGGGAATTATTGAGATAATTATTATTGTTTGATGTATTTTGAATTACACCCACACACATACATACATACGCGCGCACACGTGGAGACCAAACATTTAGAGTTTAAAACAATTAGAGTTTGAAACATTTAAAGTTTGAAACATTTGGAGTTTGAAACAAATGGTGGTAAAACAGATAGGTTTGGCAGTATAGGATAACAGACACACAGACTGATTGACCCACACAGGGTGGGGGCCCAGCGCCGTGGAAGGAGGGGCTCAGCCAGGGATGTGACCACTGAACTGTGAAAGGTCAAGAGGTGACATTGCGGAGTTGAAGACAGACGCAATTCCATCTCTTCCTTGATTACATCCTGGATTAGTGAACGTTGTAAACTATCTGGATTATTGAATTTTGGTTAAATGTAGAAGTTTGAGAAATGGGCAAAGCCATATCTCAAAAAGGAGGGATATGTACGTGTAAACAAATATTCCGAATCAATAATTACAACAAAAAATAAATAAATTGTAAACAAGAAAACTGTTTGAAATACACTGAATTGTCGAAAAGACTTTGTTTATCACCACAGCAGAACGTCCTCCACCGACCATTGGAGGGACGAGAACATGGGTGCTCTCATGGGAAAGTGAGAGAAATGTCTGGACAACACAGCACCAGATCCATAACATCGCAGACGCAGGACTTTGTTTGTATTCTTCGTTTTTGTATGCAGTGAACACAGAGGCCACAGTGCGTAAAGTGCTATACTCTGCTACAATGAACGGGAGCCAGAGACAGCAAAAAGACGTACGTGTTATCATCATCGCAGCGACGGCGGTAATATGGGTGCTGACACCTGTATTATGCATCGGACAGTCGGGGCCACGTGAGAGAACAAACAGCAAGCCAAAGATAGCGGGAGGAGGTCTCTTGGATACCCAACGCCAGGATGTATGGTGGTGGTGTGGGGACACCGTGCTGAGAGGACACTTGGAAGCAAAAGGAGTAGGACTCTGTGCCTATGTATCGCTCTTGTGGCCAGCCGCGGTCATAACAAGCATCACCCAGAACCATACTGAAAGGTCAAGGCGAGACGTTAGTGGACAATCTGGTATGCTCCCAGTAGCACCTGATACTACGTATATAGATCCTATTGGGGTACCCAGAGGAGTCCCTGATGAGTATAAGCTGGCTGACCAAATAGCAGCAGGGTTTGAGGGCCTTCCGCTTGTCTCTGCGATATTTCCCATCACGCCGCACAAAAATGTGGACAGAATGAATTATCTGTCTTTCCAATTACAAAAGTTGACTAATCTGACTCACAATTTAGGACTTGCTCTCGGGTCACAGTTGCATCACACCGCTTTAATGGCGTGGCAAACTCGAATGGCAGTAGACATGTTATTAGCTGAAAAGAAAGGAGTTTGTTCGATTTTCAAAGGTCAATGTTGTACATTCATTCCTAATAATACAGCCGCGGACGGCTCAGTCACAAACACTCTGTCACAATTGAGAACTATGTCTAAAAAAATGAAAGAACACACTGGAATAGACAATAAAATCTCAGAATGGTTAGAAAGCTGGTTCGGCAGGTGGACTGGTATCGTGGTTCCGGTACTGACCTCGCTGTTGGTAATAATTGCCTGTTTTGTGTTTTGTGGATGTTGTTGCATACCAATGTGTAGATACACTATAGAACGTACAGTGGAAGAAGCGATCACAAGCCGAGGGCATCAGAGTTATGCCTTAGTAGCTATAGAAGAAGATGAAACTGACAAGTATTAATGTGCATGACCCTTTGAGTGTAAAATGTATTATGTTCACACCAATATGAAAAACATGTTGAAAACTGAAAAGAGTGATGTGTTCGGATATGAGAAAGTGGGCTAATGCTTTGATAAACAGGAGGGATATGTGATAAAATGTAAATATATGATTATATTTGTGTGTTAAAAGTTATCTGCATCATTAGCCTGGGGGGAGGGAAAGGCATGTATTTCTAATAACATGTGTGAAGATGTTGTAGATGCAGCCGTGAGGAATGTTCCTCCCATCCTGGGGACCAGATGGGTAGCACATTCACCAAGGTTTTTATCTCTAAAGATAATACCAAAGAGTCGTAAAAGACAAGTGCCTTGATGTGAAGCTGACCAATGAGAAATGTGACCCGCCTTTTTTAAGTGTGATTTTAATAAAATGACTTGTAAGAGGGAGGAACGCTGAGAGTGATTTTGGAAAGTCGTTCAGGTTGCTTACAACATCTTGACTCGGCTAAGCCTTCCTCTCCCTTGCAAGCCACACAAAAGACTGACGTTTCTGTGTCGTTTAATATTCTAAGTTGAATTATGTTCTCTGACTGTTAAGTAATAGCATTGATTCATGTGTAATTTCTTGACAGGGCTCCATAATGTACGTTTGAGATCACTTTCCACGCTCTATCAGTGCAAAGGAACGCAACAAGTGACGGCCAAGGGGCGGCAACGTATGACAAGGGGGCGGCAACGTATGACAAGGGGGCGGCAACGTATGACAAGGGGACCGACCCCGTCGTCTTTCACCGCCGAGTTAGTTTGTTTACACCCCCACCGTCTCCGGGGTGGGCGGGGGACACACGCTCTCTCTGAGACTACGTCACGGGTGGGCGGGGGACACACGCTCTCGCTGAGACTACGTCACGGGTGGGCGGGGGACACACGCTCTCGCTGAGACTACGTCACGGGTGGGTGGGGGACACACGCTCTCGCTGAGACTACGTCACGGGTGGGCGGGGGACACACGCTCTCGCTGAGACTACGTCACGGGTTGGGCGGGGGAGCCAGATCGCTCTTCGCAAGGGTGGGGGCGAATATCAAGCCAAACCGTTTGCATTTCCGGGTTGGTGAGGGGGTCCAAGGTCTGGGTGATATTTCTTAACTATTATGTTAAGGGTGTTGCACAACACTTATTATTATCAATTATACACTTAAGATAGACTACGAAACGTGACAAAAAAGCATGTTATGGCACCTTTAAGCTCATATCAGAGCGTTGCTGTATTTATTTATTTATTTGACAGGGACAATGCATCATACATAGTTACAAAACAAAGCTTACAGCCAA
Source organism: Eucyclogobius newberryi (assembly GCF_026437365.1). NCBI lineage: Eukaryota > Metazoa > Chordata > Actinopteri > Gobiiformes > Gobiidae > Eucyclogobius > Eucyclogobius newberryi. Next base: position 5,597,035 of record NW_027315945.1, on the reverse strand, counting down.
TGATGCATACAAAGTTTATAGCCAGTGCTAGTTTTCAACTCCTGTCCCTGGTTTGGCTTTTCTAAATCCCCCCACAGATATTAACACATTAAAACACATTTCCATTATTTAAATAAATCAGTGATAAATGTACACATCTATACAACTCATTCTTCACTCGTACACATCACTCGTACACGTCACTCGTACTCGTACACGTCACTCATACACGTCACTCGTACACGTCACTCGTACTCGTACACGTCACTCGTACTCGTACACGTCACTCGTACACGTCACTCGTACTCGTACACGTCACTCGTACTCGTACACGTCACTCGTACACGTCACTCGTACTCGTACACATCACTCGTACACGTCACTCGTACACGTGACTCGTACACGTCACTCGTTCTCGTACACGTCACTCGTACACGTCACTCGTACACGTCACTCGTACACGTCACTCGTACACGTACACGTCACTCGTACACGTCACTCGTACACGTCACTCGTACACGTCACTCGTACCCGTACACGTGACTCGTACCCGTACACGTGACTCGTACCCGTACACGTCACTCGTACACGTCACTCATACTCGTACACGTCACTCGTACACGTCACTCGTACACGTCACTCGTACTCGTACACATCACTCGTACACGTCACTCGTACTCGTACACGTCACTCGTACACGTCACTCGTACACGTCACTCGTACTCGTACACGTCACTCGTACTCGTACACGTCACTTCACTCGTACACGTCACTCGTACACGTCACTCGTACACGTCACTCGTACTCGTACACGTCACTCGTACACGTCACTCGTACACGTCACTCGTACTCGTACTCGTACACGTCACTCGTACACGTCACTCGTACTCGTACACGTCACTCGTACACGTCACTCGTACACGTCACTCGTACTCGTCACTCGTACTCGTACACGTCACTCGTACACGTCACTCGTACACGTCACTCGTACACGTCACTCGTACACGTCACTCGTACTCGTACACGTCACTCGTACACGTCACTCGTACACGTCACTCGTACTCGTACACGTCACTCGTACACGTCACTCGTACACGTCACTCGTACACGTCACTCGTACTCATACACGTCACTCGTACACGTCACTCGTACACGTCACTCGTACTCGTACACGTCACTCGTACACGTCTCTCGTACACGTCACTCGTACACGTCACACGTACACATTCATAACACTTACAGGTGGGTACGGTTTTGATTTTCTTTCAGCCAGCCCATGTCCAGCCCATGTAAATATGTTCACCTCCAGTCTTGAGGTAAACATATTTACGTCCGAGATGCATTTTATTTCAGGGGGTAATGAATTCCAGAGTTTACAGCTCTTAAAGGAGAAGGATGATTGTCCAGATGACGTCCTGCACTGTGGGATTTGACAGTTTTTGTTTGAGGAGCCTCTTGTCAATGCTGCTGCTGTTTAGTCTCTGTATAAATGTACTGATCGGTTCAGGGGCCAAGTTATTAATACATTTGAAACATAATTTAAGAAAACACAGGTTAATGAAGCTTTCAAAAATTAATAAATTATAATTCTTAAGAATGTGGCAGTGATGAAATCGGACAGGTTTTCTATCCATAATTTGTATTGCCTTGTTGTAAAGTGAACCGATTTTTGTTTGTGGCTGAGGGAGCTGCCTGGCATGACAATGCAGTATAAGATGTGAGAGAATAGCATGTAGCATGTAGCATGTAGCATGTACAGCAGGGCCTCTTGGTTTGGGATGTAGTTTCTGAATAGTTTTAAACAATTTAGATTTCTTTATATTGTTTTGGATATTTTCTTAATGTGTTTGTCAAATTTGAGTTGGGGGTCTAGTACCAGCCCAAGATATTTGAATTCATCAGCCAACTGTATTTTTTCAGTTTGAAGATTGATTTGAAATTTATGGTCCAGATTATTATTATTTTTTTATGGAAAAACACGTACTGGTTTGACAGAGAATGTGAAGCTCATTGGAAACATATTGACAATTGTGCCGGGAGTTCCTGTACAGGCCTTACTGGCAGATGACAAACGTTTGTGCCATTTGGAGGAAATTGAGAATCCCTGGGTAAAATCTGTGCTTACAACATAGATGGAGCTGACATGAAAAATAAACAAAGATGTTAAAATCTCAAATTGGTTGACTCATGACCAAGGTTTTGTACCAAACAGAACTGACTTGAGGTTTAAGACTTGGATTACAAAAGGTATACATTTTTTCACCAGATTGTTAAAGATAATAGAATTAGGTAAGGATATTTTTCTGAAATAATTGGAAGCTGCAGTAACAACTCGCGTGTCCTGTTTGCCACAGTAAACAGATTAACAAACCCTCCAGCTCAGCTGCCGTTAGAACTGATTTCCACATCCAAGTGCAACGAGTTTCATTATTCTTTAATGACAAAGTTCAGGGCATTAAAAATGCTATAAATTCAACAATGCAAAAAATAACCCTAAAACCACCAAGACACTTAGAGCTAACTCACTTTGCACCTGTAACTGACAAAACTGTCCATGAGCTCATCACCAGTCTGAGTTCATCTACATGCTGCTTCGATGTGTCACCCACCAGATTTATAAAGTCTGTGCTGAACAGTTTATTAGCATCATTCACTCAAATAGTTAACATGTCGCTTCAATCTGGAACATTCCCAACGTCTTTGAAAACTGCGGTCATAAAGCCTCTCCTAAAGAAGAGCAGTCTAGATGCCGCAGTACTGAGTCATTACCAGCCCATCTCTAATCTGCCATTTTGGGGCAAAGTCCTTGAAAAGGTTGTTTACAACAGCTCACAGATTTCCTCTTAATAAACAACTCATTTGATGTTTTTCAGTCAGGTTTTAGACCTCATCACAGCACTGAGACTGCTCTTGTCAAGGTGACAAATGACATCCGCCTGAACACTGACACGGGCAAAGCCTCAGTCTTAATTCTGTTAGATCTGAGTGCTGCTTTTGACACTGTCGATCATGGGATCCTCTTACAGAGACTAGAGGACTGGGTGGGCATCAATGGCACTGCCCTAAAATGGTCAAATTGGTAGACAGGAAGTACTTTGTTGAAATTGGTATCTGTGTCTCAGACCACATGCCCCTACAATCACATCAGTCCTGTGCTCAGGTCTCTGCTCTGGCTCTCTGTGGCTCAGAAAAAAAAAACTTTAAAGCAGCTTTGCTTGTGTACAAGTCTCTCCATGGCCTAGCACCAAAGTACATTTTAGTGCCATATGAACCATCTCAGACTCTGAGGACCTCAGGGACCGGCCTCCTGCTGGTGCCAGACTCAGGACTAAACAGGTCTGGCAATGCTCAAATCCAAGCTAAAGGCAGTTTTGTTTAGCTGTGGATGTAACTTAAATGTAACTGGATCTTCTTTGCACTCTTTTCTTTAACTTCTTAAACTGTTTTGTGATTTTTGTCATGTCTTTGTGATTTTACTTAAACTATTTGATGGATAGCCTGAAAATAGCACCTTTAAATTTCTTTAAATTAGAAATTCTTTACAATTAATACTACTACTGTTTAGACACAATTACAATTGAGCATGTAAATAATTCCACACACAATAGCCCATTGTGCCGGTGTCCAGGCGCAGCAGCAGAGCAGGTGCCTGGGGAGAGGGTCAGAACACACGCTGGTCAGATTGACAGTCGGCACTAAGGCCACTGCAAATTCCAAGAAGAGCCTGGCGCACCTACCCACTAATCAATAGTCAATAGCCGGCCCAAGCCTTCAGGGGGCCCTAAGCAAAAACATTTTTGGGGGCCCCTCACCACGTCATCAGAATTAGTTTTATTGCCATTGTCAGTGAACAATTCACATATGGGAACTTTTTTCAACGCAAACAAAGCACCAAAACTCCAGGGCATCCGTTTGCCATCTTGGTTAGTTTATTCTCAGCACCTCACAAGCTCAAATATTGATAACTTAAATCCCACAATGCAACTTGGCATTCCGCTGACATCACCTCTACTCCCTGTACAAATAACACAACTCCCAGATATGTTTTTGGGCGTATTTGTGGGCGTTAAGGGTCTACAGCCACATTAGCACTAAATGAATAAACAGACCTTTTTTGGGTCTTCTGGTGCATTTTAATGTGGTCCAGCCGGCTAAAGTAAAGCCTCGTCCACACCGCCGCGGCCGAAGCGTCCAGTTTACATTCAAAGTCTATGTAAACGCGCGTCGAGCACGTAGTGCGTTATCCGCTGCGCGATTTCTTCGTTTTTGCGGCGCGATTGGTGAGTTTTTTTACGCTCTCGACGCTTTGAGCGCGCGTATGAGCTGGCCGAGGCGACGAAAGCGGCTTACGCGACGCGTTCAAATATGCTGAAGTCTCCTGCAGCTGAAGCGTAGCAGCCAATCAGAGCTGACGCTGTCGTGTAACATTTCAAAACATGTGTCCTCTGCACCTTTTTCATATTTCATATTGCTCCCATCACAATCCCGTCTGGATGTTCTTTTTAAATATATAAGTTTATTTGAAGTTCTAAAGCTCGGTCTGAAGGTTTGGCATTTGTTGACTGTAGGAAATACCAATGTCTATTTAAAGATCACACACAAAAACAACCAAGGACAAGAACTGAGAAGCTAATCACTGTTTATTTAAAAAACAAAATTACAACTGTACAACAGACTGTAGAAAAATTTACATAAAAGGACAGTTTGATTATTTACATGTCCATTGGGCTCTCTATTGTGTAGTGGATGGCTCTTAAAAGAGCCGTTGTGGGTCAGACTATTATTATTAGTCACTATACATGACTATTCTGTTGGCTGCCATATGACAAAGCCATGTGTATTCCTAATGTATATGCATGAGAGACAGGACCACCACCACATCTGGATGCATGAGCTGCTAAACCAGTCAACCCTGAATAAATGCATAACCACAATACACTAAACTGTAGCGTACATGTCAGAGGGTGCGTGATTGGGATAAGCGAAGGGATTCTTGTGCGGCGCTGGGTTAAAGTTGGTAATCCATTGTTTAAGGATTTGCTTTTCAAATAGGGCATTAACTGCACTTAACTTTACATCACAGCAACAACAAAAATTGCAGGTCATGTAACACACTTTTATTCCTTCTCTCACAAAACAGTGTGTTGTAAATATATAGCTAATTGTAAAAAAAATAAGAAATTGGATTACAATCGGTCTAAAGGTATGGCATTTATTGACTGTAGGGAATATCAATGTCTGTTTAAAGATGTCCCAAAATCTAAGATCATACACAAAAACAACCAAGGACAAGAACTGAGAAGCTAATCACTGTTTATTTAAAAAACAATATTACAACTGTACAACAGACTGTAGAAAAATATATCTAAAAGGACAGTTTGATTATTTAAATGTCCGTTAGGCTCTTTATTGTGTAGTGGGTGGCTCTTAAAAGAGCCGTTGTGGGTCATTCCAGTGGCTCCCTCTTCATTAAAATGGGCCTTAAACACATCCCGCACCCTCAAGGCCTCTTGGGATGCGTTGTTTGCCCCGGTCCGCCCCATACCTGGCAGTGGCTCCTCCTGTGCTCCAGCGCCCTGTTCTCCATCTCCCCACGCTCCAGGCACATGCTCCGGCGCTGTGGCTCGCATGAAGTTGTGGAGGAGACAAGTTGCCTTCACACACTTTGCTACAACTTCTGGGTGGACTTCCAGCCGCCGCAGAAACATGCTCCACTGTGAAGTCCAGATCCCAAAGGGGTCTTCAACCACCAGCCGTGCCCGAGAGAGGCGGTAGTTGAAGACCCGCTCTTCAATGGGGAGGCGCCCACGTCCAGGGAAGGGTCTCATCAGATGTCTTTGCAGCGGGAAGGCTTCAACTGCTACAAAAACATGGGGCTGTAGGCCTCTGCCTTCAGTCCCGGGCAGGTTCTGGTCAGGGGGCAGCTGGAGGGTACCTTCACGCAGGGCCTGACCAAATGCAGAGTTTGCAAAGGTTCCCCCATCACTCGTCCTCCCGTATCCCCCCACATCCATAACCCGGAACCTATACCGGGCATCGACCACGGCAAGGAGAACCAGCAAGTGATCCCCCTTGTAGTTGAAGAAGCTGGATCCTGAGTTGGGGGGGCCTTCATCCGCACATGTTTGCCGTACACAGCTACACAGCAGAGAGGGTAGTTCCACCGCTCCTCGAACTCTGCTGCAACGCACCTGATGGCAGCCGCCACATCAGGGACAATGGAGGCGACGCTGCTGAAAATTGTCCTGTAGGAGTCTCCAGTGGCAAGATATCTGGATCAAAAAACAAACATACAACTATGTAGCCTAAATACAGTTTACTTGTACTTTTATCAAATATACCAAGAACATATTTCAAGAACAAGCAATATAAAGACTTTTTACTAACTATTACAGGACTATTTACACTGATTACTTTTATTAGCTATGTATGTTTAACAATACACTCGGTTATTATTACATCTGATGAATTACTGACCGAAGACAGATGGACAAGCGCTCAGCAGCTGGAATCGAGCGTCTGTAGTTGGTGTCCTGGTATGTTATCCTTGCACCAACGCGGGACAACAGGTCGTCAAACTGGGTCCGGGACAGACTAAAATAGCGCTGAAAGCGTTGTTCGTCGAGACGCAGCTCTTGAAGCAAATGGTGGTATTCGCCAAACTCAGACCGTCTCTGCAGTATCTGGTGTTCCCAGGCACGTCGCCGCAGAGCCCGGCGCCTCCGTATGAGGGTTTTGAAAACCAAATACGTGAAAACAACGCTCTCGATATCTGCCATTTTACACAATGAAAGGCCACAACAACAACTCCACTGCTCATGCGACAACAACAACATGTGCGCAGACAGCTGGAGCGCGCCATACGCGCGCCTGTGTACAGTGGCAGGGGCGTCGATAGCGCGCGTCTGGTGCGTAAACCTTTCAAATGTACACGCGCTCAAATTCTGCGTCGGGCGCGATTAGGCGTCTGCAGTCTGTATGTAGCTTAAGACGGGTTGCCAGATTGGGGGCCCTATTAACGCCTCGGGGCCCTAAGCGGCTTCTTAGTTCGCTTATAGGCTGAGAGTAGGTCTGGGACAATTAGTTTAGCTAAAGCTAAATTCAAGGAGGGGGCAGATGAAACTGGGTCCGTCGTTAAAGATACAAAAGCTCCACACATAAGGTGGAGGCGTTGACAAGAGAGTTTTCACAAACGATACAGAGGCTCAGCACAGACGTGTGTAGAGGCAGACAGCGCGTTGACGTCTAGGGACAGAATCAATCTTAAAGCAATGTGCCCATTTTTAAAATCATGGCTAATATCTCAATGATATCAATGCATTTCTAATCTGAACTACTAAATATATCAAAAACACATGGGAAAAAGAGGACGGATGAAGAGTGGGAAAATGTGTGTGTGTGTGTGTGTGTGTACATCTCAATGGTCACGTTTTTTCATAACATCATGTAAAAGTGTCCACTATTTACAAGGAAATATTAACTTTTGGAGAAACTGTGGTAGCCAGGAGGCACACCACTATCACGTGTTTAGGGACTGTCAGGGAAAAAGGCAATTACAAGGAAGTGGATGACACAAAAATCACAGACGACCAAGGACTGGACCGAACTGATAATAAACATCAAACAAATCTGATTCTGACAAATGGAAAAAAGGACATTCGGATTTTGAAATTGACAGATTTGATCAACTTTAGACTAAATTAAACTTGACTATTGGACTTGTGGTGCCTGTGTTCAATTTATTGTTTCAATTTGTACACATAAAAAAAAACATGTTACACATGTTAAACAGTTACATTGAATACACATTTCACTTTAATTCAATGTTCAATTGCAGAATTTATGTTGAAAGCAAGCCTTGAAATAATTGTTTTTACGTCCCTGTCAACATGACAGGTACCAATCATTTGGTCATGGCTAATTCTGAATCAGTCACAAGTGTGTGTTTTATTGATGTGTAATTTATTTGGCTTCATGCTGTCGCTGCCAACATTAAAGACACAGTAGACACGGTGGTCTTTCCTCATCTCCACCTCAGTCACAGTGAAGCCAAGTGCTACATACACTTCCTCATATTTCCTCCTCTTATTAGCTTTTGGGTGACTTTTATATATACATATTTTTTAAACAATTAACTTCCCTACTCTTTAATACAGCATATTCGTTCAAAAGTAAAATGGCCATAAATGGATTAAATAATATAAAAGTATGCTTATTGGCCCCGCATTGTAGCTCTTTTAAGCATTATATAATTTATTAGTGAGATGATCTCCATGGTAACGCTCCGGGGAGGGGCTTGAAACTTTTGAAAACAGATTTGTGAAGAATGAAAAAAGCATTTACAGGTAAGATTACGCTCTGGAACTACCCGTCTCCTCCTCTCTCTTTCCCTCGCTCTCCTCCTTTGAGCTTGTGCGATGCTTGTGCGTTCCGTGGCTCCACTTTGGGCACGCACTGAGCGACTGCTTAGCACTCCAGCGCCGTCAGCGGTGGGGCCTCTTGCTAAGCCGATAAAAATGCTATAAAAAATACTACTCACGCTGACTGAACGTCGTTCAGCGCGTTTATTCTTTTCTAAGCTTTTTGTTTCTGGCAGTCATATAGGGCCCTAGGCATCTGCCTACACGGGAAAGTGGCTAGCACTCACTAGCAAGAAGATCCCAGGTCGTTCTGTGTGGAGTTTGCTTTCGGTTTCCTCCATCAACTGAAAGGATGCACAAGGTCAATTCTCCATCTAAGGTCCTCAGCTGAACCCTCTCTGCATTTTCAATAGAATGCCGCTTATTGATGGCATAGGCAGAGGGATTCAGTTAAAAGTTTGTTAAAGACTGCAACTTGCCTGATGTAAAATCATTACACAGGAACTTTCCCACCAAACAGGTTAATTTGACTAGTGAACTGCAAAGAGTAGTAACAGGTTTTGATGTAATTCTGCTTACTCACATCAACACATGTAAAAAGGGTGTGTGGTATTCTTGTGGACTCACTCTCTGTGGACAAGACTTCTCTGCAGGGGTACACATTGTGAATGAAAACCATTGTTTCAATCTCTCTCTTCCCTGGACCAGATGCTGCAGTCTCAGGGGGAGGTGTTGTTTTGCCCCCCCCTGCTGTCAGGCCATGTTCTACCCCACATCCATGTTTGTTTGGAATGCCTTCACACAGTCTACAGGAAGTCGCTGTCAAGTGTGCACATTCTCCAGTGTGCACAGTTTACACATCATTGAAGATAATACTTGTCTGTTTAGTTGAAATTATGAGTCTATTTCTACTCTGCTGAATGTACAAGTGCCAACACACATCCACGTCCTCACAGTGGAGGAGTAGTTGCCTATGAGGTCTCCACACGGCCGTGTCCTACAGTCAAATGTGGAGACTTTACAAAGACAACAGCATATGAGCCGATAGTTTCACCAGAGTGAGCAATCTAGGTCGAGCAGAGCCCATGGTGCACTGTGCACTAGAGGAGATGGTTAAAGTGATCAGAATGATAGTTCTATTTATGTTCTGGGTCATTCTGAGATGTTTTGACAAAGAAACAGGGAAATACATTTTCACTCATAAATACAGAGGTGGACTCGAGGGAGACTTGAGTCACTATTATTCATGTGCAATTCATGTGCAATTACTGTCGTGACACATATTCATGTGCAATTACTGTCGTGATCACATGCAATGGTATTCATTTATTTATTTTTATCTTTATTATGTTCCCCTCCATCCCTTGTTGGGAAATGGGAGGTTTTGTCTATGGGAGTTTTTGTTTATAGAAGATCTTCTACTGAGAGTGTTTTTCAGACTTCCTATAAGTGATCTGTTCTTTTCTTCTGTATCTACCTCTGTATCTTCCTGCGTTGCAACAATGAAATTTCCCATGTGGGACAATAAAGGATTATCTTATCTTATCATATTTTGAGGACTTGAGACTTGACTAGATAAAATGCACTCAAGACTCAGGACTTTTACTGGACTTGAAGCTTTGTGCTTTCTCTATTTGTGTGACCAGGACTTTAATTTATTTTTTTAAAGAACTAGTCACAAAAAATATGAGCTGTGTTCTGACATTTTGTAAAAAGACATGATATTCAGAAAAAGATACATTTGAAGAAGTCAATTTTGACAACAACTTCAGCTAGAACCTGAAGGGAATACCAAATATTAACTTTACTTAATTGTATTAAAACTGCACTTTGATATAATAGGGGAATACCAACTATATTAACTCTAGATTTGTGCTGAAAATGGCCTCACACAGACCACATTCCTAGATAAGGAGAAAGCAGCAGACCCAAGGACATCTCTGTGCGATACAACGGCTCATACGGAGAGAAGGCATCCATCCCACGTTAGAGGGTACGTCCCTTAGTTGTCTAAAGTGACCAGCCAGCGATGAGCCCTGGGCATAGACCAGCATTGTAAGACTCTGTTGCTGTGTTTTCGCCCGGTCTGTCAAAAATTAAGTGTTCAGATTCAAGGTAAATGTGAGACTGTGTGTGTCCCTCACGCAAATAATGGCAATAGTGATAAAATATCAGAGAAGCTTAAAATAACTTAATAAATTAGCACTCACACCAGATACAAATAAACAAGAAATAAGCATAACAAATATGGACTGCTAAACATTAAGTCAACTTCCTCCAAATCGCTTTTAGGAGCACAGGCCAAGATGGTGGTGTGGCAGTGTTCTCACCCTCTCAAGGGTTTGAGTCCTAAAACTAAGAAAGCCTTTAGCTCATTTGAGGGTTACCCCCCACGAGACCGAAGGTTCGCTAGTCCGAAGGTTTTAAAGGTTCTCTAGTCCGAAGGTTCACTGGTTCGAAGGTTCACTGGTCCGAAGGTTCACTAGTCCGAAAGTTCCTCATAGGCTAAAGTGAAGGTGCAGACGGCATCAGGATGTAGTCAGTCTGTAAAATGTGCACGAAGCACAAAGACACGCACTGGGGCTCGTCACGTTTAATGCACCAGCTGCTTACAAGAGGCACCGCATGTTGTACTGTGTATATGCAAATAACAAGGGAACATATCGAATCCTCCGCTTTATACCTTCATTTGATCAAAGTATAGAAATGATATATGAATATATAGAAACGCGTGATCCGATCACCGTAGGATTGGTAGTCAAAAAGGAAATTCAGCTGGCCAAGACGGGAGTGTCTACAGAGCCGCGGCGCGCGGCCGAAACTGCTGCTATTTGAGTTAATTCATTCATTAATAATACGATAAGGAGCTCAGGCTATGCACAGAAACAAGTCGGTTCTGGAAAATACGTGAGTTTAATCATAAAAAGTGCATCAAGGCTAGAAAAGTCCAAAAAGCAGTGTGTGGGGCAAAGGGAGGCGAGGAGAGCCCGCTGCACGGAGACACCTTCGGACTAGCGAACCTTCGGACATGTGAACCTTAACATTTCGGGGAGATTTTTTAAATCTTTTAAACAGGTTATTTTATTTTTAACACTTTAATAGTGCACCTTTCTTTGAGGTGTAGCTTGAATAAGAAATAATAGTGCAAACTTTGAATTAAATAAAAATAGCAGCTCAACTTAAAATACCTAGCAGGCATGTAAACAAATAAGCAAAGTGTAAAATGTCGTGATCCATTCATGCATTATACAGAGGTGAGAGACTTCTACTGCGGTTTTCATGTCTAATAATACGCTTTAAATGTATAGCGCTGATCAAACTAATGTTACATTCTTCCCTTGCCCAGTAATCTCCAAACCGTATTACAGAGGCTGAGCAGGCGTATGACTCGTCTGCGACACGATTTTATTTAGTTTATGAACCAGATTGCAGAGAGCATAAAGGGGCCCTCAGACCGGGGCGTCCAAAGCGTCCAGCTTACATTCAAAGTCTATGTAAACGCACGTCGAACGCGTCCTGCGTTTTTGCGGCACAATTCCTGCGTCTTCGGCGTCGAGCGCGGCGCGTTGGGGGCGTTTAAAGGACCGGCAGCGGCAGACACACTGGGAATAAGAGGCAAGATGTTAGGACAGGTTAGACATTTTTTAACTGGTAGGAATATTTCAGTGCGTGTGGGGAAAGTAGCTCAAAGTATGACATAAAAAATGGTACGCCACAGGGTAGTATAGTGAGCCCGGTGCTGTTTTCTATTATGATTAATGAAATATTTTGTAATGTTGAAGGCTCTATAGGGGTCTCCCTTTATGCAGAAGATGGAGTAATGTGGAAGAGAGGTAGAAATATTGAATTTATTGACATACATAAAGTGGAAACATGGACAATTAAGTGAGAATTTAGATTTTCTGTAAATAAAACAAAAACAACCAGGAGGAAAGTTGACCATATCAACATTAAGCTTTATGGGGTGAATTTAGAAAAAGTTAGTGAGTTTAAGTATTTGGGGTTGTGGTTTGACACTAAATTGACATGGGGGTTGCATATAAGCAAAATAATAGTGTAAAAAAGCGATTAACATTATGAGATGCTTGAGAGGACAGGAGTGGGGAGCGTGCTTTAAGAGTGTGCTGTGGGGCCATAAAGTCAGCTCCAGTAGCTGCACTCCATGTTGAAATGGGGGAGATGCCTCTAGATAGTAGAAGAGAGCAGCTTATTCTAACATATTATAATTTACAAGGACATAGTGTAAGCCACCCAGGACTAAATGTACTGAAGCCTTCACCAGCTTTGGGTGGATAGGAGTGAGTGAGGCCCAAAGAATAGGAATAAACCAGCTGGACGTGAGCCCGACAGTTCCAATCTCCCTCCATGGTTTTTGAAAGAGCCTGTGGTAGATCTGAGTTTGTTGAGAAGAAAGAAATGTAGTAGTATTAATGTGATTGGGTATGTAAATCGAGAGTATTCAGAAAAATCTAGTAATTTACACTGATGCATCAAAGTAAACTAGTGTTAAAGTTGGAGTAGCTTTTGTCATCCCTGATATAGAAATTGTTGAGAAGAGAAAGAGTAAGTGATTATATAGCTGTGTTTACAGCAGAACTGGTGGCTGTGCTTTTGGCACTGAGCTGGTGGAGGAAAATGGGCAAGAGAAAAATGTAATGCAATAACAAGTATTAAAAATCAGAAACCAGACAAGACGTAATCTGTAAAATAGGACAAGTACTAGAAAGAATAAACAGGCAAGGGAAACAAGTAACCTTTTTGTGGGTCCCAGCGCACACAGGGGTGGAAGGGAACGAGCTGGCAGATATTCAAAAGAAGGAGCTACAAAAGCAAAGGTGGACTTCCCCATTAAGTATTGTAAAACAGAAATCAAAACCATAATTAAGGAAGAAGTTAGGAAATGACTGCAGAGGAGATGGGACTCAATGGCCTCAAAGGCCGGTTTTTGTGTACTATACAAACGAGAGCAGAGGATAAGAAAAGAGAGTGGAGCAGTAAGAGCTGAAGAGAGGAGGATGTTCTGACGAGTCTGAGGTTGGGACACACAGGGCTGAATGACACCCTCAGAATAATGGGGAAACATTGAACAGGGGAGTACGTCATTATTCATTGCCCTAAATTTCAGCAGCAAAGACAAATTCTGAAAGAAAGAGTATGAGAACATGGGATTAAATGTAGTATCTCACAAGAGTAAAGGTACTCCTTATGTACCTTGAGTCGACAGGATTGATGGGGAGGATTGAAGGACTGATTGGGCCTACACTCCATACCGGACGGTGGCGGTAATGCACCTTTGAGTTGCGTGCCAACCACCAATAAACAATACTAGAAGAAGACGAAGTAGGGAGTGGGTCTGAGGAGGAGGTGGGGCTGAGTGGCAGAGTGGAAAGACACCAGCAGACAGGAAGTGAGCAGACTGTGACACCCTAGATTTAAAGGTCTTCCCTCAAACCCCAATATTGTCAGATAGTTTCCTAATTACCTTTCAGTTTATTCTTATAGATTATCCAGCCCCACAGAATAAAACTACAATGAAAAGGACAATATCTGAAAAATCTATTTCAGAGTTCAAAAAAATAATTGAATATTCAGGGCAGAACAGCTTTAGTCCCAGTGTAAGTGATCAATTTGTTGACACAATATTGAATTCTCTGAAATTTGCTCTTGCTGCTACTGAAGGTCCTCAGGCCAAAACGCGCCTCCCCATGGTACAATGATGAACTGCAGTCACCTAAACAAAGAGTTAGAAAATAAGGAAGACTCTCCCACACGGAAAAATCCCTAAAAGCATGGACAATCTGCCTACTGTCCTATAAGTAGGCTCTGCATAAGGCCTAGACCAGATACTATTCAAATTTGATAATCAACAAAAATAACACTAGATTTCTTTTCAGCACTGTAGCCAGGCTAACACACGCAGTAGTGCCCTCTCAACTCCTTATGATTTTCTTCTATTTTTAACAATAAAATCACAACAGTAGAGATAAACTAAATTAAATGACTCCCATTATTAGCCCTGAACAAGCCCAAGCTGTGAAATTAATGTCCCATATAAATCCATCAGTGACTTTAGAAAGGTTCACAGCTGTTGATCAAGCCGAGATAACTTCAGCCATTATGTCCTCAACTTGTGTCCAAGACCCTATTCCAAGCAGACTCCTCAAAGACATTCTTCCCCTAATTATAGATTATATTCTTAATAGGCAAGGCAAGTTTATTTGTAGAGCACAATTCATACACAAGGCAATTCAAAGTGCTTCACAACAGGAAAGACATGCATTAAAATCACACAGACAATAATACAATAAATACGTCATTAGAAAGCGGTCGGTTATGTTCCATAACAAACAAGCATTGTCATTGAACCACTTTTGAAAAAGCCCAATCTTGATCCAGACGGTCAAACCTGTCGGCAAACTACAGACCTATTTAAAATCTTTCCTGTCTCCAAAATCCTTGAAAGAGTTGTAAGTAAAAGAGTTGTAGGCTCTCAAATTGTTGGAGTTCTGGTGGTCCCAAAACTCTCTAAAAGCTGTGTATGAAATCAGCTCCCTGTCCATGTTAAAGAAGCTGACACAGTTTCTTCATTTAAGAGGCTTAAAATGTAGCTTATGGTCAGGCCAGTTTGGAAAAGAAATAAAACCTAGTTTCCCAGCTATTTAGGAGCAACTATTCTGGGGAAAGTATGGAAGCTTGAGCACTATCCTCTGCTTCCTCCAACTTCTCCTATCAACAATATTTAATATTTTAATTAACCTGTAGCCATTGCTGTTCACATGTGTTTCTCCTTCTTCCATTCCCCATACTTTTTCACACACTGCCAATGCTGACCTGTAGCTCTGGATGCTCCTAAACCAGGGTTGTCCAAACTTTTTTCATTGAGGGCCACATTTTGAAACTTATACGGAACAGAGGGCCAATGGAGTGAACCATTCAAAATGTTGTATTTGACATAGTTTCGATGCGCCTCCACACCTTTAATATTATGTTGGTATAACATAAGATGTTTGAATTTTTCCAATTTTACAGTAAATACATACTTAGCAGGAAGCCTGAGGGCCAACAAAAAATAGTTGGAGGGTCGCATTTCGCCCCCGAGCCACAGTTTGGACACCCCTGTCCTAAACTGACCCTTGCTCCTCCTTAGTGGTTTTGACTTCACAGTCCACCTGCAGATTGAACCGTGTCCGTCTGTGGGAAAAGGATCTCTCCACTGTGTTTCTCCTCGAGGTTTCTACGTTCTCTAAAAGGGTTTTGTAGTTTTAGAGTCTCTAAGGACAGGAAATGTTGGGACATTTGCTAATTTTCTATGAACATTGTTAAATCTGTTTTTCACTGCTGCCTTTGAGGCATTTTGAGTGTTACAAAAATACATTTAATTTAATTGAATGTTTCCCGTGACCCCGAAAGGGAACAAGCAGTAGAAAATGGATGGATGGATTTAATTTAATTAAATGTCTGTCTGAAGCCTGTCAACATGGAGCTCAACAAGGAGCTGCACTAGGGCCAGAACTTGGCCCTAGTGCAGCTCCTTGTTGAGCTCCATGTCTGTTGGAGACATGGAGCTCCTGTAAGCTCTTTTACACTTACAGGGACTTACCTTCCTGCATGATCAGACAAAATCAGCTCACGAAATACAATCAGTTTCTAATATTTTGAGGTTGTGGCAGTAAAGCCTGCAGGCTACACTGCCACAACCTCAAAACTGATTGGATACATCTAATTGGTTGATCTATCTAGCTGTAGCGCCATGCTCTCCGCGTGACATCATTCGCCCTCTGACCTCACACATTTCCTTCTTCCCATGTTGTTGCTCCACACCGCTTACCGTGTCCAGTGTTCCGCAGGTTTACCATGGACCCGTGTTGTGTGTAACCTCTGGGATGGATTAAATTGACTGAACTATTAAAACAAGAACTGAACTGTATAATGAATGTATGAATAAATAATGTTTTTCTATAACTTAAACCCTCCCTCTGTCATTCCAGCAGGGAACCTGTGTGCCTTTATCTCATGTGCCGTTGTTGGTGATTTGTTGTTGGTTAAAGCGGGAATAAAAAACTACCACCTCAGCCTTTTCTTCTACTATCTGAAAAGAAATTTATTGCCAAAAAGTAGAGACAGAGATGATTGCAGACAGTGATGGTCCAACATTTCGAATGCAGACAAAGACCAGGGGGCTTCTGCGAGAAGGTTATAGGCAGACGCAATTTGTGTGAGGTAATCACATGTGGGCGGGCCTTCTTTGTGGGGGGGCTTGTGTGTGGCGATCATACGGGGGGCGGGGTAGTGTCATAGGGGGGCCAGGCTGTGTGCGATCCTTTCCACGCCAGTTCCAACTCCTCCATCACGCGGAGCGGACCTTCGTACATGTTGGTCTTGATGGAGCGCAGTTTGGTCTGGTACTCCTGAGGTAAACCGTTCTGCACTGCGCCCATCACGATCACCTGAGAACAGAGTACCCAAAGAGTCAGGGAGGAAAAGATGCTTTGTTAAAGAGCTAAAACGTGTTCAATACGGTTGGACTCAAAGGATATCAACTGGGATGGATACTATACATTCAATTTGGTGTAATCCCTCATTTGTCAGAGAGTGATCCATTGTAGAAAAGGTTTCAAAGGTAGTCATCTGGACAATGTTTTACAAAATGAAGACAAAGAGGAAGTCGAAACATTTTGTCCAGATTATTACCTTTGAAATATATATATAGTGCTTTTAATTGTATGCATAATGTTATGTATATTTTTTATTTTAACATTGCAGGGAAAGTAATATCCATGGTGGCCGGTGGCGGACCCTTCACAAGAACATTTCCTTCTTTTTAAATTTATTTTAAAGACACACAAAACACAAAAACTGGGGACACGACCTAAGAGCAAAAGAAAAAAGCAATAATAATGAATGAATGAAAAATAAGAATAATGGTACAATAGGATTAAACATAAATAAAGGTACAGTATACGAAGTCAAACAGAAACATCCCATCTCGCCCAAAGTTTTTAAAATTTGTCCGTTTTCAAGTCAAGTCTGACAGCCATTTCTTCCGTATGTCTAACGTCTGTTATAATGTCAGTTGATCGCCAGGGGGGCTGCCAAAATTATATTCAAAAGATATTCATTTATTGTGTCCATGGCAGAGGCTTTGAGGCTCAAGTACATAGTTCTGAAATCTAATGGGATGTAACGTCAAATACAGTCTGTATCTCCTTGTTGATTTGAGTCAGCCACAGGACTGTCCTAAAACACGTGGCAGTGGTTTGCCTCCTGCCACAGTTTCTCCTGTAGTCAGCATTTTCCTGTGAGTAATGGGCACTTTGACATTGTGTGGAACATTTTTCCAACAAAATTCCCTCCAGATAAGCAATTGTTTTGGTCCTCCACTGGGATATACAAACAACTTCCTATTCCTCGTCCATCATAACAAGATTATGAGATTATAATTTATTCAGTAGATTAGTTGTCCTGGTTAATAATGCATACAACATATAATTTAGATTTTATTCCCCTTGAAAGTTCAGATTTATAAGCCTTGAGGGGTTATAATGGTCATTATTTGTTTTTTGCCAGTATAACGTAAAACACATACTTTGAAGACGTACAACTACTGTAGGTCCCCTTCTGTTCAACCTCTACATTCTGCTGTTAGGTCGGTCATCACAATGATGCAGACGACACTCAGATCTATGTTTCACTGTCGCAGGTGAATATGGACCAGTAGATTCACTCTGTCACTGAATTCAACAGATCAGTGTGTGGAGCAGAACAACTTTCTCCAGCTGAACTCAGACAAGACTGAAATCATTGTTTTTGGCCACAGAAACAAAGAGAAAGTGTTAGCGGTCACCTCCAGAGTCTCGCTCTAAAACCTACAAACCAAATTAGAAATCTGGGGGTAATAATGGACTCAGACTTGAACTTTAATAGCCACGTCAAATCAATAACATCAGCAGCTTTTTACCATCTAAAAAACATTGCCAAAATCAAAAATATAGTGTCTAAACCAGATTTAGAGAGACTTATCCACGCGTTTGTCTCCAGTAGATTAGACTGTAACGGCCGCTCACTGGCCTCTCCAAACGAGCTGTAAAACAGCTGCAGTACATCCAGAACGCTGCTGCTCGGGTCCTGACTAGAACCAGGAAGTATGATCACATTAGTCCTGACTAGAACCAGGAAGTACCATCACATTAGTCCTGTTCTCAGGTCTCTGCACTGCCCCCTGTGGCTCAGAGTTGAGACTTTAAAGCAGCTCTGCTTGTGTACAAGTCTCTCCATGGCCTAGCACCAAAGTACATCTTGGATATGTTAGTGCCATATGAATCATCTCGGACTCTGAGGACCTCAGGGACCGGCCTCCTGCTGGTGCCAGAGTCAGGACTAAACATGGACCGGCCTCCTGCTGGTGCCAGAGTCAGGACTAAACATGGACGGCCTCCTGCTGGTGCCAGAGTCAGGACTAAACATGGACCGGCCTCCTGCTGGTGCCAGAGTCAGGACTAAACATGGACCGGCCTCCTGCTGGTGCCAGAGTCAGGACTAAACATGGACCGGCCTCCAGCTGGTGCCAGAGTCAGGACTAAACATGGACCGGCCTCCTGCTGGTGCCAGAGTCAGGACTAAACATGGACCGGCCTCCTGCTGGTGCCAAAGTCAGGACTAAACATGGACCGGCCTCCCGCTGGTGCCAGAGTCAGGACTAAACATGGACCGGCCTCCTGCTGGTGCCAGAGTCAGGACTAAACATGGACCGGCCTCCTGCTGGTGCCAGAGTCAGGACTAAACATGGGCCGGCCTCCTGCTGGTGCCAGAGTCAGGACTAAACATGGAGAATCTGCATTTCAGTTTTATGCAGCTAAAATCTGAAACATTCTTCCTGAAGATGTGAGACAGGTTCTACTCTGACAATGTTCAAATCTAAGCTAAAAACAGTTTTGTTTAGCTGTGTTTATGACTGAAAGAATTTTGTTTGCACTCTTCTCTTTTATGTCTTAAATTATTTACACGTTACCCTATTTAATTTTTAATTTAATTTTTTAATTTAAAATTTTTGACATTTTAAATACTAAAATATTTATCTGGGACTATTTTGAGGTAGTACCCGGCACCTTTAAATTTTAGCTTAAAAATAGCACCTTTTAAATGTATTAAAATTAAAAGGTCTTTCTTTAGAGAAATTCTCTACAATTCTAAAACTCATTTGAACATGTAAATAATTTTGCTGGACACAATAGCCCATTGTGCTGGTGTCCAAGCGCAGCTCATGGCAGGTGCCTGGGGACAGGGTCAGAACACACGCTGGTTGTCGGTCGGCACTAAGCCTTTTGTAAAGTCCAGGAAGAGCCTGGCCCACTGACCCACTGACCAATAGCCAGGTTTTAACACTAAAGCTTTGGTCGAGTTTTGTCTGAGACAATTAGTTTAGCTAAAGCTAAATCTAGGGCGGGGCAGACGAGACGAGGTCCGTAAAGATACAAAGCGCCACACATCAGGTGGAGGCGTCGACGAGAGAGTCGTGGTAAAAGAAACATACGCTCAGCACAGACGTGTGCAGTTTGCAGAAAGCGCGCAGATATGGGAACAAATCAATCTAAAAGTGATGTGTCCATCCCGGAGACGCCTGTCATGCTGCAATGTCAAATAAATATGGGAGGAGTGTCTGGAATGCTGCCAATGTGGTCCGATAACTTTGGATTTGGCTAGGTATTATTTGTGATTTTAATGCATTTTTACTGCTGTGAAGCACAACAACAACAACAACAACAGTTAAAAGTTTATTAAAGCAAAGGAATAACAGTGTGTTTTAGAGCTTTAACCACTCTGAGGTAAACCGTCTCCCCGGAGCTTAAAGGCTTTTTTAGACTTTTGATTGCACTTTGTATTTCAGTCATTGTTATTTCAGCTCCAATTTTTTGTGTTGTTGTTCAGCCATGGCAGGTAACTTGAAAAAAATATTGTATTTATTTTTCTTTGTTTTCTGATATTTTAGAGAAAAAGTTTTTGTAAACAGATTAAAATACTAATTGTATTTGTTCGTGTTTGTTATTCTGCCTAGCTCGTATTTAAAAAAATGTTCTCTCCGCCTGTTGTTTTCTAAGCTTCCAGGCTAATCATTTTGTGAGTTTTGAACCGCTTTCATTCTATCTTTCTTTGGTGAAGAGCTTTTTTTAAATTACCGTTTTTTCCTGTGAGGCCAATTCCCTGTAGCTATTGCTGATCTTTGTTTTTGGCATATTTAGCCTCCAGCAGCTTCAGTTTGTTCTGCAAATTGTTCTGTAAACTATTTGTAAAAAGCCTTTGTTTCTTTTTGGCCGAGGCGACAGCAATGACCCTGCCCCTCAAAACTGCCTTTGCTGCGTCCCAGAGGACGAGTGGAAAGACTTCACCATTGTCATTTTCCACTATGTACGTCACAATGACCTTTGTCATCATTTTTACAAATTGTTTTGTCACTGAGTAGACTAGCATTAAATCTCCAGCATTATCACTTAAATTTATTGCACGTATGTCTGCGTCTGTAACTTTAGACCTTTCTTTGTTGAAAATAAAAAAAAATGTCTTTTCTAGTAAAGATCTCATATTGGTTGGAAAAATGTGTATATTGGTGGATATTGATCAGCTCTACATCATGTACTAATTTAAGAAATGTATTATTTATAGATTTAACAGTACTTGAGACATTTAATGTCGGCTGAACACGGAAGTTCCAGTTTCCGCCACAGACAAGGGTTCCTCAGAGTGGTTTGCAATCAGATCCACAACTTCAGTATAGAAAATGAGAGCGCCTCCTGGTGGAGCAAATACTTATTTATCAAAGTAAACACAGTTCCATTAATAGTTCCTTTGAGTACAAATCTGCCATCTTTATCTTTGTGTCAGAAACTCAAAGGCTAATCCACTTTAGTTCAATAAGGCCACACGCCTCTTATGTTTGCCCCTGTATGAAGAATAGTAAAGTCTATCACATCCAAATTTGGTCATTTTTTGATAAAAATTGATTAAAACTCATCTTTGTCAGTATCTTTGGACTGATTAACTGGACCCAATATGACATTAACATTAAAAGATGCTATTGGTAACTTTTCAGATGCCATGGTGTTAAACTTGTTGAAATCATTCTTGTACCAAAGCACATTTTACAACAAAACAATGTAAGAAAAGCTATGCTCCCAGTCCACAAACATATACAGGGGTTTTGTTTAGTTGCAGAACACCAAAGCAATTTTTTGATGAGGGAACACTTAGAACAGGGTTAAAAGAGAGAAAAAGTTCATTTTGCAGACCTTTAATGTTATACAGTGAAACATTCCAGAAAAAGAGGACATTACATTGTGCACCTTCAATACTATCTGATATTTGCCACAACAGTTAAACAGTATTGACAGAAACACAATCTTATATCCACATTGAATCCTGCTCATGTTAAGACCTCTTAGTCCTCAGTGTGTGTGTTTTGAATGCACTTTGCCTGACATGTGCCTGCTGCTGATTACATGGCACAAACAACACTGAATGTATATTGTGTATTCTGTGTATTGGAGCAGAATAGTCCACGTCCAAACCATAACAAAGCAACAAAAGCCACAGACAAAGCTTGTGTGTGGAGCTACACATGCAAAAGAACATCCTGGAACAGCCTGGTGGAGCTGTGGAGGTCAAGCCACCCACTGGTCCAGATGTGTCCGGAGACCCAACAGTTTCAATTTGATCATTGTTTCAGGGTGCAGGGGCCTACATAATTTGCCGCATATCCTACCTTCTCTCATCCCGAATAAAGGCTACAGGCCAAAAAATCCTTTAAGAGGATTAGTATTTGCAAATATTTAGTGTTACAGCTACAGAAAGACAGTTTTGTGGTTCCCATTTACTTTACTTGTGAAAATGTCTTTTTTAGAACAATTAATAAACAATGTGGATACAAGCTGTCTTCTTCCTTCCATCTATCCATCCTTCCTGAAGTAGAAAGAGTTGTTTGTTTCAACAGAAACTCCCCCTTGTATCTACCGAGCCTATTCAGAATTTTAATGGCCTATTAGAATCCTCTTTGTCTTTGTGAGACCCTGGCTCAACCACCCTGAGTACCTGATTAGCATCTAAATGTCCTGTACCTGGTCCTCTACCTTTCCAGGGGTTCAGTATACCCAAGAGGATTCTAATAGCCCATTAAAATTCTGAATAGGCTAGCTCGGTAGATACAAGGGGGGAGTTTCTGTTGAAACAAACAACTCTTTCTACTTCAGGAAGGCTCCTCCCAATGGGCGGGTCTTACCACAGAACAGTATTAATATCGGAGTTCTCGATCTAAATTCTTTTATTGACAATGACTCTTGGATGAGAGTCGAAACGTCTATTTTTTCAAACTGAGTCCAGATGACTACAACTGAAGCTTTTTCTACTATTTTGTGATGGCGTTATACCAGTGTTTGGCCCGGACAGCGGAGCCACACGCTCTCAGCATCAGGACCCTGGAAGTGTCACCTCCGGGTGGGACAAAGTGGACATACAAATAACCAGTGGCCTCATTAATAAAAGACTACGTCAATTTGTACTTGAAAGAGTGCATAAGCTCGACCGCAAAGAAAAAAGGACAATTCATAAAAACCTTCACAGCACAATTCCTCTTCCTAAATCCCACCCACCCAAGCCCCCAGCAGCCAAGATGGCCGCCCATTCAAGCCAATGAGAGCTGCTCAGTAGCGCATGTCGCCAGTTAGCTTTGGACACTGCAGCCCAGAAGTGACGTAGGTCTGCGTCCGGTTTGCGTACCATGTGATCGCACTGACCAATCAGAGAGAGTTACTAGAGCAGCGCAGAGCACAGTGTGAGATAAAGCCAAATATTAAACAACTGGTTTTAAGAAACGTTTTCACTGACAATGGAAATAATTCTGGTCCTTATTAAGTACATGGAATGTTTGATCTAACAGTGATTTCTTAAATTACGGATTTTTAATCATATCATTCTACAACATGTCAAATGTATTCAGATGACATGTTTATCTACATGCAAAACATGCTAAAGTCATGATTAAGTCCGTATAAAGGTTTCTTGTCTGTGTAATACAGATAACACACTGATGGACACGAAACGTAACATCGATTAGTTTATACTTGGCAAAACATTCCATTTCCATAGCATTTATTACGTGATTTAGTTTTTCAGTCAGAAACATTTCAAGACATCGCTTCTAAGTAATAGATCCACGGCCCTCAGGGGCCCTCAGTTCTGTGGTGGTCATTAGTTCCATGATTTGTTCAGTTATTAAACTCATCGATTCATAGTTTTACGCCTGTAGCTCAGTCGTGGCATTTGGGCTCATCCACGGCATCTTGGCCCATTCACTTCACCTACACGCGCTCTGATTGGTCTAGACGGTCACGAGCTGGGCTGGAGCGGAGCGCTAGAGCGTAGCCGAAGCTAACAGCTTAAAATGCGTTTTAAAGACAACTGAAGAATCTTAAAATTAGAAAAAGTCCATGACTCATAAATAGGTAAGAATTGCCGCTATATGAAAGCTCTAGGTGCTCTAGGTGCTCTTTCAGCCGAACACGAGCAGTTTTTCGTTACATTGCGCTCTAAGGAAAAAAAGCTTTCTGGACGCACGATTTCTTTGGCTGCAGTACCGATGGAGCCCGCCCCTGAGCCCGCCAATGAGCCCGCCCCTGAGCCCGCCAATGAGCCCGCCCCTGAGCCCGCCCCTGAGCCCGCCAATGAGCCCGCCCCTGAGACCGCCAATGAGCCCGCCCCTGAGCCCGCCAATGAGCCCGCCCCTGAGCCCGCCAATGAGCCCGCCAATGAGCCCGCCCCTGAGCCCGCCAATGAGCCCGCCCCTGAGCCCGCCCCTGAGCCCGCCAATGAGCCCGCCCCTGAGCCCGCCAATGAGCCCGCCCCTGAGCCCGCCAATGAGCCCGCCAATGAGCCCGCCCCTGAGCCCGCCAATGAGCCCGCCAATGAGCCCGCCCCTGAGCCCGCCAATGAGCCCGCCCTTGAGCCCGCCCCTGAGCCTGCCAATGAGCCCGCCCCTGAGCCAGAGTCCAGATGACTACAACTGAATCTTTTTCTATAACGGAACACTCCTGGACGGATGAGGGATTACACAACATGTTTCATGTGGACATTAGCCTGGACAAAATGCCTAGACATTATGAGTTATTAAAAGCTCTTTCTATGAATGCTGCCCTGTTCCTCAGCTCAGTTTGAAACTATTGGCAGTTTAGAATGTCTAATTAATACAATTTTTAAAGTTACGTGTAAAACCAGAAGGAGCTCATTTATGCTCCAGGACAAGCTCTGGCTCAGGATTTAAGGTACAGTAAAAATACATTGTTATCATACCTCATAACAACATTAGGGATAAACATCACAGGGAATCAGTGAGCTCCTCAAACTGGGACCTTACACTCCCAAGAGCATGCTCCTAACTCTGATGTGTTTTTGAAAAATATATGTATTTTGCAAACAAAGGCGTGTTATATTGCTGGTGTTATTACTTCACAATGATACGATATGAATCCCGACACAGCAAACTTGACAATGCGCGTCCTGATTCATGGAAAACCCTCAAAACCGGTGTTAAAATTGATTTGATTGGTTGAGTTGAATGCATAAGAATTTCATGATCACACTGTCCTCTCAGAACACAACTGTCCTACGATTGAGTCACATTTTCAGCTCCTCAGATTCAGCAGTCTGAAGGTTCAGAAATGTAGACCTCAGACATTTCTAATGACTTGATGTCGTTTAAGCATATCATCTGTATCGATACACTTATTGCCAAGAAGTCCATCACGATATATCACAATATCGATATATTGAGCACAGCCCTAGTGTGTATGTGGGCTGGTGGTTTCCATCAGAAGTTCAGGTGAAGTGACACTTACCTTGAGATACTGTGGAGATGGTGGGGCGTACACACAACTGTTCATCATGTAAGTGCGGCAGCTGAGGTCCTCTCCTTTGGTCCTCACCGACAGCTCCACTGGGCTGTAGGCTCCCAGTGTCACGTTCTCCTGTCTGGAACAAAAGCCTCAGGTGAAGAAGTCTCAACAGAAGCCATGTTTCCACCTTTCATGATCTCCTGGTCCAGTTCACTTTAGGCATATGGCTCACAGCACGTGTAATTAAACAAAAGCTGGCCCGTTTTGGATGCGTTTTTTTTTCTGTTTCCAGTATTAGAAATGAATGAAAAGGGCTCCACTGTCCACAAAGGACGCATGTAGGGTCCCGCACGTCATTTTTTTTTTACGCCTGACGGGAGTTAGAATTTCCCAGTCAATATACTGTACATAGAAAGCATGTGTTTGTTGTGTCGTTTGTAGAGCTCAGGTTCAGAAAGACTGTCAAACTTTACTGACGGTAAATACAAGCTTATTCATGTGTTCATTTTCACTCTATATATAAGTCTATATGTGAGGTTTTCCCACAGAGAAACACTGAGATGCCGTTATACACAGGGCGTTACCGCGATTCTGGAGACATTTTCTGTCTCGCAGCGGCATTGTTTCAACATGTGGTGGCCTAGTGGTTAGAGACACTGATCGGGGTTGAGGAAATCCTGAGTTCGACTCCCGCTCTGACCCGACCTAAAAATGTTTGGGGTTTAAACTTTTTAAACTTATAGATTGCAGAGTCTAGTTTGTTTTGGGATTAGTCAACTTCACTCTTGCTAATACAGAGCCATGGCATAAACTTGTTTTAACCAGAGGAAGTAGAGGTCAGGGGGTTAAGGGTTAGGGCTTAGGGTTACGGTTAGAGGTTACGGTTAGAGGTTAGGGGTTAGGGTTACGGTTAGGGGTTAGAGGTTAGAGGTTAGAGGTTAGAGGTTAGAGGTTAGGGGTTAGGGGTTAGGGTTAGGGTTAGGGGTTAGGGTTACGGTTAGGGGGTTACGGGTTACAGTTAGGGGTTAAGGGTTAGGGGGTTAGGGTTAGAGGTTAGGGGGTTAGTGTTAGTGGGTTATTATTATTATTTTTTGCATTTCAATAACAAATGACCATGATAATGATCAATAACAATGTTAGTGTCTCTAACCGCTGGGCCAACACCTCAGACGATTTTTCGCCGAGACAGGAAGTCTAGTTTCTGGTCTGCAGAATCGCGGTAACGCCCTGTGTATAACCGCACGGGAAACACAGGGCGAGTCCCGAGCTGACGCCGCCTCCAGCACACAGACTCCGCCTCCAGCACACAGACTCCGCCTCCAGCACACAGACTCCGCCACCAGCACACAGACTCCGCCTCCAGCACACAGACTCCGCCTCCAGCACACAGACTCCGCCTCCAGCACACAGACTCCGCCACCAGCACACAGACTCCGCCTCCAGCGCACAGACGTTCTGCTCGTGTGGTCGTCCTCATGTTCACGCACGGCTGTGGTTACGCAAGCTTACGCACATAAATGCTGTGGCGTGCAGTGTGTTTAGGCCCTTAGTGTGCAGTTCTCTTAATGAGGGTGTCTACATGCTCAGGTCCTGGCAGCGTCTAGAGCTCTGCTATGAATACAAATGACATCACCCATACATAACCAAATACTACTATGAGGCCGAGCTCAACATTTCACCAAAAGATGTTTGTGTGGCTAAAGCTAGCGTGAACAGGAAACTACTTCTCAGATTTGATTTCACATCCCTGCAAAGCCTCTATGGAACATTGTGACCTCTCTTTATGTAAAGCATTGAGGGAATGAGACCAGACTCACTCTTGGGAAACAGTGTGCATTTTGGATCCCAGGAAATGTGGGCTTAACATAAAGCAAACCAAACCGCCTCACCTGTCCAGGGACTCCAGGTCTGCCATGCTCAGCCTCCACACCACTCCCCACACCTCGTCCCGCAGGCTGTGCTCAATGGTGGCCACTCCCCCGTGCCAGCGCTCACTGGCCAGGCCCTTGTGGTTCCCAAACACCAGCCTGTAGCCCTGCACAACACACACAGGTAGCTGAGGACCGAGAGGGTGCATGCCGACAGAGGAAAAGCAGGGTCGACCCCCGTACGGATGTTTGCTTGTTTCATCAGATGTTGAATTGCACTGTAAATACTGACATTTTTTCTATTTTTGAATTTCAGTCGCTGAATTTTGCAGTGTACATATTAATTGTTACCACGGTGCATAAGGGCTATTCCAAAATATATATATATGCAAAACAAAAAAAGTAATCCTAACATTAAAGTTGTAATTCAAATTTAGAAAAAAAGTAAATTTTATGAGAGTAAACTCATAATTGTATGAGAATAAACTCATAATTTTACAAGCCAGTGCTCCTGACCCTGCACTGCGGCAGGCCTTGTTTATGTTCTACAGAATGAAGGATCAGGGACTAAACCCAGTCTAAGATCTGTGCATTGGACTAACATGTAAACATTTGGAGACAAGCAGTGTAGTTAGAGGATGCTCTCGGTCTTGAAAGCAAGGTAAAAACTTCATTTGTGTTTGCTTTTGGCAAATCAGAGCTGACTCACAGTTGGGATAAGTGTGTAAAATGACATAGCCCGGAGTTGGGTGCACATGTGTGGGTCTTGCATAAATGTAAGACTTTTTTTCTGGCTTTGACTTTAATCTAATTATGTTGATATGTTATGACTTTATTCTAATTGTGCCCTCATATATATATATATATATATATATATATATATATATATATATTTTAATGGCTCTTATATGCCATCAAATATTGTTCTTTCTCTGTTTAAAAATGAAAAAGGTAAAAATGTAAAGCGCTCAAATTTATCAATTTAAATTCAGTGTAAAATTCACTGTAATTTAGCAAAGCAAGTGACTGAATATTAGCATCTTGAATCTTTGCTGTGTTTACTGTGAATTTTTGAATGTTTTTTTAGAATAAAAAATCCAGGTATAGAAATTCACCAACATTTCAAATTCAAACCTTCACATTCTATAACAATTACCTTCTATTCCCCAGCCCCCAAAAATGTAAAAACAGACAACATATTAGAAACAATACAATCAATGAATCAGTGCAAGCAACCTCATCCACATCAATAATACAACTGGTAAACGACAGTGAAGAGACATGTGCTTTAAAAAAACCCTGGACAATGGTCTCTTTTACGTCGTGTGAGGTAGACCCAGTGAGGACAAAGCTGAGTTTAATAGCCCTGAAATCAGCAACAAAGTGGGTTTAAATAAATCAGATTTAGAGGACCGGTTTCACGAAGAGGGTTCAGTCTAACTAAGTTGCTGGTACCAGTGTCTCCAAAACTAACCTGGCCTTAAACAGGTTTTCTTGGTTGTTTACAGAATCCACAATGTGACGATTATATTCTACTTTGCCATGGAATAACTAAAATGTAAATTTACAAATGTTTGACCAGATCATTTCTATGCATAACTTGACCCTTGTACTCATTGTATTACAGCAAAAAATCTGAATTTTTCACTGATAGTGACTGTATTTTTGCAAAGCCAACAAGTTCCTGTTGTCTTACTGTTGTTGTCCACTTCCTGCTCCATTCGTTCCTTATGGGGAATTAGTCTTGCTAAATAAATCAATAATTAATGAAGACAAAGCGGAGCGTGAGTTCCAGACGGAACAGGCAGCATGTTCAGACATTTACGAATACTTCATCTGGAGACTTCTATATGTTTATACATGTAAGTGCTTTTGTCCCTAAGATAATGCTAACATACAATAAATGTAATGTATAATATATATAATGTAACAGCACAACCTGAATTAACCTGATTACAAAAACACTCCACTTTATATTCTATGTACTGTTATCAAGTTTGTCTGTTTTATACTTAAGTGAACGTATGTTAGCCTTTAGCTTTGAGACAAAAACACTTTTATAAACACGTAGGTTTCCTTTTATGTAAGAGTCAAACATGCTGCCATTGATTATCCATCGGTAGCTCACGCTCTGATGTCACAGAGTTTTATATGTGCAAAACTCTGCTAATTCCCACAGAGAATGAATGGAACAAAAAGTGAAGATTTGAACGGCAACCGGAGTTAGGCCCTATCGTGAATAGGGCCTACTGTTGGTGTTGAAGGAAGAAGAAAGACATTTTCCAAGATGGAGGTGGAAACACTATAGAGGCCGCAAACCTTTATCCTATGAAAATAATGGTCCACGCAAGCTCCAGAGTTTGCGTGGACGTTCGCACATTTTCAAGTATTTTTTTTACAGATCACACATTTTGTTACCACGTTCCAAATGATTATGCAACTTGTGTCATTAAGGTCATTTTTGTTTGTTTCCCAGTGAAACTCATGGATTGTATTCTTTGGGCCCTTTGGGTCAGTGAAATCAATCTTAGACACTTGTGCCCATTAGTTTGCCAGTTAAGTCATATTAAAAGGAAAAACTACTGAAGAAAGATGTTATTAAGCAGACCACCATTTTCAAGCAATATGGGACAGAAAAAGGATGAAATAGTTCGACAAGATGCCTTGGACAGGCTATAAAAATCATTAGATATTTCATGAAAACCTAAGCGTAGTTTTCTGAAAGACAAATACATTAGATTATGAGAGCAGCTGCTAAAATGCCATTACAAAGCAGCAAACAGGTATTTGAAGCTGCTGGTGCCTCTGGAGTCTCACATCAACGTTCTGCATAACCCCTCTATACGGTCGCCCTTAATCAATGCTCACAAGCAGAAACGCTCCAGTGAGCCCAGAAATACATGAAAACTCATTTTTAAACAGTCTTGTTCACTAATAAGTGCCGTGCAACCCTGGACGGTCCAGATGGATGGTCAGCCACCATGTCCCGACCAGGCTGCGACTTCAGTAAGGAGATGGTGGAGACATGTTTTGAGTTTCATGTAGAGAGAGCTGGTTGGCCACTTTAAGGTCTCTGGAAATGTGAAAATGACCTCTGTAAAATATGTGACCACTTTCTTCCATGGTACAAAAAGACGAACCATGCTTTCCGTGACAAAATCATCCTCATGCATAAAAGAAGAGAAACTCATAGTGTGGCTCCCATCCTCCCCTGACTTCAATCCTATTGAGAACCTTTGGAGCATCCTCAGGTGAAAGATCTATGAGGGCGGGAGGCAGTTCACGTCCAAAAAGCAGCTTTGGGAGGCTATTCTCCCACAATACTGTTATCATTGGGAGTTTTTTTCAACATCATTTGAATTGTACTCTAAAGGTTGATGACTCATTTATATTTTCTATTTGGAAAAATCTGAGAAAAATATAATTAGCTCAATAGTTTGGAACGCAGTGTAAATGAGGACCCTGAACTTCTGTCTTCTTGAAGAATCAACCCGTCCATGTTAAAGTTGATGTACTGTTTTTCACAGTACAGTATTGTCTAACAAGCGGAGATAGAATCGACTCCAGGAAGAATAGTTTTCACAGCTAATGGAGATCAAAATAAATACAAATAGGTAACAGCATGACGACCTCAACACGGGGACGATGGGATTATCGGCGAGAGCAGGCAGCTGAAGCCGAGGGGCGGGGAAACAGCCTGGAATCTTCTGAAATCAAGGAAAAGATGGAGCTCATATTTTTGGGCGCTGAACATATCAAAATAAAAGGCAGTGAATGCTCCTGTCTTCCTCACACACCACGGACTGACACGCACATCACCAGAGCAGAAAACAATGAGCTCACAATAAAGTAAAGCTTGGCCTTGATCCAAGATTAAAATGACTTTTAGCACAACAAGATCATATATTACTTACACTGTCTATACTGTACAACATTCTGGACCAACAGTGATGATATGAAAGTCGAGAGATGAGATGAGAAAGGGGGAGGAATGGGGCAGAACTGCAGGACGTTACGTTTCGATCAAAACAGATCAGCTGTCTGTGCGCTGTCTGCACAGCATCACTTTCTTTTCAGTGGCTGCACTGCCTTAGGCCGCCCTGATCTCACCATATTACAGGGGCGAAGCAAAGGTGTCTTACACTCCTACACCGCCTACACCGCCTACACCGCCTACACCGCCTGCACCGCCTACACCGCCTCTGCACCGCCTACACACCACCTGCACCGCCAGTACCGCCTACACCACCTCTGCACCTCCTACAGCGCCTGCACTGCCTACGCCGCCTGCGCCACCTCTGCACCTCCTACGCCGCCTGCACCACCTGCACCACCTGTGCACCTCCTACAGCGCCTGCACCGCCTACGCCGCCTGCGCCGCCTCTGCACCGCCAGTACCGCCTACACCTCCTGCACCGCCTCTGCACCGCCTACACCACCTACACCGCCTACAGTGCCTGCACCGCCTACACCGCCTCTCCACTGCCTGCACCACCTACACCGCCTACAGTGCCTGCACCGCCTCTGCACCGCCTCTGCACCGCTTCTGCACCGCCTCTGCACCGCCTACACCACCTGCACCGCTTACACCGCCTACACACCACCTACACCGCCTCTGCACCGTCTACACCGCCTGCACCGCCAGTACCGCCTACACACCACCTACACCGCCTCTGCACCGCCTACACCGCCTCTGCACCGGCTGCACCGCCTACGCCGCCTGCACCGCCTACACCACCTCTGCACCACCTACACCGCCTGCACCGCCTGTGCACCTCCTACAGCGCCTGCACCGCCTACGCCGCCTGCGCCGCCTCTGCACCACCTACACCGCCTCTGCACCGCCTACAGCGCCTGCACCGCCAGTACCGCCTGCACCGCCAGTACCACCTACACCACCTCTGCACCGCCTACACACCACCTACACCGCCTCTGCACCGCCTACACCGCCTCTGCACCGGCTGCACCGCCTACGCCGCCTGCACCGCCTACACCACCTACAGCGCCTGCACCGCCTACGCCGCCTACGCCGCCTGCGCCGCCTCTGCACCACCTACACCGCCTCTGCACCACCTACACCGCCTCTGCACCGCCTACACCGCCTCTCCACCGCCTGCACCACCTACACCGCCTACAGTGCCTGCACCGCCTACACCGCCTACAGTGCCTGCACCGCCTACACCGCCTCTGCACCGCCTACACCGCCTCTCCACCGCCTGCACCGCCTACACCGCCTACAGTGCCTGCACCACCTACACCGCCTACAGTGCCTGCACCGCCTACACCGCCTGCACCGCCTCTCCACCGCCTGCACCACCTATACCGCCTACAGTGCCTGCACCGCCTACACCGCCTGCACCGCCTCTGCACCGCCTACACCGCCTCTGCACCGCCAGTACCGCCTACACCGCCTGCACCACCTACACCGCCTACAGTGCCTACACCGCCAGTACCGCCTACACCGCCTCTAAGCCTCTCCACCGCCTACACCGCCTGCACCGCCTCTCCACCGCCTGCACCACCTACACCGCCTACACCGCCTGCACCGCCTCTCCACCGCCTGCACCACCTACACCGCCTACAGTGCCTGCACCGCCTACACCGCCTGCACCGCCTCTGCACCGCCTACACCGCCTCTGCACCGCCAGTACCGCCTACACCGCCTGCACCACCTACACCGCCTACAGTGCCTACACCGCCAGTACCGCCTACACCGCCTCTAAGCCTCTCCACCGCCTACACCGCCTGCACCGCCTCTCCACCGCCTGCACCACCTACACCGCCTACACCGCCTGCACCGCCTCTCCACCGCCTGCACCACCTACACCGCCTACAGTGCCTGCACCGCCTACACCGCCTCTGCACCGCCTACACCGCCTCTCCACCGCCTGCACCGTCTACACCGCCTACAGTGCCTGCACCACCTACACCGCCTACAGTGCCTGCACCGCCTACACCGCCTGCACCGCCTCTCCACCGCCTGCACCACCTATACCGCCTACAGTGCCTGCACCGCCTACACCGCCTGCACCGCCTCTGCACCGCCTACACCGCCTCTGCACCGCCTACACCGCCTCTGCACCGCCAGTACCGCCTACACCGCCTGCACCACCTACACCGCCTACAGTGCCTACACCGCCAGTACCGCCTACACCGCCTCTAAGCCTCTCCACCGCCTACACCGCCTGCACCGCCTCTCCACCGCCTGCACCACCTACACCGCCTACAGTGCCTGCACCGCCTACACCGCCAGTACCGCCTACACGCCTCTCCACCGCCTACACCGCCTCTGCACCGCCTGCACCGCCTTAGTCTGCTTAAACAAGCCACCGATTGGCCAGTTTGACTTAATAAACAGTGTTGGGTAATGTACCTTAAATGATTTGTTATAAGAATCCTGTGTTCAAGTACTCTTGCGTTACCAATAATTAACATTATTGTATAACTTATATTTTTCTTTTGTGTTTCTGAACACAGTAACATAATCATTAGAATATCAAATAAACAAGCCAAGTAAATGTGTTTGACTGAGCTTTATCTGTTTCTTTACATAACCTGTGTTGCAACACTGGAATGATGGTTTTCTTACCATATCTTCTCTTTTATGTTGACAGAATACAACACAATACAAAGCCACACAATAAGCATGTGTCGGCCTCAAGCAATGAAAAACATCACTACAACAGAATGAGTGCATTAGCAAAGGCACCGGCGCTCAACAACAAAACACTCTTATTTTAGGCCTGTAGTTTATTTAAATCCTACATTTACTCCTCAGGTACAAAATAGTGGTTATAACGAAGGAGAAGGAGTTTTTCAAAACTTTGGCGAGGACAAGACTCACTGCTGCCGTGGCTCTCGCTCTTTACTCTGCAGCTGGGAAACAAATCTGGTTCTGGGTCTGGGATTGCGGTGAGGAGATGAGGACTAACCAAAACTAATGCATTACTGATTTGAAAAAGTAACTAATACTAGATTACATGGGTGTACAAAACAAAGTAATTTTAGAACTTTAACGCATTACTGTCATGGTCACCGTCTGTCTGGTGATGTATAGTTTGTCTAGTTTTACTCAGGGTGTTTCAGTCTCTGCTCCCCTTCGTTTTCCCCCCTCCCTTCTTGTTCTCCTCCCTGGTTACCGCCCCTTTGTCTCTCAGGCTCCTCCCCATGGGCCCCTCACACCTGTGAGTGGGTTCACAGCTGTATCTGATTGTTAATTACTGGGTGAAGTATATAAGTGTGTGTGTTTCTTTGCTCTTAGCGAGATTGTCTGTTATTGCCCTTAGCCGCAGCATTCGAGTGGGTTTTCCTGAGCCTCTGTTTTGACTTTTTCACTCTGATTCCTGCCTGACCGTCGTTATTCCTGTTTGCTGTTACTGACTCTGGACCGCCTTGAGTTTCGCCTTCTGCCTGATCCCCTGTTAACGCTGTCTACCTGTGTACTGAACCTGGAACGGACCTGACCACGCCTCTCGTCTGCCCCCGACACCACGGTTGGTGGCGTTGCTCACCGCTGGAAAGATCTTTGATTTTCGTTACTCTTGACCAAGAGTTTTGTAGTTTTCTGTTCCTTATCATTAAAGACTTTTTATTCATCGCCTGTTTCCAGCCCTATAAATTGGCTCCGTTCTGCCGTTCGTGACAACCAGCTAATGCGTTACCCCCAACTCTGTTAAGGCCTGACAAGCGTTTCATGATTTGACTTGTATTTATTTCTACTTTTACATTTATCTTATTACATTTTCAAAATTGTTGGGAAATGCAAACATTAGATTAATAGAGCAAATACAACACTCATCAAACATTTAAAACGTATGTAGGCTACAATAAAATTGTGGTATAAAGAGTAATTACATTTTTGGCTTCAAACTAAATGTTTATAAATGTGTTAAACTTTCTGCTCTAAGCACTTCTTTAATCTGTCCAAAGCACAGTTTAGGGTCATATAACATTGTGTCCCTGTGGTTTACAGTTGCCAGGGTGAATTGGGTCATTATAAGTGAGCTTCACTGTCTCCACGTTCTCTAACTCTAGAGTCGAACTGCTACACCGCCTACAGTGCCTGCACCGCCAGAGTTAAACCCAGGGTTTATTGAATGTGCTTTGAAAAATAGGCCAAGGACAGTGGCTCCAAAGTAGGGGCCCCTAAGCAAGAGCAGGGGGTCGCAAGATGATTTCAAGATTACATTTATAAAATCTTTTTTTTTTAAATGTTTTGTGATATTAGGTTGGATAACACAATAAAACAAGTTTGGGCCAAGGCGGTTGGAGAGTGAGGTTTATCTGGCAGGGACAGGATCTGGCAGGGACAGGATCTGGCAGGGACACAGCTGCAGGCCGTTGCCCACAACAGGCCAAGCCTCAGTGTAGGGGTGCTTTCTGTAGAATGACGCTTTTAAAACGTTATATAACTGAGAACAGCCTGTATTTCAGTCAGCACTGAGTTGGTTATGGTGAAACAGACCTGTAAAAAGGCTTCTGGATTTGTACCTTTTGATGTTGCAAATCTTGAACGATGTTAGAAAAAGGTTAAAAGAAACGCTCCATTTTGCATCGTGCGTCCTTTTAATCTTTTCAAACAAAAAGCTTTTGTTAAAGCTTTGCAAACAATGGGAAGACTGGCCAAAACATTTACTCGTTTAAGAGTATTATCATTTCAAGTAAAAGTATTATAAAACTATTCTAAAAGTACAATTTATTAAAAAGTTACTCAATTAAATGTCTCTGAGTAAATGTAACTACCACCAACCGCAAATGTTATAGAATTATTTGAATGAAACACAAATACTTTCCTTAGGATGGACTATGAAACTAGAAATATTGTGAAATATGGGACCTTTATGTAGATTTCTTTGGTGATACTTTTCTATTGTAAGTAGTTTTTGCCTTTCTATCTATACTTTTATAGTAATACAATTTTGAGTACATTTCCCACCATTTGTATGGTAGTTCTAACCAAAGGGAGGTGAGAGAACCTGGATTAAAATGCTGCAAATATTTCAACACGTACCCCCATTTGAGAACCACAGGCCTCGACCTAAAACTGAATCTAAACAAGTCAGCTTTGCGTTCTGAATTCTTTGAGTGTTTTCGGTTGTGCAGTACCTGGAGGCGAGCCACACAGTGCACAGTGGCAGATGGGTTCTTCAGCTGCAGCCGCTCCTTCAGCAGGTTACTGCCATAGGCAAAGTACAGGAAAGTGCTAGTGTCCATGCTGATGGTAGGGCCCATGCACTGTGAGAGTGAAGCAGGGGCCCGGAGGGATCAAACACAGCTCACCATTCACATGCAAATGGCCTATGCTCTGGTCAGCTGGCCTGCCTTTGTCCAAACATATAGGAAAGAGAAAAGAGAGGAGGAGAGACCATTTACATGTTCTGAGTCTGGACTAAGCTTCTGACTCAGAGATAACAAAAGTGTCTCTACTGTCTCATGTGAACCACACCACTCGATTTGAGGACGCCAAAGTGGGCGTTGGGAGGTCTTGCTTCCAAATCGGTCTGGCTCACCTTTGACTCCTGGAACGCTTTAGAGCGAGAACATTGGACAAGACGGCAAAAAGCTGATACAAACAGAAAATAATCTAACTTGACCTTGTGATAAATCGTATTAAACCGTATTTCCACTGATGCTAACTTAAGTCTATCCCACATGCTTGGCAAAACAAAGCTCCCAAAGCATGTTAGCATCAGCTGTGTCCAGTTTATCCACGCGTGCGTCAAGTCCCAAAATATGATATTTCCAGTGCACATTATTAAAACCCAATGCATTTCATAAAGATAGGTTAAAAAGCAGTGTGGAGGTGTCACAGAGAAGGGAAATAAAAGGGCAAAAAAGATGAGAATTTAATCTAGAACTAAAATTTAAACGCAGCACTTTTGTTTTTGCTCTATTTTTTATAAGCTGAACTCATAGATATGAAACCTGTTCTAAAAACTCAAATATTGTCAAAATCCATCCCACCTGAAAGATGTGAGTCGTATACGCCCATCCAGAGTACACCACACACGCTCCATGTCTGATTTTATTCAGCTTCCAGGAATTGTGTGTGTGATAATACAGGGCCCCGTGTTGTGTGTGCAACATGGGGATGGTCCCGTGTTGTGTGTGTGCAACATGTGGGGATGGCCCCGTGTTGTGTGTGTGCAACATGTGGGGATGGCCCCGTGTTGTGTGTGTGCAACATGGGGATGGCCCCGTGTTGTGTGTGTGTGCAACATGTGGGGATGGCCCCGTGTTGTGTGTGTGCAACATGTGGGGATGGCCCCGTGTTGTGTGTGTGCAACATGGGGATGGCCCCGTGTTGTGTGTGTGCAACATGGGGATGGCCCCGTGTTGTGTGTGGATGGCCCCGTGTTGTGTGTGGATGGCCCCGTGTTGTGTGTGTGCAACATGTGGGGATGGCCCCGTGTTGTGTGTG
The DNA here is from genome assembly GCF_026437365.1 of Eucyclogobius newberryi. Taxonomy (NCBI): domain Eukaryota; kingdom Metazoa; phylum Chordata; class Actinopteri; order Gobiiformes; family Gobiidae; genus Eucyclogobius; species Eucyclogobius newberryi. The sequence continues at coordinate 5,559,534 of NW_027315945.1, read as the reverse complement.
GATGGCCCCGTGTTGTGTGTGTGCAACATGGGGATGGCCCCGTGTTGTGTGTGTGCAACATGGGGATGGCCCCGTGTTGTGTGTGGATGGCCCCGTTTTGTGTGTGTGCAACATGTGGGGATGGCCCCGTGTTGTGTGTGTGCAACATGGGGATGGCCCCGTGTTGTGTGTGTGCAACATGGGGATGGCCCCGTGTTGTGTGTGTGTGCAACATGGGGATGGCCCCGTGTTGTGTGTGTGTGCAACATGGGGATGGCCCCGTGTTGTGTGTGTGTGCAACATGTGGGGATGGCCCCGTGTTGTGTGTGTGTGCAACATGTGGGGATGGCCCCGTGTTGTGTGTGTGTGTGCAACATGTGGGGATGGCCCCGTGTTGTGTGTGTGTGCAACATGTGGGGATGGCCCCGTGTTGTGTGTGTGTGCAACATGTGGGGATGGCCCCGTGTTGTGTGTGGATGGCCCCGTGTTGTGTGTGGATGGCCCCGTGTTGTGTGTGGATGGCCCCGTGTTGTGTGTGGATGGCCCCGTGTTGTGTGTGTGCAACATGTGGATGGCCCCGTGTTGTGTGTTGTGTGTGTGCAACATGGGGATGGCCCCGTGTTGTGTGTTGTGTGTGTGCAACATGGGGATGGCCCCGTGTTGTGTGTTGTGTGTGTGCAACATGGGGATGGCCCCGTGTTGTGTGTGTGCAACATGGGGATGGCCCCGTGTTGTGTGTGTGTGCAACATGGGGATGGCCCCGTGTTGTGTGTGTGCAACATGGGGATGGCCCCGTGTTGTGTGTGTGCAACATGGGGATGGCCCCGTGTTGTATGTGCAACATGTGGTGATGGTTGTGCATGAATAGCACAAGAACGGACATGTTGGTGTTAGCACCTGACAGCTAGACCAGTCAGGGAGCAATAGGTTTCCCATTGATGTTGGACCGTCGTAAAGGGTATTTTTATTATTATCTAGTAGTTCTACTAGATACTAATATTTGGTATCTGGTGATACCAAATATTAAGATATTAGTAAGATAGCGGACAGAGGACACCGGTGCTCAGGTGGTCTCTCTCATTGATCTAATTTCATTAATTTAGTTTTCTGAGCGTCTGGTCCGCACACATAGTGAACGGAAAAGGGGTGACTTTTTTAATTGAACAAGAAAGAATGTCACAAGACAGACGTAATACGAGGCAAAAGGATCGTAAGGAGGCTGATCAACTCTCAGGAGCTAAAGACTCTGATGTCTAAAATTGACGGTCTCAAACTCTCCTTCAAGCAGCAACTGAACTTTCAAGTGAAAACAGGAAGGAAAGTCTACCATTGCATGTTTTATAGACTTTCAAAAAGCTTTTGATTATGTAAATCGGGACTTGCTCTTTTTTCAGTTGCGACAACTGGGGATTGATGGCAGATTTTATGACTCGGTCAAAGCCAAATCTATAACAATCTTATATCTGCTGCACCGCTCTCTCTTTCACCTGGAAAAGCCTGGCAGCTCTGTGAGGATTCTGTTCTTCGATCTTTCCAGCGCCTTCAACACCATCCAGCTGCTGCTCCTGAGGGACAAGCTGAAGACGGCTGGTGTGGAGGACGACCTGCAGAGTGGATCCTGGACTACCTCACAGACCGACCCCAGTTTGCGAGAGCCCGGAACTGTGTGTCTGACACTCAGACCTGCAGTGTGGGGGCGCCCCAGGGCACTGTCCTCACGCCCTTTCTCTTCACCCTTTACACTGCAGACTTCAGACACGACACGGACAGCTGTGTCCTGCAGAAGTTCTCTGACGACTCTGCCATCATCGGACTCATCACGGACGATGATGATGCGGAGTACAGAGGACTGGCGCAGGACTTTGTGGACTGGTGTCAGCGGAACCACCTCCTCATCAACGCGGAGAAGACAAAGGAGATGGTGGTGGATTTCCGCAGACGCCACCCCACTGCCCCCTCACCAGTGAACATCCAGGGACGGGACATTGAGAGAGTGGACTCATACAAGTACCTGGGTGTTCATCTGAACCACAAACTGGACTGGACTCATAACACAGACTGTACAGGAAGAGCCAGAGTCGGCTCTACCTCCTGAGGAGACTCAGGTCTTTTGGAGTGACAGGGCCACTCCTGAAGACCTTCTACGACTCTGTGGTGGCATCAGCCCTCCTGTACGGTGTGGCCTGCTGGAGCAGCAGCATCACAGAGAGGGAGAGGAAGAGGCTGGACAAAGTCATCAAGAAGTCCAGCTCCGTCCTGGGCTGTCCTCTGGACTTGGTGCAGGAGGTGGGGGACAGGAGGGTCCTGGCTAGATTCACATCTATGCTGGACCATGAGTGTAGCCCCCTGCAGGACACTCTGTCCCCTGCAGGACACTCTGTCCGCTCTGGAGAGCAGCTTCAGTGAGAGACTGATCCACACTCGCTGTGGGAAGGAAAGGTTTCGCAGGTCTTTCCTTCTGCTGCTGTCAGACTTTATAACAAACACTGTTAGTCCTGAACACTCGCAATACTGATGTAACCATGTGCAATTCAGTCATATGTGCAATTACTGTGAAATTAATGTGCAATCCATGTGCTGTCGTGACACATTCATGTGCAATTACTGTCGTGATCACATGCAATGGTATTTATGTATTTATTTTTATATTTTTGTCCCTATTTATTATTTTCCCCTCCATCCCTTGTTGGGAAATGGGAGGTTTTGTCTATAGAAGTTTTTGTTTATAGGAGATCTTCTACTGAAACTGTTTTTCAAACTTCCTATAAGTGATCTGTTCTTTTCTTCTGTATCTACCTCTGTATCTACCTGCGTTGCATCAATGAAATTACCCATGTGGGACAATAAAGGAATATCTTATCTTATCTTATATCTTCAGATCAGGCCGTGGTTATTTTATTCCTTGGTTTACGGATTTTAAAATGAAATATATTGAACAAGCAGACGAAATATAAATAATTTCTATTTCAAAAGATTTGTTTCTTCATAAAACATATGATAATTCACTAGAGCGTAGTCTCTGATTGGTTGCTGTGCTGCGTCTGCCGAAAAAAAGGTCCAACTTTTCTGCGCTGGCCTTAGCCAGTGCTCACCCCGCGGTTGGACGCTCGCCGCGGGCGCTATGCTTTCCAAAATAAATAACTCCAGGATTTGGGCAAAAAATTGCTTCACGCTCTCATCTTTTGACTTAATACCGCTTTTTATTTTTCATTGAATGCTATTTTGCATTGTCGGCTGTACTTTATAAAAAAAATTATATAAAATATTTTATTCATAAATTAGAAATCAATAAGCCTTCAGTGAGGTCCTACACACTCCCACCCGGATTAATCCACCTCTTATTGCCCTTATATTACCATCATTATGATGCCAGGGCTCTAGACACTATACATCTAGACAGAAACGCAGTTTAACCAGTCGTTGCGTCACCTTGAAATTGACATTTCTGTTCAGAGAATTGCAGGGGAAGAGTACAATACAGTAAAGTTCAACTAAGTTTTGATATGTATTTCCCTATTTTTCTTTACCTTTTCATTGTGCCGTTCCGTTGCCGCGCCTTTGAACACTACGTTGCACGCGCCTCAAAGTTCGTCTTGAGAAAGGCATTATAATTATATCCTCGACCAAATCAATTTATTTTCCTCCTTCCGCCATTGTGGGTTGGGAAAACAGCTTTGTTGTACGCAAATTAAATTGTTAATCAAATTCAGTTTTCTGGTTCTGAGGTTCTGCATAGACCCGCCCATAGCACCTGCCTCTCAATATTGGTGATCCAATATTTTTTTGTATTACTTTCCCCTGGACTATGATTTATATGTAGTCATTTGTTTTCTGATGTATCCCTATTTGCCATGACAGATGAAGACACAATGTGTACATCTAAGTTGGCCAAGTATTTGGGCCTGGGAACAGGGAAGAGGTCATTATGTTTTTGATGCAGTTCTGTGAAATCTGTCTGCTCAGTGTTGTTGTTTCTGTGTGTCTTATAAGACCACATGGGCTGGGCCCCTTTCTAATGGTGCATGACACAAAATAAATAAACTAAAAACAAATTACTAAAGTACAAATACTGTATTCACTTATAAAAGTGGATGACATTCAAAGTTGATATTAATTAAAGAATTGGATCATGATTTCAAACATGACACACTGCATGTGTGAGTATGTTTATTTATCATAAGAGTGATGTGGGGCACCAGCCATTTTAGGAATTTAACAATTCTGAAATCAAATATTTAAATGAATTAATTTATAAGAATGAATAGGTAAGTTATGAGAACGTAACCTTGACACTGACTTATTTTCTTTACCAAATGTGGTTTATGAAGATTTATTGATCAAATAATTAAACATAAAATACTAATATAGATTATGCAAATGGGTAAATAACAGATGAGACACTAGATAAGATTGTTCTAGTTGTGTGTCAGAGTTAAAGTTGGCTCTGAGAATTATTTGATGGAAAGTTTATTCCAGTGTGAAGCCTCTGCTATGTCTGCAGAGACAATGCCCTACATGTCTGTCACCATGGCGACATTCGGAGGTTATCTATAGGTCACTACAATTAAGTTGTTTGTTTGAAATGTTCTTAGCAATTTAAATAAATAAGGCCAGCAAACCGAGTCAAAAGCTTCCTCAGCGTTCACACTAATTATTGAAGCTTTGTTTTGCTGTTTTTATATATGGTTGATTATGTGTAAGGATCATATTATGTTATCTTGTGCTTGTTGTTTGTGACTAAATCCTGTAGGATAGGATCATTGGTAATTTATTATATTCCTTTGGATATTCAGGAATGAGATTGGACTCCTTGAGACACATTCCAGTCGGTCCTTTCCTTCTTTAAGCGAGAGATATGAAGGTTTCTTTCCAACAACGAGGGGTCTGAGTTGTTTTAAGTGCCTGGTAAAAGTTGTTAAAATCAGAGGAGTAAGTGTTTCTTGTAAAGCTTTATCCCACGTTGAGGGCAGCCCCTCACTCCCCGCTGACTTATTGTAACTTACATACATTTTGCTCTTCAGTCATGATGCTTTGAGGGTGTCCAGAAAACAATTTATTTAATCTTCTTTATCTACTGTCATTTTAGCAAAGTCTTTTGTATAAATAATTCAAATGAAGATTGTATGTGATCTTGTTTGTTAAAAATTACATTATTCTGCCTTTCTCATATTTTAAAGATTGTTCTTTCAGCTTTTAGTTTCCAAGCAAGTAAGCTAGAACATTTTGATCCACTCTTGTAATAATATTATGGCTGGGCAAGTTAACGCGTTATTATCGCGTTAACTCATCACTTATTTAACGCGATCAGTTATTTTAACGCGCATTAACGCAGGTCGGATTCCCCTGGTCCGCACCAGTTCTAAAGCCTCGTACAAACCGCTGCGGACGAATCGCGCCCAACGCAGAATTTGAGCACGTGTACATTAGAAAGACAAACGCACCGGACGCGCGTTCTCGACGCGCCGGACCCATGTAGAATACACTCAGCAGCAGACGTGCGTCCGAGTCGTCCTGCACATGCGCAGTGGAGGAGTTGTGCTGTGCTGCTTTTCTCGTGGTGTAAATGGATTTTAATGTTGGACCATGGCTTTGGTTTATTAACTTTACAAAGTCAGCGGCTATAGGCGCCAGCCGAGGCAACCCGCCGGGGGCCCGCGTGAGCAGGTCCCGACGGGCGCCGTAGCTGGGGAGATCCGCGAGAAGGGCCCGCCACCCAGTTTTAGAAATCTACAAACTTCTCTGTTTCTTTTCAATGCCCCGGCAGTGGTAATAAGCTTTAGTTTTGTGTTTGATAACATTGTTTAAGTTAAGTGTTTGTTTGCACAACTAATGTTATGGTGCTTTAGTGTCAAGATTTTGTGGCAAGTGAATACTTAAAGGTGCCATAACATGCTTTTGTTCACGTTTTATAGTCTATCCTAAGTGTATAATTGATAATAATAAGTGTTGTGCAACACCCTTAACATAATAGTTAAGAAATATCACCCAGACCTTGGACCCCCTCACCAACCCGGAAATGCAGACGGCTTGGTTTGAGATTCGCCCCCACCCTTGCGAAGAGCGATCTGGCTCCCCCGCCCAACCCGTGACGTAGTCTCAGAGCGCGTGTGTGCCCCGCCCACCCCGGACACGGTGGGGGTGTAAACAGAGGCAGAGGCGTGAATCAACATTTCATTTCTCATGGCGGTGCGTAGAACTGAGCCTTACGTCCGGGACCCAGAGTCAGACACAGAATTTGAAGTGCAGCAGTACAAGTACCACGACTACTGCAGCAGGACGTTTCCGTTTGGTAAATAATAAACTAACGCTAATATATTTCGTATATCTCGTTATTACAGTGTAGCATTTGCTTGAGTTTGGCCCCTTTTGTTTAGGTGTACCTGTACAAAATGTGGGTCCATGCCCACGGAAACGGAGAACGTTTGCTGCCAAGAAATTCGAAAGGTAATTGTTTTGTTGTGTAATGAATTAGAATCGGTACTAATTGTATGGTAAACGTAAAGCCAAAATGTATATGTACGTGTAGACCTAGATTTATTATGTTGCAGTTGTATCCATTTATTTTATTTATTTCCAAGTAAATACAACTTCGTTATTTTAAAGTGAACAATAAACATTTAATATATAATTAATATAATATATATATATATATATATATATTAATATATTTTCATGAAATAAAATGTCAGTTGTGATATTATGTAATCCAAATAGGGTACAATATTTTAATATAGGAATATATGTATATAATGTAATGATATATGTAATACATATATAGTTTGTATGTAACTATTAACCATGAAGTAAAATATATTTTACATTTCCAAGTTATAGTAATATTACTCTGAATATTTTTTTCTACTTCCATGTGTAGGTTGTGAGGAGGATGAATCAGCTGGACCCTCCTCCTGGTTGTATTTCTGTCCATCCTGGCTTCATTGTGAATTCTCTCCTACAAAACATGAACATCTATCGAGCAGACTATGGGCGAATACGTGGGAGAACACGGGAAGAGTGAGTTCATGAAACTTTGATAATAAGCCTCTTTATGCTTTATTAGTCACATATCAAAAATGTTATTAAAAGTAACAATGGTAAATATATATACATACACACAAAAAGTAAGTAAACTAATCGTGTGTCCTTTTCTAGGCGTCTTAGGTTTGTGGCCTACAGAAGCTTTGGGAGCTGGTGTTGGGGGCTTCAGGTGCCAGGATCAGGGGGGTCATTCCGGCATGTGCTCCGGATACGCCTGGAGTACCCGGATCCTGGTGGGCAATATGTTGGATTTCTGCATCCTGGTCAGGTCCGCCCCCCACTCCACTGAACCTGGAAATGAGGTCTCCAGGCACAGGGACAGACTTTAACTGGTCACAAAATCTGGCAGGCTCCGGGAAGACCTCAGTAAAGACCAGATGCATCAGTTCGGACACATAGCTTACAAAATGTAAATAGTTTACAGGTTATTTATTTATAATTATATAACTTATAATTTAAGTGTTTTTCTCACCAAATGTGGTTTTGGTTTTGACAGGTTTTGCTGTGGGTTTTCCTTTTTTATATTTGGATAAGAAACTTTAAATAAAGCCTTCCCTTTTGAAGTTGCCAGGCCACGATTCACGTTTTCATTGAAGTGCATCCCTGCCAAGTATAGCCTGCAAACAATCCAAATGTTTCAAATGTAAAACATAGATGCAGTTGTTGTGATGTCAGAGGCTAAATAAGGACACAAGAGAATTGAATGAAAAAGATAGCTTTTTACTATTGCATTTTGTCTACATAAAATATATATATATATATATATATATATATATATATATTTTTTTTTTTTTTTTTTTTTTACCTGCACAAATGGATAGACCACGCTTTTGGGTGCAAACCGAATAACCACACTGTGAAATGCCTCCAGTGAAGAGGTTTGGTAATTGGAGCTCAGTTTTTGAACATCTCCAAGCAGTCTCTTGTTCACAAGTAGTTTTTCCACCTTGTACAATGCCACAGTCCCTTTGTAAATAAGAAACCACAGAAATGACCACAAAGCTTGTGTTTCACAATAGTGTAATTGTGAATTATTACAAACCTGGTTGAAACCACTTGCTCGGGTCTCGGGAAACTTTCACAGGATGAGCACACTGTGGAAATTCTGGGTCATCATGTGTGTGGACATCTTGAATGTGGTTGATAAGGGACGTCCACTTTGCCACTTTTGCGGGTCCTGATTTTGAGGAGGTTGCTACCCAATAGATGTGGTTTTTGACTCCTTTTCTTTGGACATCTTCAATTTTTTGGAGATACCTGTGAAGTAACACAAGCTGCTTACAAGCTGCAATAATTGTCTCCAAATAAAAAGAAAAAAAATGACAAACCTTTCTGGAGATGCCAGACGTCATAATATTGGGTAACACTTCTTCCTCGTAGGTATGTTTTGACCTGCGTGTGACGGTCTGTGACGATATAGTCCACTTCTATGTCGTTGGCCTGTAGTAAGTCCACACACACACACACACACACACACACACCCTACACAAAGTAAGGAGCTGTAATAAGCAGACTACTATGACATAATCTTTTTTGTTTATTGTATAAACCTGGTGAAATCCGCTCTCATATCGCCGCCCACAGCAATATTTTCCTTCATTTTCAACTCCTCCAAAAGGATTTCCTGATCTTTCTTCCACTTGTGTAGATGGCAGGCTCGAAAAGATCTCGAGTGTCGTCTGTAAGTGTTGTACCTATGGACTTGGGGATTCTTTGCCTTACATATCTGATGAAGAAAGATGAAAAGGGGTTGTCTTATTATGTAAATAACAGCACACAGAATAGACTTAACAAACTGTTGTGTTTCTCGTACCTTTTCCATTTTTAAAAAAGATCCTCCTGAAAAATCCACTGCTGCAGAAAGATGCAGATTTCCCACTGGTGTGCTTCCCAATGTCGGCTGACTGTCCCACTTCCGGTGATACAAGTGTGGACAGTTCTGCACAAAAGAAACAAATGTCCCACTTGTCCTCTTCTGGACGTCACAGCGCCGTTTGCACACTGGACACGTTTGGAAAAGCTCTGCCAAACTGCTCTCAAATACAATGTATTTTTTGTCTTTGTATGCTGGTCCTGGCTCCACACTGTTAAAGGAAAAAAGACTTAAAATACAACTGCGTAAAAAGTATTAACTATGTGCTGGGGGAAGTATGACAGCTTGAGCACTATCCTCTTCTTCTGACTACTTATGCTATCAAACAATATTTATTTTTTAATTCCACTTGCAAACTGTTCACCGCCTTTTTCTTTCTCTCACTCCTGAGGACCTGTGGACCCAGATGTCCCTCTCCTGGTGAAGTGGTCCCTGCCCTGTGTGGACGGTCCCTCATCTGCCTGAAGAGTGGGTCCAGCTCGACTCCGACGGTCCCTCATCTGCCTGAAGAGTGGGTCCAGCTCGACTCCGACGGTCCCTCATAAGATAAGATAAGATATTCCTTTATTGTCCCACATGGGGAAATTTCATTGGTGCAACGCAGGTAGATACAGAGGTAGATACAGAAGAACAGATCACTTATAGGAAGTCTGAAAAATACTTTCAGTAGAAGATCTCCTATAAATAAATAAAAACTCCCATAGACAAATAAATAAATAAATACCATTGCATGTGATCACGACAGTAATTGCTTATGAATATGTGTCACGACAGTACATAGATTGCACATGAATTTCACAGTAATTGCACATGAATTGCACATGATGATCATCTGCCTGAAGAGTGGGTCCAGTTCGCCTCAGTCGGTCCCTCATCTGCCTGAAGAGTGGGTCCAGCTCCAGTCTCCTCGTGTCCGTCTGTCTGTCTGTGAGAGTCGGATCTCTCCTTCACTGGAACTCCTCCAGGTTTCTACGCTTTTTTCCCAAAGAGGTTTTTTTTGTAGTTTTTCCTGGCCGAGAAGGAGAGTCTAAGGACAGAGGACCCTGGGACATCGTCCCTCGCCACCACAGACATTGTCTGACTCCATCGCCACCACAGACATTGTTGATTCATTTCTCCCTGTGGCCCTCAGAGGCAACTGTTGTTGTGATTTTGGGCCTTACAAAAATAAATTGATTTGATTTGATTAACATATGGTGACGCGAGCTTGCCCTTATGACGCGGTCTTGCCCCACCGCCCGTCAGTTTGGAGATTGGAGGAAAGGAGATAGTCTGTAACATAGCTAAACACTGCGGGAATCAATCAAAAAAACACTCTGGGTACATCTATGAAGCACAAATAGCAATGTAAGAAGGTTAAAAGCTCTGAAAAGTCGATTTTGCATGTTATGGGACTGTAACATATGATTTTATTTAATTTTAATTTCTGTTTGATTTACTTGGGGAATTTATTATTTGATTATAGTGTGTTGCACTTATTTTATTTTGGGAACATGTATTCTGTATATTGTTTCAGTACAACCCTTTTTGTTGACGCACAGGTAGTTGAGTTGTGTGGAGAGCACGTGAAATAAAGAGACGGCTGCTCAAACACTGTCCTGCCGTGTTGGTCTATTTTAGCACAGGAAAATAACAGAAAACCCACAACATTATAAACTCAACTGTAACCCGCAATACCCACTGCCTCAGAGACTGGTGAGCCACAAGAAATAAGGGTTACAGGACCTTCAATATTTTATTTAACTACTACTGAATAAAAATGCTGATGCACTTTACACTTTTGAATTCATTGTGAATTTTGCATGTAAAAATGCAATTAATCATGATTAATCAGGGAAATAATGCGATTAATCGCGATAAAAAATTTTAATCGTTGCCCAGCCCTAAATAATATTTTTTTTTTTTTGTTAAGCGCATACTTTAAGTCAGTCAGAGCATTAGATTTGTTCATTGAGTGTCTGCTTATGTCATAAAGTAGACACTATATGTTCTTGTTTTCCCATTTATTTTTGATGCGTTTCAACTCCTTAACACGTTCACCGTTTTCAACAAGTTAAACCTCTTTACGATCGCTTTCACCGTCTTGGGGGCAATTGCTTTTTCATTTTTACATACTGTACTTTTTTTCAGTATTTGCAAAAGTAAATTGCTAATGCTAACGCTAATGCTAACACTAATGCTAAGCCTAATGCCTGCCTAGTAAGGTGTTCATTGGGTTAATGTGCTATGGCGTCAGGCCATATGTTCCACCGCCCCTGCGTGGCTTTAAGTGCCAGCGTTTTGAGCATATTGCAGCGGTCTGCAGAGGGAAGCAAAGATGTGGTAAATGTGCAGGAGATCACGAGTATGGCCAGCGTGGCTCCCAAGAAGTGTGAAGGTTCCAAGTGTGAAGGTTTCATGTGTGGAGGTTCCAAGTGTGGAGGTTCCATGTGTGGAGGTTCCAAGTGTGAAGGTTCCATGTGTGGAGGTTCCAAGTGTGAAGGTTCCATGTGTGGAGGTTCCAAGTGTGGAGGTTCCAAGTGTGGAGGTTCCATGTGTGGAGGTTCCAAGTGTGAAGGTTCCATGTGTGGAGGTTCCAAGTGTGAAGGTTCCATGTGTGGAGGTTCCAAGAGTGAAGGTTCCATGTGTGAAGGTTCCATGTGTGGAGGTTCCAAGTGTGAAGGTTCCATGTGTGAAGGTTCCATGTGTGAAGGTTCCATGTGTGAAGGTTCCACGTGTGGAGGTCCCAAGTGTGCAGGTTCCAGAATTAATGAGAATACCCTGGTTGTGGATAGAGAGGATTTTGTACTCTTTATGGTGGATGTTGTAAACTGAGCTGCTCAGACTCAAAGCAGAACTGAAAGGATCAGGATCATTGCTAAAGCTGCAGGGAGATTCCTTGGAACAAAGGAGCTTGATTGGGCAGATATAGAAAACAGGCTAAAGGCGCTAAATGGGAGTCGGAGTGATGGGGGTCTGCTTGTGGGGAGTCAGAGTGATCAGAGTGACGAGATGGGGGTGGGGGTGGTCTCCTGTCCTCGTCCAGTCTCGTAGACGCACGGCTACCAAGCAGCGACATCAGTGGACATATTAAAGCCTATAGAATGAAGCCTGAAGAATAAAGCTGTACGGTGGAAGCACCGAACGTCAAAGGAGAGGAAGATGAAGAAGAGTCTCCCTGGAATAAAGCCGGTTGTTGTTGTTGTTTTATGGCAGTTGGCATCCGAGTGTTGCATTACCGCCAGACTTTATTCCTCAGACTTTTCGTAGTCCTCAGACTCTGTCGTAGTCCGTTGTTGTTGTTGTTGTAAAGCCGGTTGGTCTCTGAAACAACAACAACTATTCTAGTCACAAAGACATATCATGACCTCATGGGCTTTGTAACACCGAAGCAATGGAAGGAGTACTTTTACGGACTCCGACAGAGTCTGAGGACTACGAAAAGTCTGAGGAATAAAGTCTGGCGGTAATGCAACAATTGGATGCCAACCGCCATAAAACAACAACAACAACAACAAACAACCAACAACAACGCTCATTTTGGTTATAATCTGACCTCAGCTGCTGGTGTGCAGTGATGTGCCCTCAGAAACAAATCCAGTTGATGAACAAGTGAATTCTGCCATAGATTTGAGCACAGAGAACTCTTCCATGGATGAAACGGATCAAGGCTAATCATGTTTACATGAAGAGGAGGAGGAGCCAGTGAAAGCTGTGAGTAATCGTACAAAGAATCTGACTCATTCTGTCTGTGAAGCACAGCCTGTTTTACTTTGCACTAGTCTGAATCAACCTAATGAACATCTTTCTGTTAGACATCATTACAGACGTCGAGTGTCGATAGACCTACACACATTTAGTACTTTTACGCAAGAAGGCAGACACTCGCAATGGCTTCAGCCATTGCACATTATCTAATCCTCCAATGCTGTTGCATTGGAGGATTCTTATGCCGTATTCAACCTCTGCAATTTGAATTTGTCCTGAAGATCCTTTTCTGGCTTTGTTTCTTTTTGGCTGAGTGACATTCAATCTACATTTTTTTCTTAAATAAAGGTTCATCAAGCATGTTGGCATTGAACCTCCAAAGTGCGTCTTTTTTTCTCCAGATCTATTGAATTTATTGGGGGGAAAAACATGCTAATTCTAGTATGGATTACATGTCGATAAGAGAACGGCAGTATTTTATACATTTGAGAAATGTATTATTTATATTAGCTTTTTCAGTTTGATCTCTAATGTGGGCTGAACATGAAGATTCCAATCGCCACCGCAGATTAGGGTTCCCTCAGAGTGGTTTGCAATTCGGTCTGTAACAGTATAGAAAATGATATAGATTGAGTAGATGCACCTTCGCTCTGCTGCTGCCGAAATTCATCAAGAAATGTATTAAGAAACGAGGAACGAGAAGAGATGAGCTACAATATTTTTTTTTAAAAGCTGGCGGTCCATGGCTCCGGTGGAAAACAGCCCACCTCACAAGCTGCTGACAGCCCGCTTCCCACCAGTAAACAAAGCTCTGTCCCAAATATGGGGTCTCTAAGCTCGCACTTCTCTGAAGATGGAGGGGAGATCAACTTACACTGACTGGCCATCATCATCAGGGTTGCTGCGCCAACAACTGCTAGCGCGGCAGCGACACAGCGCTAACATATGACAAGCACAAACAGCATTTATTTGTAATGACAAACTGGCAACCAAGGCACCAGACCTGCTCTGATTGGTCAACTTCATTGTGCGTGAGCAGAATGAAAACAAGACTTAAACACAACAGAACATGGTCATCATGTCAAAAAGAATATATCCCCCAGTGCCAAAAAAACTAAAGAAGACTTGACGATGCAATCTCAACAACACTCACCAGGTATTGAACCTAAGGGATCATCTCAAAATGGGTTGAAGCTGATTTTTCGTCTGGGGGGGGGTTGAACCTACATTTCGTCTTTGTGTTGCTTTGAAGCTTCAATACATCGTTGTGGCAGTCATTGTTTTGAAATGCTAAAAAACTCTATCAGCAACGAGCATTAGGCCAACATTAGGCGGGGAGTGCGGGCGCGGAGCACTGCGGGTGCGTGTGGGGGAGCACGGCGCTAGAGATTTGGCTCTAGTAACGTGCCTACGCACTGACCGGAAAAAGGAAACAAAACAAACCCGCAATAATCAGGGTGCACGTTCATGAAAGGGGCTGTACCTGGACCGCGTTAAAAGTAGGTCAGCCACGCCTATTAATTTGTGTTGAGTGTGGCCCAGGTGTGTTGTGGGTGTTGTACCCCTGCGTGCCTCAAATGTGTTTATTCTGAACCGTGGACGTAATAAAAGTTGCAAAACGGAATGTATCATCGTATCATTCGAGAGTGCAACAGAAATCTTGGTGCCGAAACCCGGGATTGGAGATCGCATCGGGACAACACCCCTGTGGTAAACAGCTGAGTGGAGGTGACGTAAGCCACCAGCTGAGAAGCCACAGCGCTGAGGCCCATTCACAAGGACTAAAACGCTTTTAAACCTACACGCTAAGGTAAAAGCACAAATCATGTCTACCGGTCAGAGAATGTCCGTGACCTGGGAAGAGACGCTGGGACAGATCGAGGAGAAATGATTGACTTTGCCTGCTTTGGAACTCTATGATCTGTGCACAATGTTGGAATTAACTGTAAGTGAAGAGGACAAGAATTTACCCCGCAAAATGAGAAGGATTATCCTCCACAATCTGGAAGGAGAAGACATCATTTCGCTGGAGGATGAAGGAATGTCTCTGTTGCTTCGAGTTTGTGACCGCATTGACGAACTAGACGTTAGCTCCATTTGCTTCTCGTATGCAAGAGCCCCCTCTGCTGGACTTATCAGGTACTGCAACTAACACTCAAAACGTGCCTAATGTGTCCAACGTTCCAGTTGCTGCCTCTAACTTGAGTGTTTCGGTTTATAATGCAAATCCAGCATTTGTTCACCAGTTTTACAGAAGGGAATTAAAAATTGCTGGGCAAATTGGTGAACCACATCAAAAGGATAAACTTGGCTACACTAGTTTGGAGCGGCAGATCATTGTATAAAGGATACAATGAGGCTGACATTGTGGAGGCTGTAATTCAGGCCATTGTTCCAGGAATAAAATTAAAAAGCTACCTGGAAAGCAGAGTGGACCTTACTCTTTGTGCATTGAGACAAATTCTGAGGACGCACTTTATTGAAAAAGATGCTACTGAACTTTATCATTCTCTGACTAGGGCAGCACAGGACTCCAGGGAGACGCCCATTCAGTTTGTTCTCAGAGCGATGGACTTAAGGCAGCAGATTCTGTTGCATCTGAAAGGGTTGAAACTGGACTCAAATATAGCCCTGAATTAATAAAGAACCAGTTTCTGCAGACCGTCCTTACAGGTCTGATGAATGACGCAATCAGGACTGATTTAAAGCCATATTTGCAGGACCCAAAAGTGTCTGATGAGGTGCTGCTGGAGAGGGTTACAGATGCATATACTTTGGAAATGGAAAGAAGAAACAAATTAGCCTCCATTTCCAAGTCACGAGCTGCCAGAGTTTCAGCAGTGGGGGAAGAATTTAACATGGACCAAGAGAGTCCTAACTTGACACTCACCAACAAAAAGTCCACTGAGCCCCCCCGTGAGACACTTCTGGAAAAAGTAGACCAGGGCAATAAGGCAATCTGTGGGGCTATTCAGCAGCTTTCCACCCAGCTCTCCAGCCTTCACCAAGCCCCAAGACCCCCACCAGTAGAGAAGTTCAGCCGACCATATGGCAGAAGATTGCAGGTTCCAGCAGAGACCACCAGTCTTCCGGAAATGTCAGCGTTGCCAGACAACAAACCCTGACGGCAAGTGTGACCACTATTTTAAATGTGGCAGTGGGCAATTGGCTGTCGTAAAGTTACTCATGCCTCGCTCAATAAAATAAATACCACGGTACATCTTGGTAAACTTGGTGTCCAGTTCAGCCAGACTGCCCCTCTTACTAGCAAGCAGAGACAAACAGCTAAGCTAGTGGGAAGAAGATGCCTGGTTCGAGCCTCTCTAAATGGTGTGGACACAACTGTGTTATGGGACAGTGGCTCACAAGTGTCAATTGTTGGAGTGGACTGGAAAGCAAAGTACTTGCCACATGCCCAACTGAGACCAGTGGCGGAGCTCCTCGAAGAAGGTGGGCATGACCTGTCTGCAGCGAATGGGACAGAAATCCCCTATGAGGGATGGATTGAGGTAGAGTTCACCTTGGCTCACAAGGCTGTCCCAGGAATGAGCGGACAGTCTGTGTTTGTTCCTGTCCTCGTGGCCAGCAGTGACCTGGAGTGTCCTATAATTGGATTCAATGTCATAGAAGAGCTGGCCCTAACCAGCCTCTGGGAACTGTAACCCAGTGGGTCACATGGTTCAGAGACTCTCTTCAGCTTTAGAGGTGGGCCGTCGCACTGCTTATGCTGTTTTGTCTGTATTAAAGCAGCACCAACCCGAGAGTATCCCTCACGTTGCTCACCTCAGCCGATGCCCGATCACTATACCCCAAAATAGTATTTTAAATGTGTATTGTGGACAAGTCAACAGGGGGGTAACTTATGCTGTGTTGGAGCCCAACCCAGAGGCACCATGGCCTAGTGGGCTAAAAGTAAGAGAGCAGCTTGTTGTGTTCCCCCAGGACAAGACACGATTTACGGTGGCGGTGGAAAATCCAACTGACAGAAACATCTCACTGTGGGGCCGCACCACACTTGGCTGGCTGCATAGTGTTGACGGTGTATACCCACTTGAACCTAAGCAAATACCAGAGGGAGGAACCACGGATGTAATGGAGCAGTCTACTGAGATGCCACCAGGGGAGCTGTGGGATCCGCCTGTGGACCTGAGTCATCTCTCCCAGGAACAGCAGCAGAAGGTACGGCAAATGTTGAAAGAGGAGAGTCAAGTGTTTGCCAAAGATGACTGGGACACGGGATGTATTAAAGGACTGGAAATGGACATTCAGCTAAAAGACAATATCCCAGTGCAAAGGACACATAATTCCATCCCACGTCATCTCTATCAGGAAGTAAAGACACATATTCAAGACCTGTTAAGTAGAGGATGGATCCGGGAATCATGTTCACACAAATCTTCACCTATTGTCTGTGTCCGGAAGAAAGATGGGAGTCTCCATCTTTGTGTGGATTATAGACTGTTGAACCAAAAAACTTTGCCCGATCGCCATCCTATCCCTCGGATCCAGGAGATTCTGGAGAATCTCGGGGGCAACTCGTGGTTCACTGTCCTGGATCAAGGAAAGGCATACCGGCTGAAGGCTACAGGATGAACCCCAAAGAGGTAGAGACAGTCCAAGCTCTCCTATATGAGACCCCATCTACTGTCAGAGATGTGAGGAAGTTGATGGGATTCCTCAGCTACTACAGGTCATATGTCCAAGACTTCTCGAGAACTGCAAAGCCACTCTATGACCTTCTCTCCAGGCCCAAGTCTGCAGAAAAGAGACCCCAAAAGAAGCCCTCAAGTGGTCAGTCAGCTCAGCTTCCCCTATCACATCCAGTGCAGTTGACCACAGTTCCAGTTCACCAAGCAGCCCTTCAAAAACTTGTCAACCACCTGATTAATCCACCAGTGATGGCCTATCCGGACCTTGAGAAGCCTTTCATCCTACACGTGTATGCTTCAGAAGAAGGACTCGGCGCGGTTCTCTATCAGAGACAAGGGGGAGTCCTCAGAGTAATTGGGTATGGCTCCAGAACATTGTCTGCCACGGAGAAGAACTTTAAACTCCATTCTGGGAAACTGGAGTTTCTGGCTCTAAAATGGGCTATTACGGAGCGCTTTCGGGACTATCTCTTCCATGCACCCCACTTTACCGTGTACAGTGACAATAATCCCCTTACCTATGTCACCAAATCTGCTAAGCTCAATGCTACAGGACATCGGTGGGTTGCGGAGTTGGCCGACTACCGGTTTACAATTAAGTACCGGCCTGGGAGTGTAAATCGTGACGCAGATTTCTTGTCAAGACACCGACCTATTCACACACTCATTGAAGAGTGCTCTGAGGAATGCCCTCAAGAGGACATTGAATGCATTGGGATGGGTGTGCAAGGAGAGAGCAGCGGTGAAATTAACTGGATATCAGCTGTCACCTGCAACATTGACGCACTGCCGGAAGAGGTCAGCATTTTTCCACCTGTTCAGCCCTTGGCAGTTAAAGACATCAAGGCAGCACAAGGGTCTGACTCAACCATAGCCAGAGTCCTGTGCCTGAAGAAGAAGCTGTACCTCAAGTACAAAGAAAAAGTGGCAGAGAGTGCACCAGTTCGACACCTGCTCAGAGAGTGGCCCCGCTTGCATGTAGATGAAGATGGAATTCTTTGGAGGGAGACAGCCTGCCGAGCACAGTTGGTTGTTCCAGAGTCCATGAGGGCCCTTATTTATAAGCACCTGCATGAGGATATGGGACATTTGGGAGCAGATAGAGTTGTCACCTTGGCACGCAAACGTTTTTTCTGGCCTAAAATGAGGCAAGACATTGAACATCATGTCACACGTGTCTGCTGTTGCCTAAAGAGAAAAAAAGCCAAATAGAGTCACTCGGACACCAATCCAGAGTATCAAAACATCAGCCCCTTTCGAGATGGTCTCCATTGATTTCCTGCATTTGGAGAAGAGTAGCGGTGGGGAGGAGTACATCCTGGTACTCGTCGACCACTTCTCGAAATATGCGCAGGCCTTCGCTACGAGAGACAAGTCTGGAAAAACGGTGGCCAAGAAAATCTTTAACTTTGTTCTTCGCTTTGGATTTCCATCAAGAATTCATCACGACCAGGGGAGAGAATTTGAAAATCAGCTCTTCCGTAAGCTTGAGAGTTATTCTGGTGTCAAACACTTCCGTACGTCTCCTTACCATCCGCAGTCTAACCCAGCGGAACTCTTCAACAGGACATTGCTAGGCATGTTGAGGACACCCAGAAGGCACGCTGGAAAGAACATCTGAGTAAAGTTGTCCATGCATATAACTCGACTGCCCATGAAGCCACTGGATTTTCTGCATTTTTTCTCCTCTTTGGCCGGGAGCCTACTCTGCCCATTGATCTGCTCGTCCCTCGCAGGAGAAAGGAGAAGGAACATCAGTCTGTGGATTGTGTATGCAGAGAAGTGGAGGGAAGCCATGCAACAGGCTTATGCCATA
Organism: Eucyclogobius newberryi; assembly: GCF_026437365.1. Lineage (NCBI taxonomy): Eukaryota > Metazoa > Chordata > Actinopteri > Gobiiformes > Gobiidae > Eucyclogobius > Eucyclogobius newberryi. Next base: position 5,540,492 of record NW_027315945.1, on the reverse strand, counting down.
GCCATGGAAAACATGTGGAAATCGGCCAGAAGAAGGCAGCAGTGCTACAACCAGCGCACATGGTGTTCTACGCTTCAGCCTGGTGACCATGTGTTGGTTCGAAATCTGACCCCTAGAAGTGGTCCTGGAAAGCTGCGGAGTTATTGGGAGGAAAATGTCTATGTTGTGAGCGAGAGGAAGGGTCCAGACAGTCCTGTTTACGCAGTCGAGCCACTGCGAGGTCCTGGGAGGAGACGTGTGTTACACCGCAATCTGTTACTGCCCTGCCCTTACCTGGTAGAGGAGCCACCAGCAGACATTCCTCAGCCAAGCTCAAGTCCCCGGCAAGCTCAAACAAGGAGGCCGAGAGTCCAGCCAGAGCTGCAACTAGCCAACACTGAGAGTTCGTGAAGAAGAATTTGGTGTATGGGCAGCACAACAACCAGTTCCACCTGTCACCAGAGCAGCCGCAAGAGAACCCCTAATAAGAAGGAGACATGAAGAGAGAGCTATGCCTGCTCACCAGCCGGACGTTGTTGCCGCTGAAGTTCCTGGAGGCGAGCCAGAGCCCCAGGAGGGTTCACAAGCCTCTGACACAGAGTCTGAAGGAGAGCAAAGAGCGCTTACAGCCGCGCCATCAAGACCTGTGAGGGTGAGACAGCCACGACGTCTTTACACCTACGAGCAGCTAGGTGAACCATCGGTCCGAGAGCTGCACAGCTGTACCGTTGATGTGAGAGGAGCTGGAGAGGTCTCCGATGACTACAAAAGACCCTATACGTATCCTTTTTCACGCTATTAATTAGAAGTGCCAATGTAAATAGTGGTTTATTGATTAAGGTTTTGACAGTGGGTGAAGTAAATGGTAACAATAACAAAGTAGAAAAGCGTATGTACTAATTAGAATTATGATATTGTGGAAGTATCTAGTAATTTTAAGAAAGTAAGGATTATGGTAGAAAAATTATGTAGTAATGTTTTGGGTGAAACAAGTATTTTCCTTGTCCCATTGTGTGAAGATCGGGGGGCCCACTGATTCTTCACTGGACTATGCACCCATTGATACCAAACGGACTGAATGTCCCTGTTAAGGGAAAAAGGACATTTTATAGTTATTTAAATGTGCAATAGTGAGTCATCGTTACCACGGTTCCAACCAGTATACTTGATACCTAGAGCAACCTTTTTTATTATTGTATTGTTTTGTTCACTTTGGTAAAATGAAAAAAAAATATATGGGGAGCACTTCTCTTTTCAGTGGGGGAGGGTGTTGCTCATCTAGTTTATTATGCTGATATTTAATTGTGATGGTACAATACACTGCTAAATTATTATTACTTTTGTGTGTTAGATTGTACATGTTAGCACGGAGCACTTTAATTAGAGTGAACGTTCATGAAAGGGGCTGTACCTGGACGGCGTGTGGCGTTAAAAGTAGGTCAGCCACGCCTATTCATTTGTGTTGAGTGTGGCCCAGGTGTGTTGTGGGTGTTGTACCCCTGCGTGCCTCAAACGTGTATTCTGAACCGTGGACTTAATAAAAGTTGCAAAACGGAACGTATCGTCGTATCATTCAAGGGTGCAACACATGGATAAGTCTCTCTAAATCTGGTTTAGACACTATATTTTTCCATTATTACCCCCAGATTTCTAACTTGGTTTGTAGGTTTTAGAGCGAGACTCTGTAGGTTTCTGTGGCCAAAGACGATGATTTCAGTCTTGTCTGAGTTCAGCTGGAGAAAGTTGTTCTGCTCCACACACTGATCTGTTGGATGCAGTGACAGAGTGAATCTACTGGTCCATATTCACCTGCCGACAGTGAAACATAGATCTGAGTAAGGTATACGTTGAAATCTGTCCCAATTTACATTAAGATATACTCTATAATAATTCAGTGTTCATATTCTTTGTCTTATTTCAATGTATTTGGGAGAAAGTCTTCTGATCTGACATATCTCCAGATGAAGATATTCTTTCTGGGAGGGTTAACAATATCCAGTCTAAAAGTGAAGAGGAGTGTTGATCTACTCTGGTGGGTTTTGTTAAGAGTTAAGTAACGCTAACACTGCTAACTCCTTTCCCTGGAGGAGGAACGGTGGAGCCAGTTACTGTTTAATTGAGTCTGCAGGTGCAGGTGGGGTCTTTTTTACAGTTGGTGTGAAACTGTATGTCAGACGGCTCTCAAAATGAACTGCCTCTACAGGTGGAAAGACCATAGATCCATGGGAAGGACTCGCACAGATTGTAAGTTTTAGGATACATATATTTCTACACGTCCCATAATTGGGTTCTGCTTCGCTGGGGACAAGCTTTAAGAGGGAAGTGGTCCAAATGAAACAGACAGGGAGAAACAAAGGAGTATGTAAAATAAAGAAGTTAATCTGCCTTTACATGAGTTTTACTCTCAACAAGGCTAAAGGCAGACGGATTAACTACAGCATAAACTACAACACCAGGACAGCAGGTAGCAATGGCCATCCCTGCAAACACAAAATACAGAATGATAATCAGCTTGTGCGCCGTGAACCCCACACACAGCTCCCTCCTCCGACCAATCACGGATCAATTTAAACAATTAAAACACTTACCCAAACGCAAACAATTTAAAAGGCTTAGCCACAAATGTTGCCAAACGCACACACACGTGGGTCCAGCAAACAATCTGGTCTCCCATAGAAACCTCACGGCAAACAGCCCCTTTGAACCCAGTTTGACTGCAGGGCAGCAGCGACACCCTGGGGCACCACCCCTTACATTTGCTGTTATTTTTTCTTGCTATTATTCAAGTAAAACCTCCAATGTACATGCATTATTATGGGCCTATGGACCCCAGAAAACAACAAACTGTGTGCTGAAGCACGTGAAGTTACACAAGGGAAATGTTTAACGGCGACAGCACGAGAACATGGTTCATTCTTGGAGTTTTCTGCTCCATCTGCTTTCATCAACGTCTCCTTTGGACTTCCTCTAGCCTTATTATGAAACTATTTAGTGTGTTTTGGGTTTAGTTCCAGTGCTTTTCATTGTTATGGTGCTTATTTGATGTCTTGTTTTAGCCTTTTATCCCTTTCAGATATATAGTATTGAGAACATTCAAAGTGAGACTCTCCTGGTGGAAGTATACTAAAGTATAAGATAAGATAATCCTTTATTGTCCACACGTGGGGAAATTTCATTGATACAACGCAGTAGATACAGAGGAAAAGAACAGATCACGTATAGGAAGTTTGAAAAACACTCTCAATAGAAGAACTCTTATAAACAAAAACTCCTATAGACAAAACCTCCCATTTCCCAACAAGGGATGGAGGGGAAAATAATAAAGATAAAATAAATAAATAAATACCATTGCATGTGATCACGACAGTAATTGCACATGAATTGCACAGTAATTGCACATGGTTAGGTCAGTATTGCGAGTGTTCAGGACTAACAGTGTTTGTTATGAAGTCTGACAGCAGCAGAAGGAAAGAAAGTATTTGGTGTTCTCTTAGCTCCCTCTGCTGGCCAAAGCCCTTGGGTTCAGTCGGAGTGAATGACGAGCCCCAGAGGCCTCTGTCTGTGCAGTAAATCTATAAAGCAGAGCTGAGGATGTTTCTGCTCATGACGAGCGTGGATAGGAATGACTCCATCATCTGGACAGCGCATGTTCTGCTGTTCTGTCCAGTGTGTCCAGGCTGAGATGGAGAACAGAGGAGAAGATCAAAGGGCCAGAGGAGAGGGCCAGAGGAGATGAGGGCCAGAAGAAGAGGGCCAGAAGAAGAGGGCCAGAAGAAGAGGGCCAGAAGAGGAGGGCCAGAAGAGGGCCAGAAGAGGGCCAGAAGAGGGCCAGAAGAAGAGGGCCAGAGGAGATGAGAGCCAGAGGAGATGAGAGCCAGAGGAGATGAGGGTCAGAGGAGATGAGGGTCAGAGGAGATGAGGGTCAGAGGAGATGAGGGTCAGAGGAGATGAGGGCCAGAGGAGATGAGGGCCAGAGGAGATGAGGGCCAGAGGAGGAGAGGGCCAGAGGAGATGAGGGCCAGAGGAGATGAGGGCCAGAGGAGATGAGGGCCAGAGGAGATGAGGGGGGGGGGGGGTCAGGAGAGTAGTTTTCCCGTCTCGTCTCCTCTCTCCTCTTTTATCTCCTCACTCCTTTCTCTCGTCTCCTCGCTCGTGCGCCACAAGCCCCTCCTCCTCTCGGCTCAGTCTGGCGACAGAAGTCTTCTTCGCAGTGATACAGAAACTTTCCAAAGGTAAGTGCTGTTTGTTGTTTGTTTGGAGTTGTTTACTGTGAAATGTACGTAACCGCAGCGTACGTTTACTGTGAGCAGCGCGTGCGTCGAGCCTGACGCGCAGGGATTAGAAAAGTGATAGTTTGTGCTGTAGCTGTGGCGGTTAAAGAGTTTCATTCGATCATTTGGTTTGGAAGGTGTTGGGCCCATTGACTTTGGACACGCGCCAGTGACATTTATCACACTGTGTCGTGAGAAGAGCGCGCGGAGGTTTACGTGGCGCTCCGAGTCTGCGGCGCGCTCGGTCTCCTGTGGCACATCACATTCTTGTTTCCACAGGACAGTGCCATATGCGTGCTGTTGTGTGCGGGACTGTGGGATCTGTGCGGGATCTGTGCGGGACTGCAGGATCTGTGCGGGACTGCAGGATCTGTGCGGGATCTGTGCAGGACTGCGGGATCTGTGCAGGACTGCAGGATCTGTGCGGGACTGCAGGATCTGTGCGGGACTGCAGGATCTGTGCGGGACTGTGGGATCTGTGCGGGACTGCGGGATCTGTGCGGGACTGTGGGATCTGTGCGGGATCTGTGCGGGACTGTGGGATCTGTGCGGGACTGCGGGATCTGTGCGGGATCTGTGCGGGACTGTGGGATCTGTGCGGGACTGCAGGATCTGTGCGGGACTGCGGGATCTGTGCGGGATCTGTGCGGGACTGCGGGATCTGTGCGGGATCTGTGCGGGACTGCGGGATCTGTGCGGGACTGCAGCATCTGTGCGGGACTGTGGAATCTGTGCGGGACTGCAGGATCTGTGCGGGGCAGCGGGATCTGTGCGGGACTGTGAGATCTGTGCGGGACTGCAAGATCTGTGCAGGATCTGTGGGGGGCTGTGGGATCTGTGCGGGACTGCAGGATCTGTGCGGGATCTGTGCGGGACTGCGGGATCTGTGCGGGACTGCAGCATCTGTGCGGGACTGTGGAATCTGTGCGGGACTGCAGGATCTGTGCGGGACAGCGGGATCTGTGCGGGACTGTGAGATCTGTGCGGGACTGCAAGATCTGTGCAGGATCTGTGGGGGGCTGTGGGATCTGTGCGGGACTGCAGGATCTGTGCGGGACTGCGGGATCTGTGCGGGATCTGTGCGGGACTGCGGGATCTGTGCGGGATCTGTGCGGGACTGCGGGATCTGTGCGGGACTGCAGCATCTGTGCGGGACTGTGGAATCTGTGCGGGACTGCAGGATCTGTGCGGGACAGCGGGATCTGTGCGGGACTGTGAGATCTGTGCGGGACTGCAAGATCTGTGCAGGATCTGTGGGGGGCTGCGGGATCTGTGCGGGACTGCGGGATCTGTGCGGGATTGCGGGATCTGTGCGGGACTGCAGGATCTGTGTGCAGGATCTGTGCGGGACTGCAGGATCTGTGCGGGATCTGTGTGGGACTGCAGGATCTGTGCGGGACTGCGGGATCTGTGCGGGACTGCAGGATCTGTGCGGGATCTGTGCAGGACTGCAGGATCTGTGCGGGATCTGTGCGGGACTGCAGGATCTGTGCGGGACTGCGGGATCTGTGCAGGACTGCAGGATCTGTGCGGGACTGTGGGATCTGTGCGGGATCTGTGCGGGACTGCAGGATCTGTGCGGGACTGCAGGATCTGTGCGGGACTGTGGGATCTGTGCGGGATCTGTGCGGGACTGCGGGATCTGTGCGGGACTGTGGGATCTGTGCGGGATCTGTGCGGGACTGTGGGATCTGTGCGGGATCTGTGCGGGACTGCGGGATCTGTGCGGGACTGCGGGATCTGTGCGGGACTGCGGGATCTGTGCGGGACTGCGGGATCTGTGCAGGATCTGTGCGGGACTGCGGGATCTGTGCGGGACTGTGGGATCTGTGCGGGATCTGTGCGGGACTCTGTGCGGGACTGCAGGATCTGTGCGGGACTGCAGGATCTGTGCGGGACTGTGGGATCTGTGCGGGATCTGTGCGGGACTGCAGGATCTGTGCGGGACTGCAGGATCTGTGCGGGACTGTGGGATCTGTGCGGGACTGCGGGATCTGTGCGGGACTGTGGGATCTGTGCGGGATCTGTGCGGGACTGTGGGATCTGTGCGGGATCTGTGCGGGACTGTGGGATCTGTGCGGGATCTGTGCGGGACTGCGGGATCTGTGCGGGACTGCGGGATCTGTGCGGGACTGCGGGATCTGTGCGGGACTGCGGGATCTGTGCAGGATCTGTGCGGGACTGCGGGATCTGTGCGGGACTGTGGGATCTGTGCGGGATCTGTGCGGGACTCTGTGCGGGACTGCAGGATCTGTGCGGGACTGCAGGATCTGTGCGGGACTGTGGGATCTGTGCGGGATCTGTGCGGGACTGCAGGATCTGTGCGGGATCTGTGCGCACAAGTTCACGTTCAGAGCAGACGTTTTTGTTTTGGCTGCGTGAACAGAGGATCCCTGGCCGCTCAGCCGCGCTCTGTCCGTATTTGGTAAAGCTGTCGTCTTCAACACTTCATCATCCAAACGGTTTCATCTGGAGTAAAATAAACACTCGTTCTAAACAATTCTACTGGTGACATTTTTAGAAGAACAGTTGTCGTTTAGAGCTTCTGTCCATAGGAGTTTTGTTCTATTTAGAGTGTTATCTGTTCCTTTCCTCTGTATCTACTTGTGTTGCAGCACCGAAATGTCCCCATGTGTGGACAATAAAGGCTTACATTATCTTATCTTAAAAAAAACAACCACAACATTTATAGTAAAGTGACAATTTAAATGTTTTGTTTGATGATTAAAATGTTAGAACTAAGTCCTTTCTGCTCAAACTTTCCTCAAAAAGTAAACTTAACGTAAAGTACTTTTTAATGTTGTTTATGTCAAATTGATCATTCAGACAGCTCGATTTGATGAAGCAGGTCATATTGAGACATATTGAGACATATTGAGGAGCAGTAACGTGTTAAGAAATCAAGAAGGAAAGAAAATTCGCAATTTTTAATGTAAATAATTGCGAATAATAGTTAAATTGCGATGTTTATCCTTACAATAATCGTTACACTAAAATTTGATTCCAGAATAGGTTGTAATATTTACTGCAAAAGAACATTTTTATTCAAATAGCCTCTATTTAAGAGTTTTTAGTCAAGCGCACAAAGCCTGAACATCCCACAAAAGTCATTCGCACATGAAAGCTCCCAATGGCCAGCGCTGCCTTCTCATACTTTATTGTGATCAAAAGTAGACAAATTTGACAAATGTCCCCACATCAGGGTCGGTTGTCACAATGTGTGCGGTTGGTTGTTCTTGTTGTCATTGTAGTGTTTTTTTTTTTGTGCAAACTTGTTTTTGGGGAAAAAAACAAAACAACGAAACCTGTTTGTCTTTTGCGATAAAACAATGAAAGATCTTCAGTGTGTCATTATTCCTCACACAGATCTTCAGTGTGTCATTATTCCTCACACAGATCTTCAGTGTGTCATTATTCCTCACACAGATCTTCAGCGTGTCATTATTCCTCACACAGATCTTCAGCGTGTCATTGTTCCTCACACAGATCTTCAGTGTGTCATTATTCCTCTCACAGATCTTCAGTGTGTCGTTATTCCTCACACAGATCTTCAGTGTGTCATTATTCCTCACACAGATCTTCAGCGTGTCGTTATTCCTCTCACAGATCTTCAGTGTGTCATTATTCCTCACACAGATCTTCAGTGTGTCATTGTTCCTCACACAGATCTTCAGTGTGTCATTATTCCTCACACAGATCTTCAGTGTGTCATTATTCCTCACACAGATCTTCAGTGTGTCATTATTCTTCTCACAGATCTTCAGTGTGTCATTATTCCTCTCACAGATCTTCAGTGTGTCGTTATTCCTCTCACAGATCTTCAGTGTGTCATTGTTCCTCACACAGATCTTCAGTGAGTCATTGTTCCTCACACAGATCTTCAGTGTGTCATTATTCCTCACACAGATCTTCAATGTGTCATTATTCCTCACACCGATCTTCAGTGTGTCATTATTCCTCTCACAGATCTTCAGTGTGTCATTATTCCTCACACAGATCTTCAGTGTGTCATTGTTCCTCACACAGATCTTCAGTGTGTCATTGTTCCTCACACAGATCTTCAGTGAGTCATTGTTCCTCACACAGATCTTCAGTGTGTCGTTATTCCTCACACAGATCTTCAGTGTGTCATTGTTCCTCACACAGATCTTCAGTGAGTCATTGTTCCTCACACAGATCTTCAGTGTGTCGTTATTCCTCACACAGATCTTCCAGCTCGTCACTAAGGTTCAGATCTGGAGTAGATCAGTTTCTGCTTCTCCTCAGATGTTTTCTCTGCTCGATGACAAAAATGTGACACTTCTCAAACACACCGACATCTTTTCCATGACCACAGGATTTGTCTTTCCACGTGGTTGTTTCAGAAATGAGAAGTAGTTTACTGCATCAGTTGAGTTTAAATACAGCTCAAGCTCAGCCCTTCTCCAGGAGGAGGAAAGGACCTACTGGATTTGTTTAGTTGAATCCAAGTGGGACAGTTAGTGTACATTAAACCTGAAGGACACTACACCCAAAGTATGTAGGTTTATTAGCACAAAAATAAAAATAAAAGACTATCAATCTTATCAAAACTTTTTAAACAATTCATGTGACATCAATGAAAAATTGGGATGTTCTTTCAAAAAATGAGATGAGGGACAAAAGCAAATGTGCAGGTTCAGGTCAGGTCAGCAGGGTCTCTGGTCCAGTCCTGCTTTAGACCTGCTTTAGTCCTGCTTTAGACCTGCTTTAGACCTGCTTTAGTCCTGCTTTAGACCTGCTTTAGTCCTGCTTTAGTCCTGCTTTAGACCTGCTTTAGACCTGCTTTAGTCCTGCTTTAGTCCTGCTTTAGACCTGCTTTAGACCTGCTTTAGTCCTGCTTTAGACCTGCTTTAGTCCTGCTTTAGTCCTGCTTTAGTCCTGCTTTAGACCTGCTTTAGTCCTGCTTTAGTCCTGCTTTAGTCCTGCTTTAGACCTGCTTTAGTCCTGCTTTAGACCTGCTTTAGACCTGCTTTAGACCTGCTTTAGTCCTGCTTTAGACCTGCTTTAGTCCTGCTTTAGACCTGCTTTAGTCCTGCTTTAGTCCTGCTTTAGTCCTGCTTTAGACCTGCTTTAGACCTGCTTTAGACCTGCTTTAGTCCTGCTTTAGTCCTGCTTTAGTCCTGCTTTAGACCTGCTTTAGTCCTGCTTTAGACCTGCTTTAGACCTGCTTTAGACCTGCTTTAGACCTGCTTTAGACCTGCTTTAGACCTGCTTTAGACCTGCTTTAGTCCTGCTTTAGTCCTGCTTTAGACCTGCTTTAGACCTGCTTTAGTCCTGCTTTAGTCCTGCTTTAGTCCTGCTTTAGTCCTGCTTTAGTCCTGCTTTAGACCTGCTTTAGACCTGCTTTAGACCTGCTTTAGTCCTGCTTTAGTCCTGCTTTAGTCCTGCTTTAGTCCTGCTTTAGACCTGCTTTAGACCTGCTTTAGACCTGCTTTAGACCTGCTTTAGACCTGCTTTAGACCTGCTTTAGACCTGCTTTAGTCCTGCTTTAGTCCTGCTTTAGTCCTGCTTTAGACCTGCTTTAGTCCTGCTTTAGACCTGCTTTAGACCTGCTTTAGACCTGCTTTAGTCCTGCTTTAGACC